>NC_045646.1:4859545-5184318 GCF_009829145.1 Chiroxiphia lanceolata
GGCTGGAAAGGGCTGATTGCTATTGAGGAACAGGCTGGGCATCTGTCAGCAGGTGGTGAGCAATTATTGGATTGTGCATCTCTTGTTTCCCTCGGGTGTTATTCCTTTCTCTCTCTCTTTCATTACAATTATTATTATTATTATTAAGAGTAGTAGCATAATATTTTATTTTGTTTGTAGCTGCTGTTACCCACTTCCCTACCCAGCCCACACAGCTTCCCCACAGCAGGAACCTGGCACTCACACTGCCCCACACCTCCCTCACTGCCATTCCATGGAAAGCCAGTTCTCCCTGTCGGAAGCTTTACACTTTTCCTATTCTAACAACACACTGCAGGGGAATTGAATTATTCAGAGAGCATAAGGTACATTTTCATTTTCCTCTAGCATTGAAGTCATTCCACCTGATATAGACTGGCTTTGGATGCTTGATTTTCTCCCTAGAAAGCAGGCATACACAAATATCATTCCCAAGGGAGGCCACAGAGGTTATATCTCCCAAGTAACACTGGGGGTGGCAGAGGGGAGCCCAGACCCCCACTCTGCACTGACAGATACAATAAAATCCTATTTCCCACTCAGCATTTCAGGCAAAGAGGTTTTTTTGACCATTTCTAGATGGAAATAAAGCAGCATCTTGCTTTGTATTTCTTCTGTCTGTATTCATGTTTAGAAACAAAACACAGTTTGTTTTTTTTCTTAGTCGAAGAAGCTTTTGCTTCATGGAAACTTAATGCCCTTTCCAAAAGAAGTTTTCCACAGTCCAAGAGAACACAAGCCCAAACACACTCTGTACATGCCATGCCAGCAACTACACTTGAAGGAAAGAAGCAGACAAATACCACATCAGGAGGGCTGGAGGAAGAGCACACAGAGAGGAGCCAACAGGGAGAGGATGCACATCCTCCCTCCTCCTCCTCCTCCCCTCCCTGCCGTGCCAGGTACAGCTGGGCTCCTCGTCACATTAATTGACGCAGCCAGTTAATGGATAAACAATTAACCAGTGTATGCAGTGATTATTTGCCAGGGACCACAGCAGGGCTGCATAACTCAGAATTTTTTTTTTTTTTTTTTGAAGCTGAAGCTGTTTTCACAGCTGGCACAGGCAAGTCCTGGGATAATGCAGGGTCCAAACTCAGATGGACCTGAGTCAGTCCCAGCAGCAAGATTTCCCCCCTAGAGATTAGAGCAAGATTTTGGGGTTGAGAGGGGAAAGCGTGACATGTCCAGCAGCCCCATGAACTTGGGCAGAGGCCAAGTTCCCCATCACAATCAGCTGCTGCAGAGCCAGAGGGCACAGGACAAACCCAGCCCTGGGCAGGGAGGACAACACTGGGGTCAGCTGGAAAGACAGGACATAACACATCCCTCTGAAAGCTTCTGCAAATTGCTTTATACGACTCTGCTCTGTAAGAGCAATTTAACCTCTTGACCAGAGTTTCCATGTGGACACTGCCTGCATTCCCACAGGCAAGCTGAGGAATGCTCCCGGGTTAATCTGCAACAGGCTGGGTGCAAATAGGCACCACATACGGATATCCAGGATTTAACCACAAACCAGATAGGCTACATCAAGAAGGCCCTGTCTTTCCAGTGCCACTCACTGCTCACACTAGTGATGGACCAGAGAACGTAATTACAAACCTGCTAATACTGTCAGCTTTGGAGGCTGCAATTACGTGCAGGTCAGAGAAAACTCAAGCAGCAGGAGAGTGGAAATAATAAGATAAATTCATGAGAAACAAGTGCTGCATTTTAGTATTCGTCTGTTGCCATTCGGGATAGAAAATAAGCAGCGTTTGTTTAAGGAAAAATAAACCCCAAACAACCAAAACCAAAGAGAAAGACCAGGGTTTGACTGAATCAAGAACCGTCAATCCGAACAAAGGCAAAACCTGTGCCAAGATGCACAAACAGGGATACTCCCTGCATGCCAAAAAGGAAGATACAGTGCAGAAGACAGAAGAGTCAGATCTAAAGCATTTGACCTGTGAGAACAGTGTCAGTACTGAGAGCCGGAAGAGAAACGTGACACAGTCTGCAGCCTACAGAAGGCTGCTGTGAGCAAGGGTGGACGAGGGAGAAGTGCTCTGAATTAGAATCACAGAATTACTGGGTTTGGGTTGGAAAGGACCTTAAAGACCATCCAGTTCCATGGGCAGGGACACCTTCCACTAGACCAGGTTGCTCCAAGCCCTGTTCAACCTGGCCTTGGACACTTCCAGGGAACAGCTTCTCTGGGCAACCTGTGCCAGGGCCTCATCACTTTCACAGGGAAGAATTTCTTCCTAACATCTAATTTAAATCTGCTCTCTTTCTGATTAATTTCTGGCTTAAAGCAGAGACTAGGGAGAAAGCTCTGTCTACTGGCAAAGGCACGGGATTGCCCGAGGAGGGGTTTGCAGACTCCCAGGTCTGGAGGAGGCAGGGGCAGGGGAGAGGGAACAGTTGCACCAGCTCCCTTTCGAGACCCTCAGATACCACAAATCCAAACCTGCTGGCCTGGGCAGCCAGGAGCTGGCACAGCAACCTTCATTTGAACAGAGGGAAGGTGCTGCTCCAGCTTTATCCAGCTTGAAATCTGCCTGGGCAAGAAGGAAAAACCAACTGATAAAGTCAGCAGTAAAGGAAAACTTCGGAAAGAATTAACAGACAAGGAAGAAGGGAGATGGTAAGAAACTGAAAGAGGCAAAAAAACCCCCACAAGCACTACTGACACTGCCTTTGTTCAGCCTAGTTCTCAGATTAATTATTTCTTCTTTCAAGCACCACTTAAGCTCTCTGCCTCCCGTCGCCAGGCTGTCCCACAGCACAGGAGCCCCAAGCCTCTGAACTACTAAAATATATACACTGGAATTAGTGACTGCACCAAGAATCAGCCAAGACAGTGACTATTAAAGTAAAAATTAACTACATTATTCCCTGAGCCCTTGTGAATACATTGCAAACCTGTAGCTCAATCCTGCAACTTTGCAAGCTTGGTATCTACTTCTGCTATTTGCCATTTTGGTTATGCTTTAACCCCAAGTTATTACTTCAGGGATCATGTGGACAATCTCAGCTAAATAAAATGCTTTTCTACTTGTTGCACAGGACAACAAAAGCACAGCTTTAAAGGCATGGAAACTGGAAGGCAGAAAATGCACATTTTAGTAAATATTCACAAACAGTTCTGTGTTTTGAAGTTATTCACATCCTGATGTGAAAATGTATGCAGCTGGTAATAGCACAGATTACCTAAAATTTGGTCAGCCTAAGTTTATTCTGCTTCGTGGCAGATCTGCAACAAGCTCAGACAAGCCCTGTTCCTTAATGAGGCTCTGGTGCTGATGAGCACCACGAAGAGCTATGAAACCCAGAAAGCCTTCATTTGAAAAACAGGGGAGGAGGGAAGAGAAAGTACATCCAGGAAAAACAGACATTTCCTGCTGATGCCTCACAGGGTTTGATGCTCAACATCAACTCCCATCCTTATGGTGAGAAACACTTTAATCCCTGAAAATTACCCTCATTCCAGTTCTCATGACATCTCTCTCAGTACAGTGACCTTTTGGCAAGGGCTGTGACAAGTGACCTCTGTTCCCACAGTTGGTTTTGTCCCGCAGGCAGCAGTGCTGGTGGTGGGACACACGCAAACCTCCTGGGCTGCATGGACAGAATCAGACAGGCTCAGCCTAAAACTGGGCAATGAGATGATGTTACTAAAAAGAAAAAAACCCAACAGTCAAAACAAAGCCCAAAGAATAGAGCCATGAATTCTCTCTCTCCTTCTGCTGCTGCCAGGAGCCTGGGTGCCATACAGGCACCAGCAGCCCCAATGAGATGCCAAGGAAATCCCATGCATGATGCCCTCAACAGCCATTTGCTCTGTCTAGTGGTGATGAACATTTTCCATGTAAATATTTCCTAATTTATCCCCTTTGAAACCTAAAATTAGCTTTGGACCACTCCTACATGGAGAAATACCCTCAGCTGACAAGGTGGGGTGTTATCTGCATCCCCCAGGAGAAACTGGGGTTGTCAGTACCTCAGATTTATACCCTGGTACATCTTCCTTCTACAGCCCTGGGCGGGAGTCAGCCCTACCCAAACCCAGAGATGTCCCAGGCTCAGGTCCCAGTCAGCACCTTCAAAGGGGGTCCTGCTTTTTCAGACCTAGAAACCCAGTATCCATGACAAAGCAAGAGAAACATGCACTGATTTTATTTTTCCCCCACTACTTAATCAAAATCTCAGGGCTTCTATGTTACATTTCCTAAGTATGAAATTAAAGACAGAGGGGTTGAAAAATGCTCAGCAATGCCTTAACCTTGTTCTTCAGTTCAGTACATGGAAACTATTCAGCCAGAGGAGCAAGCAGCCAGCACGGCACACGCAGACGCCTCCTGAAAATCTGCCCTTCTGGATGCTCACACTGCAAGGACAGTGCAAGAGGATTAGGGTTTGTTTTTTAAAACACACAAAACAACCCTTGAAAAAGAACCAAAGCATTGCTCCCACCCTGGAGCTGGGGAACTGAAATACAAATCCAAATCAACAATAAACACTATGTTCAAACATCATCCTGACCTAATTTTCTTATCTTTACCCCAATCCTGATAAAAACCCAAAATATTTCAAAACACTGTTTCCAAAACAATCATTCCCACAAAGTGCCTACATTTAATAGTAATACCTCTAAAAGCAGAAACCAATTAGTGCTTCCTGCAGCACAGTTCCCTGGTTCTGCATTATTGATTTCCACAGTCCCTGCCATGTGAGGCTCACTGCCAAGCCACCAGCCTGCCCAGAGGAAAAGCAAAGTCATGGGAATCCACATGGCCTGTTTGCAACCGGGGTTGACATGCTTCAAGGCTGGAATTTCCTGGAAATAACAGGTTAATCGTTGGAAGTCCCTGCTGCATTATTCATACTGAGCAGAGCCCCTTATCCCTCTGTACAGGTCTCTGCAGCATTCATCCCACAGTGCTCTTGCTAGAGAAAAGGGAACAGAAAAACCAGGCAGGTCAAGGGAAATGATGAGAAAAGGCACCAGTCAGTGCTGTGGTGACCAAGCCATGGCTGCATCAGTAAACCCCCCTGTGTTGCGTTTTTCCCCACACCCAGGCCCAGCCCAAGCGTCAGGGGCCTCCCAAGGACTCATTTTATTTGCTTTACCAAACAGCAAAGGGAAAACATAAACATCCTTGGGTGAGCAGTGGCTGCTGATCTCATGCTGATGCACTGGTTGCTCTGGCTCCTGCTCCCCCAGCACAGGGCTCCTGCTTCCCCTGCCCAGCAGCACCCCAGGAGTACAGTCCCCACTCCCTGGGGTGCCACGGGAAGTGCAGCCTCCCCAGGAAGCCGATCATTAGCTATTTATTGGTAATTAATGCTGGCCCTTTACATACTAATTCGTCACCATGTTTTGGATTCCTCAGGCGAGGACGAGAGGTTTTAAGCACAGTGCTTGCATCTCGGGCTGTGCGTCCTCCAGGGATCACCATGAGCCCTGCACTGCCTGATGTGGTCATGGCACACACCCTGCACCCCTAAACTCAGGAGTACTGTGCATAACACCTTTGAAGCCAGAACAGGGATGCTCAGAGCCTCTGGCACCCGGTTACCTACTCCAGAGACCCACTAGCACTGTAGTTACAGGCAGGCAAAGGGAATCAGGTGACAGTACCTTGGGTATCAGCTCCACCTCAGCATCCCCAAACCATGTAATGGAGATGTGACAGGAGTGGCCAAGGGAGTCCTGGGCTGAGACAAAAGAGGGGCTGGGAAAAGTATCTGCTGCAGAGCACAAACAGCAACAAGGCCAAAGGATGCAGCACTTCAGAGTGCTGACAGTCATGCAGAGCTTGGCAAGAGGCAGAGACTACAAAAGCTTTATATAAAATCCTAAAAGCGAGTAGCTTGCCAGAGTGATAGTGTAATGCACAGAACTGTTGGAGTGGCCATCTATCTTCACAATCATCAGGGATGACAAGGAGCACTGCAGCGCTCCTGGGATGGTGCACATTGCTGCCGCTCTTATATACAGCTGGACACGTCATATAAATATAGGACATATTTTCACGACCTAAACATATAGATGCCTACAGGGCTGATGTCCTGTACATCACTCAAAGCTATTCTGGTATCTCCCAGTGCCACGTCTTCTCCAGCAACCGGCACCTGCCAAGCCACATTTCCGCAAGGAATTCTGGTGGCTCAGAGACAAGAGGGCACGCTGGAAGGCAGCCCAACACCTCCATCCCACAGCAGGGTTACGTGGCAGCTGATAAATGCAAACATAGAGCTTCACATAACTCCTTCCAGCCAAGCTAATCCCAGGGAAAGCACTGCAGCCTGTGCTCGGAAGGGACTCAGCGACTGGAACAGGATCTCAGCCATTGCTCCCCAGCCCCGCACGGGCACTCACTCCTGGCATCAGCTCTAGATGATGACAGAGTGCAGGTATGTGTCAGGATGTCACCATCCCTGCCCCTGCTGCAACCTGCTGCTTACTGAACAGATCTCATTAAGGTGGAACGTGACTCTCTCTCTGCTCCTGCTTTTTCCATGTGAAAGCACATGGGGGCTTTTGTGACCTTTCTGTCACTTGCTCAAAGAAGTAAAAAATTCTGTGGGTATCACAGCAAACAAGGAGATTGGCAGATTGAGACCATGTATTTTTACTATAGTTATTGCTTCAATAAAATGCCATTTTCTGTTGTCCTTGATTACTTTTGGGGTTTTTTTTTGGTCTAAACAGAACTCTTTCAAAAAAAAAGTTGACATGAACACAAGGCCATGATGGAGCATGAAGGCAACCCTTCTAGTTAGTACTACTAAGTAGTACACTACTGGTGTAGCCCCCACACAGTGCAGGACTCGAGTGGTTCCCGTGCGAGCAGCAGCCAAGTCCAACTCCCTCCCGCGACTGCAGGGTCCAAGGCACAGGCTCATTTCCCAGGGCACCATTGCTTCAAGGATGCAAGGTGACTACCACCACGGTCTTACTGATAGGCTTTTGTCCCTCTCAGAGGCAGCCCCAAGCACAGGGTGCAGGGCTGGGACCCATATGCAGCACTGGCGTCTGCTGCATATTTACAGTGCTGGGTCCACGCCAGTGTCTGTGTGGTGCCATCCCACACTGACCCTTCCTGGCAGTGGGAATCGACCCTAGCTTCATGGCTGAACATTAACCACTGCCAAGCTGTTTGCTCACTGTGCACACAGAATGCCAGGGGTGTACTTTGGTAAACGCAAACCACTGGAGATGAACTTGGGTTCATGGCGTGAGAGGAGCTTGCAGCACCTCGGGGACACCGTGTACCTCTGGCCGTCCCAGCAAGGGTATGTCCCAGCTCCTCTCAGCTCCTCAGCCAGCACCCCACTGCCTCCCCATCCTCAAATGGGACCCTGCACCACCCTGAGAGCACTGTCACACACTGTCCCTACCCAGGGACAAGCTGGAACCACTGGTGCAAAGCCCCACAACACAATGCAGCCACTCTCATCACCCCAAAACACACTCAGTACTCTTGCCTGCAAACCTGGATTCAGCACCTTTCCAAACTGAAGCTCCCTATGGATTTTTATTTTTTTTTAGCAATGCTTTTTAAAGGCATTTGATGCGTTCTGGCTAATAAACTGCACAAGAATCTGATCTCTCCATCCTCCTTTGACTCTCATTCTCCAGTCTACCCCCAAAGCTGCAGCACTCAGGGGCTGCAGCTCCCACCATCGAGCTGGGACACCCAGCACCACATGCCTGTTGTACAATCAGGCACCGTGCCCAAAGAGCCAGCAGCAACACGTGACAGAGGTAACAGGCAGGTGCCTGCCTGATCCTGATCCACATTTCCAACAGCAGCTGCTTTTCCTCACCCACAGCCAGCCCAAGCACCAACATGGGCAAACATCAGCCCTCGGCCTCCCTTTCACGCCCAGAAATCTCCTACCAGCTCATGAACAACTTCATCTGTGGATCTAGGATAACATTAAGACCTCTCAAGAACTGCATTTTCCTTCTCCCTGGCCAGCTAAAACAAATATTTGAGAACTTCTAATTTACAAGAAGAAAACAGTTGGCTTGGGGAAGTCTCAGAGGTAACTGTAAGAGAAGCTGTGAGCAGAGCTCAGAGGGCAAAGGCAATGTTGTCCCTGAAACTTCAGAGGGCAAACCAACCTCTCCCAAGGAGACCCTCCATGGGCTCCCTGTATGACTCTCCACGGAATCACAACAGAACTCAGGCCACAGAGTACTGGAGTTACTGAAAAGCTAATTTTTCTATACCTTGAAGTGTTTGATCCATTATCAAAATTAAGTATTAGCAAATTATTACATAAGTTGGGTTATGACTTCTCATATAACTCTGGAATGATGGCCGAGGTTTCAGACCAGTACCTGTCAAACTGAGCTCAAATCCAGACAAATTCAACGAAAAATTGCTCATTATGAGGAAGAAACTTGCAGAAACAGACCAGATCCTTCTGTTTCTTTCCTAAATACAAGTCAATACCTGCAAATTTATGCAAAATAGCTCATTTACACACATTGACAATACTGACAGCTTGTTTAGAGCAAAATAGATGCCTCAGAAAAAAAAATTGTAACCCTTTCCCCAGAGGGGAAAAACAATGCCTCAACCAAGCCGGCACAGAAGGCCACTGAGGGTAGGCAGGGAAAGGTGATGCTCATCTCTGAGCTCAAATCAAACCTCATCTGCCTCCTCATCCCCCTCCTTTACCCTCACCCAGAGCTCCAGCCCTTTACAAGCAATGCGGGTGCCTGGACAAGGCAGAGACACCCTGCAGCTCTTTCTCCTTTTGTGAAAACTCCCCTACAGTACTTTTCCCACACATTCCTAGTGGAAATCAGAGCATCAAGATTAAGACTTTCAAGCTGAACCTTCCAGACCTCAGCATACAACGAGCCAAAAATTAAAGACGATTTTTCCCTCAACTGCCATGACCTTCTGGAGCAGTGCTGCTCAGAAAGGTGTCCACAGAGTGTTTGTCATGTGTACAAAAAAAGCTGTTTGGCAGAAAGAAAATGCAATAGAGGGGAAAAAAACCCCAAACAAACAAACAGGCTCAGAGAGCAGTTCCCACCTCGCCAGTTCTTTCTCCCAGTAAACAAAATGGCTCAGTTGCCATAACTGCTGCCAGAACTCAGCAGGATCAGGTCTAATCACAGAGATTTCAAAGCCACTGTGAGTCATCTACTATTCTTTTTTGGTAAGATTTAGTGATGGGTGGGACAATCAGAGAAAAAAAAGTCAATTTGCAGGAAACTTCACTCATGGAAAAATATACTTCAGAACATCTCATGGGGACTACATAAATAGCAAAGAGGAAAGGAGAAACTAAAGCACTTCTTTCTGAAAAGACTATGATGCACTGCCTTGCTCTCCAAATTGTTTCAGCAGCCCTTGAGCTGTGACAGAGAGAGGACAGCTGAGCTTCCTGGGAGACCTCAGCACCCACGAGTGCTTCTCACTGCACCCAAGAGAACCCCAAGCAAGGCAGATTTGTGTTCTCCATGTGAAGCAACTGTATCATGTAATGGCATCTTACTTGCAAATGAAAGGGAAAATGCAATCACAAAACCTACAACTGTTTCACCTCTTGTGTGCAACATTCAAAGTTGGTTGGAGTGAGAACACTTATTTTTTTAAATAATAAAAAAAAAAAACAACAGAGAGGTTGTCTTTAGTCAGGTAGTGGGTTACAAGGTCCTGCCATGGCACCAAGACCCCAGGTTACTGAAAATGTTGGAAAATATGCAACTAATTACTCTTGCAGGTTTGTTTTTCCCCTGGGGATTCCTGGAGGCTGAAAGGAGGACTCAGCCCAGCTGATGGTGAGAGAAGCCTGTGCTGTGAGGTGCATCTGACCTGAGAGCAATGCAGCTGTGTTCACGAGAGGGTGTGTTCTGGGTGGGGCAAACACAGATGGGGGAAGAAGAAGAAATTACTATTTCTGATTGAAAAAAATCTTCCCAGAAGTCCAGCTGGTAAAATGGGAGAAGTTTCTAGGAAGTGGCTCAGAGGTGAGTCAGTGCCGGTGGCACGGAAGAGCCCCGGGACACACCACTGGCAGGACCCTGATGGGAGAAGAGTCGAGAAGCAAGATCTTGCACAGCAAGACAACCAGAAACTGCAAGTGGTTGTGAATCAACCACTTGCACAAGCTGGGACAGAGGCTGTCAGAGCACTGCTCTGTGGGACATTGTCTGCCTGGCACTGCCTTTTGTCTCTGCACACTGGAACGCTCGTCCCAGAGAAGAGTGGTCCCTCTGTGCTCAGACCACCTTCTCTGGCCCTGGGGACAGAGCTGTAAACAGCCCCCAGAGCTACTGGGATCCTGCTGCTGGCCCTGGGAGAGCCAGGGAAGCATCAGGTGTTTATTGGTAGATTTATCTTATTTCACCCAGAGAAAGAGCCCTGTACATAGGAAAACTCACTGCACCAGCAGAAATAAAAATCTGAGACAGGAATAAGGCCCACTCACAGTCTGACCTGAAAAATGCAATTGAGGAAATACAATTTAATTCTTCTTTCACCAACAGAGGTGTAAGCCAGGAAAATAAATCTCAACTACATGACTAAATTTGCTGCTATCAGTTTAGCATGCACAGGACTCCACACCCAGAGTGAAAATCTCCTTCTGTTGAGTATATCTGCAATAGCAACGAGGTTTTTCATCCTCAGCCCTGCAACTCCCTTCTCAGAGGCTTTCCACGGGTGGTCAGTGCAGGGCTGCTCTTTCTCTTCTGCAAAATATCCACCCCATCGCTATTCACACTGCCTCTTATTACAGCCTTTCTTCCTAAAGAGTCAGTTCCTTAAGGCAGAAGATCATTTCTTATTTTATATATGCCTCCTCTGCCAGAAAAAAGGGGATAGAGGAGGAAGGGGCAATGTCATTACACTGAGGTAACTAATGCAAACTGGCTACTTTGCTGTTAAATCCTACTGGAGGTGTAGCACCATTTTATTTGCTGGAGCTCAACATGCACCCCGTCCCCAGGGAGCAAAGGGGAAAGTTTAAGGAAAACAGTCGCAGAAACACAACCAACCAAGGAGTACAAAGGTACGAACACCACACGTGGCCAGCGCCGGCTTCGGTGCGGACTCAGCACAGGTGGGCAGACACGTGCCAAGGCAACACTGCCGGGTTCATTCCCAGCCAGCCCCACTCTCACACATATTTTCTTGGCATCCAACCGAGCACAGTAGCCTGATAAGATTATCTCAAGGTGATTACCCCAATATTAGAAACCTGCATCCCATTTTGGCAATGACCCCTCAGCACACACTGTGCTGTCACCCTGCCTGCCAAGTTGACACACCACCACACCCACTGCCAGAGCGGTGGCAGGTCCTCTGGCAGTTGCTCCATTGCCCTCCCTGATCCCTTTTCAGCGAGACTTCCCTGACCTGTGCCTATTTAGACTCGCACAAGCCGCAACTTGTTTTTAAATTATAAGTTCTTATTCTCTGAGGCAAAACTCGTCTCCCTGCTGGGGTGAGTGGCTTCCTCTCTGCCGGGGGGATGCTTGGCACCATCCCAGCTCCTTTTGGGGCCCCAGCTCTCCAGCGTGGGAGCAGCAGCCACCAGACGGCTTCTCCCCCTCTCCCCACACCAGCAGATGGGTGCCGGGGGCCGGGCGCTGTCTGACAGACACGAGCCCCGCTCCCACTTTGTTATGTAAACCCCCAGGTTTCAGTGTTTATCTGCTTCAAGGATCCAGAAAGCACTAAATGCCATCGCAGCGTGTGGGCACGAGGAGCGAGGGATGTGCGAAGCGCTCAGGGCAGTGGCGATGGCACGCGATGCCGACCCCAGCGATGCCTCCCACTATTATTGCGTGGAAACAGAGAAAACTTGGAATTCCAAGGACAAAAATATATATAACATAAATTTCATGATCTGCAAATACACATTTTACTCCTGCTTGTGTCCCCCCCCCGGCACAGGAGCCAGGGTAATGGTGCGTGTCCCCTGCACAAGCTCCATGACAGCCTCATGCCACCCTGAACACCCTGTGCCAAACAGGTGAGGGAGCAACATGGCAAATATTTTGTAAAGAAAACCAGGCAAACAGAGCTCTTTTTCCACCAGTCCCTCCACCACCCACTACTTTCCAGGGTGTCTGCATGTGTCGAGCTGGTATGTACATCTAGCAGGTGAGGATGAGTCCATGAAACCCAGTGGCACAGGAGGGCACCTGGCTAAATAACTGTTAAAAACTTATTTATATATATAAACAAACAAACAAATTAAATGGGTAATATATATGTAACTGCATTCAGCCTCCCTGCTAGGGAGTTTCCAGGGTACAAGGCATGTGAGAGCAAGCTAAAAACACATCATCAATTAATTGTCAGCCAGACAATGGGAGGAAAAGGCAGGAAGGGTTCGCTCTCACCCTTGTCCTTCCTCACCCTCAGACAAGACCAAGTGCCTTATTTACATAAGACGCTCCAGCAACTCAACACCAAGAAGAAAATCAAATTGCCTTCCTTAGCTGTTATAGACCAATTTAGGGGCACTGGACAATGCTCGTTCTCACTCAAGCTTTATTATTATTATTTTTAAAATCACTTGCTGCAAAATAGCTGTGAAATTAAGGAACCACCTGTTTGCAGCAAAGGCATCAGAAAGGAGCTGCTCCTCACGGAGTGCAATGGCTTCTGCAGTACTCCAGCAATTTCAAAGATTGAGTTTCCTCCTCTGGTGTGTTCATTGGGCAGAGAGGATACAAGATTTAAAACTAGAAACCTGTATGAACATAAATAACTGATATCTTCCTTAGTATATCATTTCAAGGGAATAACACTTGTGGTAACACCACCAGTTAAGTACACTCCCCTGACATTTCTTTCCCTGAAGGTTTGACAACTTGCTTTAAATCTATTTCCAGAGAAGGAATAACTGTAAAAACCCAAGTTCAACTGGCTGAACTTGTGCTCGGATGCATGGTTTATCTTGTAAGAGATTTCTCAAATCACTGCTGAAGATCAGACCCACTCCTGTAAAACATGGGATCTTTCCTTCACTGCAGACACACCTGAAGTCTAAAGAGCACTTCACAAAATTACAGGTATAACAATGACACGAGCCTTTACACTTTGTTACTTCTAAGAGTAATAAAATTTCTAGGTGAGGCACGAGCTTTCAGCCCGCTTTATGAAAGAATGATTTCACCAGCAAAGATCACCTACCTAGCCCTTATAATTTCATTTATACGCATCTAAAACAGCATCTTCAGCAGTTTAAAGCAGCAGCAATTCTGATACCAGGAAACTCTTCCTAAGCTGTGAGAGCTCAGGAGACACCTGCCAGCAAGAGCATTTTTTGTGTCAGGAGTTCAAGCCTCTCAAAATAAAAAGAGCATCACAGCCTGCAGGAGAAGTCACTTTATTAAAGTCTTTTCCAGTAAGACTAGAGCTTCAACACTAATTTTCAATAATCCTGAAAAGGATAATGTTATATATTGGAGCAAAACTAAATGTGCAAATGAGTATTTAAGTGAGAACCTTCAATCTTATCTATTTAGGAAAGCTAAATCTTGACAAAAACAAATGAAATAGATATACCTCTCATAAACTTTCATTTAATCAGCTGAAGCACAGTCTACAGGAATCTCTGTAAATTTTAACAGGTCTTTGCAGAGGGATCTGGGTTTTTCCCCCAGACCTCAACCCTCTCCCTGAGGGAGCTCTGACCAAGACTGGGACTGAGGACATGGGCTTAGCCCCCACCCAATGCTCCAAGATGGGCAATTGAGACACTGTGGGAGGTCACCTGTGTGCTGCACTCTCAGCCCTGGGGGAGACCAGACACACTTTCCCACTGTAAAAAAACAGATTTGACAGATTTGGTGGTATCTTGCAGCAGAAGGATGGAAGGAAAAGCCCGTTTCAGCCGCAGGCAAGTGCAGGGTAGGGCAGTTGCACAAGTGTGGCTGGTGGCTACCACCCCATTCCAGTGCCCTGTGCCCATCTCTGAGCAGGGATCAGGGATCCCAGCATCCCTGGGGAGTGCTCAGCATCACACAGTAACACCAACCCTGAAGGAAGGGGCTTTCTGCATATTCACAGAAAACACAGTGCAGACTGATGACAAGCTGTGAAGGAAGGGTAGGCCAGGGATTAAACTTGCAACTTCCCAACTTCTGGCAAAGCTGGGCAGAATTTGCCCACGAGACCCAAGCCACAGAGCTAACACTCATGAGAAGAGGTGGTTGGAAATTAAGTTCCCGGGTTACCTGCAAGCCTTTCGCATGAGCTCACACTACCAAATGCCAGAGAAGGCACAGGAGGGAAAACACAAATTCTTGAGTTAATTTAAAGGCACTCAAGAGTTCCCACCCCTCGAGCTGCAAACACAGGCAGCTTGAAACACAATGCTGCAGGAAAACAGAGAGCTTTTGTCCCAACAGCCATGGACGCACCGGCCTGACCATGACATCCATTACTTACAGTGTCAAACCAGCAGAGCTTCATCCACCCAGTTCAACTGTCACTGCCTGTCCCCAAACAGCCACGTAACGCTGCTGGCTGGAGAGGCATCGTGCAGATTTACTTAAAGGAGGGATGTGGGGATCACGCAGACCTGGGCACACAATGTGCATTGTCCCGCTGTGTGCGGGGGAAACACTTTCCAAAGCCAAAGGAGCTGCACCAGCTTGAACCACAGTCCAGGTCGGACACGAGGCACTTCGGGCTTGAAGATTTCCAAAGAGCATCATGCCAAATAAACAGTAACAGCAACAGGCTTTCACTGCGAGAAACCCAGTCGGCAGCTCGGCAGAGCGGGTTGTGTCAGTGTGTTGGGAAACTCTCAAGGTTTTCCCCTGTCCAAAAACTGCGGGCTTAGAAAGGACGTGGCAGGGACACGACTTCACCGGCACTGGAAACACACCAGCCTGTCTGAAGTTCACCCCAAAAGGGAAGCTGCC
Organism: Chiroxiphia lanceolata; assembly: GCF_009829145.1. Lineage (NCBI taxonomy): Eukaryota > Metazoa > Chordata > Aves > Passeriformes > Pipridae > Chiroxiphia > Chiroxiphia lanceolata. Next base: position 4,874,490 of record NC_045646.1, read on the forward strand.
CTCGCTGAGTTCCCCAACTCAGACCCCCACGCTGACCCCAGGGCAGGACTCACATCCCACCCAAACCCACCCATCTCGCGGCACGGAAAACGAGCAAAAAAGAGTTACGTCCGACAGGCTGACAAACACCTCCCAGCGGCAAAGTTGGCCGCAGCAAAGAGCCCGAGCAGGGAATTAACTTGAAAACAGGCGCCCCGAGCCGAAGCAGCCGCGCTCCCCCCGGGCCGGGCGCCCACCCCGCGAACCGCCCGCACCGACCTGCGGCCCCCGCGGCCGCGGGTGCCCCATGGTGCCCTCAGAGCCAGCCGGATCCCGTCCCTCTCCCGGGGCAGCGGCGGCCGGAGAAGCCGCTCGGAGGAGCCGGAGGAGCCTCCCCGCAGCCGGCACCGCCCGCTCGGTCCCGCCGGTCCCGCCCCGCCGCCCGGCCCCGCCCTTGGGCACCGCGCCCCGCCCGCGGGGAGAGCCCGGGACGCGGCGGAGCACAGGGATGGGAACTCTGCCCCTTCCCAGCCTGGGCGTGCTCGGCCGGGGAAAAATCGTAACGATCGAGAGAGGGGAAACTCGTTTTTTTTATTCCAACTTCGCGCAGGGACTCTGAGGTTCCTCCACGCTCCAGGTGCCGCTTCCACAGGGAGCGCAGTTCTGCCCTTCGTGCTGTCCTCGCAGTGACTCCAGCAGGGAGAGGACAGTTCCCCGTCGCCACCGAGGAAATACGTTTGGCCAGGGAGACCAAACGTATTAATTAAAAAGTCTGTGCAAATTAACAATTTTTAATTGCACATGCAATGCTATTTTTAGCGTAAGACAATCCAATAATTACAGTCCCGTACTGTTTGCATCCGATCTGTCCTCCTCTGCATATGCTGCATTTTCCATGTTACTTCCCATACATCCTTTCTAATATGCAAAGAAGCAGATTTCTCAGCGAGAGAATATTTTTGTGCTTACAGAAACATTGAACTGACAAGCGAAGAATCAAACCCCCTGGTATGTTACGGCTATAACCCAGCCATGTGTGCTGGTGAAACGCCCAAGACCTGTCTGCAGCACTGCAGCTCCCACCACCACAGGGATATCTTGGTGATTTCTTCCAGGGGAAAAAACCTCGGTGTTCCCACTTCCATCTCTACAGCAAGACATCAATATGGTTATTTTTCTTCCTTAAAGGATTTTAATTTTTATTTCTTTAAATCATGAGGGATTGAACAATGGTCCTCAAATCTACATGAGATAAATAACCCAACTTTGGTTACTGCTGATGCAGAGACAGCCTCTAACCCCTGCTCTTGCAGTGCAATATTGAAGCATCTCCATGTTCTCCACCAGAACAGTACCTGACTTGTTTATGGGCACACTTGCAGCACGTTGGCTTAGCTTGTATATAGTGGGTTTACTATGACTTGTCTTACCAACAACTTAATAAAAACAGTGTGAATGATGTGCTTCACATTTAAAATCAAATTTGGAAATCTAAGGTGGGTTCCCGATAGCATTGCAACACAGCTTCCTTCAGCTCACGTTGCTGTGCTCAAACACTGTCACACTCAGCACTTAGGGAGAGCTGTGAGTCAAGGTGGCTCAGCAGTGCCAGCTGCATTGAGCAAGAAAAGACAGCACAGGCATTTGTAACACTCAATGTCAGGAGAGAACAAAGCATCAGAGAAAATCAGGGTGGAACTCTGCAGCAAAGAATAGGGGTGATGGGAAATACAGAAAGTCACCCTATATCACTGCCATTTCCACCCCAGAGAGCAGGCAGAGCCATGCTCAAGAAGGGCACGTTACCCTACACTGCAGAGAGGTTTTGTGCTAAACATATGGAATAGAAATCAGAGGAGAGATGGCACAGGGAGCAGTGTCCTTCAGGGCACCCACCTGCCCAGGATGCCCCATCTCTGCCATCCTCTCCAGACATGCCTCTGCTCACCCCACAGCTTCCTCGGGCAGTAGGCCAGCAGGTTTTGCAGGGGACCTCTGCCATCTCACATCTCTGAACACCTCTCCACATGTGTTGGCGCACACAGAGACATCTCAGACACAGAGAAAAACAACTCTGCAGACAAACCCCTATCCTCCCATCCAGAGCTCATTTCAATGCTCATCACCTATGCGACTGGCTGATTTCTGGCAAAGCTTTCCAAATCCATAAACCTTAGCTCACTTAATGCGTATTTAATCTCTCTGCTGCTAGGTTCATGTTGGCAGCCACTGTGAGCAGGGCTAGATCAGCAGCAGAAGAGAGCAGACACTGTTGATGAGCATTTTGGCCTCTACACAGCACAATCCCCCTCTCCCCTGCACCACAACAGATCAGGTTCTCCACCCACAGTTATCATCTCTTCCAGCAGAAACACCACTGTGTCCATGTCCATTAGTGATTTTCTACATTTCCCATAACGTTCCCTGTCCCTGAGGCATTCATAAAGTGGATACTTGGCACATACCTTCAAAAATATCTTGTACTCTGAAGAAGCAGAGAATTGTCTCTTGTGGGTTTCTTTGGTTCCCTGTTCCCACCTGTTTTTCGATCTTCAGGAACTTCCACACATCCCCCAGAGGACACTTAGGGTTGTCACAGAGGGTGTGAAGTTTTCTTATTTAATGTGAGCTGCTGGTGCAAAGAGTGCACTGAGTGACAGTCACACAGGGGTCGAGGTCACTGCAATCTGTAAAACAAAGGGGCTAATATTAGGAATCTTTTTTTAATTACTATTTAGTTTTACTTAATTCATATTTTTTCTTTTGGAGTACTAAGAGCCTATGCTGCTGCACACCAAACCCAATCTGCCAACTGAAAGATAATACAGGAAAAGAAAAAGGGATTTTTTTTTTTTTTAAATAAGGACATTGTCCTCAATCTTGGTCACCACTTGGCGTCACAAACAGGGAGAAAGGGGAGGAGCAGAGGGACAGTGGCTGCTGGACACTAGAGAAACACTCTCTCAGCAGATGGGAGAGAGCATGTAGGAGCACAAAGAAGACATCAAGTTCTCCAAGCCTCTCAAAACTTTTTCTCACACCCAGAAAAGCATTCTCCCCTTCCCTTAGGGCAAAGGGCAGTTTTGTCCAAGGGTTGGAGCACAAGAGGGCCCTCAGCAAAGACACAGCATTGCTGACACGTTGAACACAGGTGTCATCTAAAAACAGGGGTTTACCCGTAGAGGTTTTTCTCACCAGTTTGCTTTTCCTTTGTTAAATGAGCCCAGCTCCTCCAGTACAAACCCTGGCCCTGTGTTATTCACAGTGTTACAAACAACAGGCTATTCCCCAGCCTGGTGCTGCTGAACTGGTGACACCGTTCACAGCAACTGACACATCCCTGGTCAGGTGAAATATCAAAGATGTCAAAACCAAAAAAAAAAAAAAAAATCAAATGCTTGAGTGGAGCACTTTTCTGCCTGTCTTTCATATGTGCAGACATTAAAAGGACCTTTTTCTTCCTTGTATTTCCCCTTTAGCCACACAGATGGTCCCTGGCCCCAAGCGTGGGTTGTGTTGGTGCCTCTGCAAAGCCATGGGTTCCAGAGGGCAACTACAGGGATAACTGGGGAGTAGTTCTTTCCTCAGCTGGGTCCCATTTGGGAAGGAGCCTGCAGAGCCCCAGAGGAGGGAGGAATCAGCTTCATCGCCCACAGTGAGATGAGGGCTGGCTTTGGCACCATGTAAAGCCTAACTCCAGCATGGGACACCACTGTGCCTCCTGCTCCTGCACCATGTCCTCAACCTCTGCTGACGCCATCCTGACTGTAGAGCAAAGGGTTGTCTGCCCCATAGCACAGTGACTCTGCAGCTCTTTAGGACAACAGGACTGTTATACCCTGGATAGCAGAGTGTCACCTCACCAGGGACTGGAAATGTGTTTTGCTGTAGCCATTTCAGAGCAGTGCAACGAGAAAGGGAGTTGAAGATGCTCCCACGAGGGGCACAAGGGAGGGGGCAGAACAGTGCTCAGCTCTGACTGCCAGTGCCACCACAACACCCACAGCTGGCGATGGAACCACGTGGATGGATACACCAGGCAACCCAGGAAAACCCTGCAGGTCCACGCTGGGGCAGCCACGGGTGACACTGCCAAGGATGGAGCAGCCCAGAGATGACCTAACACGGGCCAGCTGGCATTAAGCCACATATGTGCAAAAAAAAAAAAGTGATTTTTATTGTTTTGTCCCATGAGACCTGCATTCCAAATGGAAATGAGGGGGGATGCTTTGCAGAAACCACATTGTCAAGTACCTTTTTTATTCCTCCCGCCTTCAAGGACCACAATTGTCCTCCTAACTTTGAAGGAACGGTCAGTTCCTTCCTTGATGAAAGGCACTTCAACATGACGCCTGACTTGGACATGGGGCCTCCTAGGAGTTGTAGTCAGATCTTTTCCCACCCAAATCGCTTTTTCTGGCACAGCTCCACAGCACTGTCATGACCCCCATGGCACAGCAGCAACCTCCCCTCTGCATGGCCAGGGGACAAGCAGGACCCCTGGACTTTAGTTGCTACATGATAACCCAGGGGCTGCTCAGGATCCAGACCTTATCAGATCTGGCCAGAATATTTCAGTTTTCTTTCACACCCTTCCCCTCTCACAGAATTCCCATGGAAACAAAAACAAAGCTCTTGCTGTTTGGGTTTGGTTGGGCTTTTTTAACTTCTCTCGAGGGGGTGTGGATGAAATTGGTAAATGAAAAGCTAAAAAAAAATAACATTAGTGGGTGCGGAATAATACATGAGATACCACTTCTAGCTCGATTTTCCCTGCAGCAGTGCATCTCCCATCTATGTCACCCCTTCAGAGCCTCAGGGGACAGAAATGGACCTCAGAGCTAAAATAATAAAGTATTTCTTGCATCACAAACTTCCTTTTGGGCAGGAAATGCCCAAATCCAAGCTGTCCCACCCTTTTCCTCATTGGTGCATCGTTCTGCAGATACCTGGATGCCACCGTGTGGCAGCTGCCCTATGCAGCAGTGAAGGGACAAGGAGAGGGACAGGGAATGGCAAGGCTTTAAGGAGGAAAAAAAAGGGAAAAGATAAAATAAAAAGGTGGGGGGTTTTGCAGCAATTCACAAAATTTAAAGGAATGCCAAGCACGTCAGTGCATGAAGCACAGGATCTGGAGGAAGGAGAGAGTGCAAACCATCTCCTTATGGTGTTAAGCTAAGACACACACAGTCTTTCTATTTAAAGCCCTGCAGTAACATGAATGCCAGGTTTGAGGGAGCTCAACAAGTCCATCTGAAAACAATTTACATGGTCCTCTCCACCACAGGGTCTGGGCAACTAAGAGCTTTTAATGCCTTGCTATTCCCACACAGCAGGACACAACCCACCTTTTCTTGTTGGAAAACTGCAGCCCAGATCTGGAAAGGTGTTTAGTTAACCAGTGGGCTAGAGACCAGTGGGACCACCCTGGGGTCCAAAGCAGCTTTGGGATGGGGACACTGGCTGTAGGGTGCTCAGTGCTACTGCCCCCCCCCTTTTCCTCAAGCTGGGAAATGGTGCTGGGTGGAACTCTGATGATGAGGGTTGTCCTACCAACACTGGATACCCAGGCATGTCCTGCAAACCAAGCTATCTGGGCAAGGCCAAACCATCCTTCCTCCTCTACCAGCACCCCCAAACTGTCTTGTAGCAGGAGGGTGCAAGAAGAAAGCAAGACACAACCCAGGGTCACAGTCTCGGGTGTGTCTCAGCTTTCCCTCATCTACCTCCAGGGTATGCTTCATTCTTCCGTTGTCAACGTTTGGGAATGCCTTATTTCCCCATCAAGTACCTCTGGGGTATGCCTCAGTTTCCCCTCATCTACCTCAACAGCACTGTTTCTCATTTGTTCCACGGTGCAGTTCATTAAACGGTGAATTACACGTTTTATCATTTGTCCATAACAGGTTGTTGAGTTGCTGCGTTATTATTAGCAACGGGAAAGGAACTAAGTAAATTATTCCTAAAGTATGTAATAAGCGCTTGAGTAAGAGTTAAGTAACGAGCGCTTCTTTAGCGAGGAATCCAAACGAGACACACTCCACCCATTTTGTTAACAGACAAAAGCTTATATAAGCTGGATGTTACATAAAATCCTAAAATAGGGAGACGGAGCACTCCCCCATCTTTGGGTGATAGCATGACTGCAGCCCACGGATACCTGAGCTGACACTGAACTAGCTCCGAGGTAACAGGCCTGGAGCTGGCAGGAGGCAGCAGCACAGACAAGAGGTGTCCTGGGTGTGTTGAGACCAGCCCTGAGAAGAGCTCAGGCTGCGAGTCTGGATTTGTCCTCACGCTCCTCCGGAAACAGCCTGTACAGTAACACACTCCAAGCAGCTTTATCATGGCTGTGATGATCAAAGAACGAGTCTCCATGTGGCAGGTCAGGCTGAACACCATCCAATCCCAGGGTGTCATCCCAAGGGAATTATAACCGGTGCTTAGGAAGGAGTACACAAGCAAGGCATGGTTATGGGGAGACTTCTCTGTGACTCTCCCAGTCTCCAGGGATTTGCGAGCAAAGGACTTTCAGGACAGAAGTTCTGTCTCTGTAGTTTCACAGCTCCTGGCAGCTGATTGTTCCAATAAACTGACTGGTCAGTTTTCAAGTTCTCGTGAGCTTTCAACTTCCACAATATCACACAAAAAAACCCACCACAATTTACCATAATTTATCTACAGAGGAAAGGGAATCCATGTCTTGCAACATCAACTACTAGAGCTAAAAAAAGCAGGCTGGTGGGGGTAGAGCCTCTTCATCAGGTCTTTTGTGCCTGGAAGCCTGTCTGTCTGTAGATAAATTGTCTGTCTCCATAAACAGAGACTTTTTCTTCCTAGACAACTTGCATCCCATCTTAAAATGCACAATTCCAACACTCAGACAGTAGATTCAGCTGACAGCAATGGTTGCTTCCTAGACACAAGGTTAAAAAAAACCCCACACACCTCAGAGAAGAGGATCTGCAATTCTCGTCACAACCAGGACACCAAATCCTCCTTCAAATGCAGGTATCAGATGCAGTTGTATGAGAAGTCAGGGATACTTCTCTGGCTGGGGGGAGAAAAGGGGGAAGAAAGATCTTTAGACACAGGATTGTTGGTCAGGCAGAGCAAAACGTGTCAGGAGTTACTCTGTGGACTACAAGGGAGCTATTCATTGCTGTAATCAGTTTGCTCTGCGGTACTTGCAGAAACATGCCAAGGCTTTCTGTGATTCTGCCCAACTGACTTAGTGTTTGTGATTTTTCTAACCTTTGCTCTAAATTAATGGGAGCCATGCAGAGAGAATTTTGATGCAAGTCCCTCGCTTCTACTGCATCCTCCCTGCCTGCATCCCACAGGCTTCCCGGGGCTTTGTTTTAAGGGAGAGACAGACAGAAGGCAGGCAGGAGGAGAAAATGATGAAATGAAATGCAAGCTGTCTGGCCCACACAATTAAAAAAAAAAAAAAGTCAGAATAGCCTGGCTTTGGTTTCTGTCATGTAATTTTTCTTACTTCAGAATTAAATCCAGATGACATAGATAAGACATGGGTGACCCCTAGTGCCCTTTCCAGCTGCAGCTTCCACTGTTATTCCCTGTATTGATATCAGAGGACAAGCAGAGGGAAGAAGCAGCACCTTTCAGATTTGTTCTTCATTCACAAAGCCTCACTCTCTCTCCCCTTTCGGAAACAGGATCTCATTTCCTTTCCCTACTCAAACTCTATCCCTGAGAGGCATTCACTGCAGGATCCCTTTGTCACTGTTGTCTGGGAACAAAATTAAACACATTTACTTGTGTAAGAACTCATTATATTCCACTGACTCTTTATCATAGTACATTTATATTTATTATGCTTACGGAAAAGAAAGAAGAGCCTATTTTGCCAACTCCAGGCTCATCAATAGCTAAGAACAGCCATTCAAACTCCTCAGAAGAGACCTTTGTCTTGTATAAAATGTATTTTGCAGCACCAAGGCGTTGAAAGGAGCAAGTCTTTCCTGTGACAGCCATCAGCATGCACCACTTTTTTTGTCTTCTAGCAGTGTCAAAACTCTCTGTTCCTGTGACTCAGCCTGCACCAGACATACCCTGCTTGCTGTGCTGGGGAATGCTCATCAGGGGCTTTTCCTGGTGCTGTTGTGGGGGAACAGCACCTCTTTCACAAAAATCTTGAGACACCTCCTCGCAGATTACTTTGGGATGCAGGATTTTCCTTGAGGAAATAAATGATCTCAGCACAAGCCTGAAAGATTTTTAGCTTCCTGTAATGGGGGGGCTTTGGGCATCTCTCCTCTTGCACAGGTTTCCTGCCCTGCTGGGGTCAGGTGCCCACCAGCACCCCTTGTGTGTGGTACCACCCCAGTGCAGGGTTCTGGGGGACAGGGCTGTGCTTCTCATCAGTTGACATCTCAGAATTTCATATATTTAATAGGATCTTGCCAGGCAAAGAAGCCACCTGCTGACAGTCTCCACGGTGACACTTCTATTCTCAAGAGAGCAGCCAACACCCCTGTGCAGCCTCACACCCTGCCACAAACTTGTCTGATGCCTCTTCAGCTCTATATTTCTTCTCTGCCCATTGCAGAGAGGTCTTAGCACTGGCAGCCAGCACTCCTGCACCCCTCCTGCTGCATCACACAGCTGCACCACAGCTCCTCTGCAGAGCCCTGGCCCCCAGAGCTGGCACCCTCGCTGCTTGAGCCCTGCTTGGCACTTCCAAAACCAAAAGTAACTCCCAGCTCAGCACTGGGGAGCCCCTCCTGGAGCTATGGTTAAACACCCAAGCTCTGCATAGGGCATGATGTGTGGCTTTCACCCCACACACAGCCCAAGCTCACTCCATCACCCTCACTCCCTGGCAGATATTCTCAGTGCCACCCCAGCTCGTGGCACCATCACCACCCAGCTGGCACCTCCTTCCCCTTTTGCCACCTGCCAGCCCATTTTTTCATCAGAAACAACTTCCAGGTCTTGACCAGGACTTCCTCCCCAGCATCTTTTCCCTTTCATACAGACACCAAGCTCACTGGTTCCCAGAGTTCCTTCCCCTAAAGCCTCCAGGCTTCCTACAGCCCTCTTCAACCCCCCAAGCAAACAAGCATCATCTTACCACCCATCTCCCCAAATTAGTCTTTTGCTGGCATTTGTGACTCAGCCCAGCTGAGGATGGATCAGCCACAGATGAGGCTGGTTGAGGCCTCTGTAGCAAGAGTTTTACTCACTGCAGGGCTGGGTGGGCACACTGCAGCTAAAGCAAATGCATTTTTTCCAGTTTTAGTACAAGTTCTTTATCTGTTCTGGATATAGAATCATGGAATCGTTTGGGTTCCACTAGACCAGGTTGCTCCAAGCTCTGTCCAACCTGGCCTTGGACATTTCCAGGAATGGGGCAGCCACAGCTTCTCTGGGCAACCTGTGCCAGGGTCTCACCACCCTCACAGGGAACAATTTCTTCCTCACATCCAATCTGAACCCACCCTCTGTCAATTTGAAGCCATTTTCCCCCTTGTCCTGTCACTCCAAGCCCTTGTCCCAAGTCCCTCTCCAGTTCTCTTGGAGCCCCTGTAGGCACTGGAATGGGCTCTAAGGTATCCCTAAAGCCTTCTCTTCTCCAGGCTGAACACCTCCAGCTCTCCCAGCCTTCTCTTCTCCAGGCTGAACACCTCCAGCTCTCCCAGCCTGTCTCCAGCCCCTGATTATCAAGGACATAATACTGCTCTATTTATGTATCTATTCTCTGAATAATTTTTCCCTGGTCTTACATCTCTAGTTTCACATGTTCACTTCTTCAAATGAAAAGCAACAGTTTCCGAATTGAAGTTCCTCCTAATGTTTTATTTTTGAAGTAGGTTTCAAGGAGGGTAGGAAGCGGGCCAGTTATTGCATAATTTTGGTTTTATCTGGTATAAATCTCAGTTGCTTTGCTTGTATATTGTTGGGATATCCTGTTCTTCCCAGCATGACACCAACTCTGCATTGCTCTCGTGTCTCTGGATCCAGCGTCGCTCCAACCTTCCCACTTTATTTCTTTTTCCCCTCTGTTTTAGTTAAGGATATGCAAAAATCTTATCCTCAGAGCCACTGTTTGCTTTGTTCACAATGTTCCATGTTCTTCCTCCTGAGTTTATTTACCTTGTTTGCTGCAGGAAACACCATTTTTTTCTTTATTGCTGTTCTGACTGTATATGATCCCCATATAGAGGAGACACTACAAAATCTCTCTCTGTAGCACACATATCTTTCTATAGGTGCATTTTTCTATTGTTGTTTTTGCTTGTTGCTGGCTCTGTGTATTCCAATTATGTTCTGCATCTAAAAGAACTTTGTCATGCTTACGTGTGCCTATAACCACTGAGAATATTAGTTTTTAATATTTTTATTTAAACTCTGACTTCATTCACTCTATTAAAATGCTCAAAATTAGCTCATCACTTTGATTTTTGATTATGACATGAATCAGCTTTTTTGCATGCTTTTGCAATATGCCACTTTTCAGGTTCCTCAGATCCTTGTCCATACTGTTGGAAAGTTACTCTTGTGAAGTGAAAATGCTTTCTTGAATGTCAATGTCACCTGAATGTCAGAATCTGAACCAGGCAATGCTGGATTTGACACAAATCTAGCCACTGAATCAGTCCATCAGGTGAAGTAGAATCATCATCATTAATAATACTTTCAATAAAGACTGGAGGTTTTTTTCCTTCCAAAGGCTACACTTTTTCAAGGAAACTATAAATCCATGGTTTGCCTGACACTGCAGGTCAGACCAGATGATCAGAATAGGCTGTTCTGGTATTCATACTGAAAAACTTACAAATATCTAGACAAACTGCAACTTGTGGAGAGATGGTCAGACAAGATAAAGAAGATGCGGCTTCTGATCTTAAATGCTCTGAATTCACTTCAGTCCTGCTTAGACACCTGCTTCTTCCCCAGAAATCAGTAAGGCAGTTGCTTTTACTTGTTTTACTTCTTATCTGAGCTATCTTATAACTTTTAAAACCTTCCTGTTAAAAATTTAGCTAGAAAACTGGCCTAATGCATCTTATACCACTTCACTTGATCCTCCTGCTGATGGAGAGCCAGTGTTTTATCATGATTATTGGTGCATTAGTGTCTCCCCAGCTCCTGACTCCTGTAAATCAGAAGATGACTCCTTTGGAGGAGTTTGGAGAGCTGGAGGCAGCTCTCAGACCTTGCTTCTTCACACGCTCAGCAGTAAGTGCTTCTGCTGATGTCCCTGTGCCGGGGCCATGGAGTTGAGCAGCCAGGATGGTTGGAGGAAAGAGGATTTTTGTGTTGTGGCCTATTGGATGGATCTCAACAGGAAAAAATGGGGTTGTATGAGTAATGAAAGTTTTGAGACACCATGAACTGGAAAAACCCCCCAGACACTCTGTGGCACTGCCCAAAACAGGAAGCAGAACACAGGCTGGGGCAGATCCTACCCCCCCCAACACAAGGCACATGAGAAAGGTTTTATTTTTCCTTCAGAAAATCCATCAGGAAGCATAAAGTTAGTCTCAAAAATGTAATTTTACTCTTTAATCAGCACATATGCAAAAAGGCTCTGTGCTACCTTCCCAGAGTATAGACCAAACTAAAAGCTGCCATCAGTCCCAGTTCCCCAGATCAATCCCAGTTTGCTCAATCCCTCCACTAAAACCAGTAGCCTAATTTTCTATTCCTCTTTTTTTCCCCCAACTTCCAGTCATTTTGCACAGTTCAAGTAAAACATGTGAAACCAGGCTTTGCCATAGGGTAAAAACTGAAAAAGGAAGGACAAGTGAAAAATAAAATCCACAAAACAATTAAAGAAAGACCAAACCTGAAGTACAAAACCCCAGCAGAGTCCAGCCAATTGTTTCTGTTTATACTCACCAGCACAGGAGCTGCACAGCCCTCAGAAGAGCACGGCTGGGGGTATATTCCCACCTTCTTTTAATTCTATCCATAAATCTGGGAAGAGCAGAATATTACAAATCTCAGCATGCTCAGCAGATAAAAATATCCAAGTGTACAGCATGGGATGAGTCGCTTTCACATGGAAGTTGTGAAGGCAGTAACTGGACACAAGTGTTTATCCGAGCTGGGATCAGCGTGTGGAGCAGGACGATGTTTACCAGCGTGTGCACAACGCCCATTTGCCCATCTGAGACATCAGGTACTCCTGAAACAGAGGAAAATGTTAAAGAAAAAAGCACTGAAAATTTTTGCGTTTCACCCCGTTTTTACAATGCCTTAGGTGGCCACTGGTGTTCCACTATTAGAGTTCTGAAAATGATTAACAAAAACAAAAAGAACGCTAACTGACAGAGCAGCCAGCAGCACACAGCCTCAGAAGTGCCAGTCTTTATTAAACCTTCAAATGAGAGTGGCCCTGAAGTGCCAAATTCCTGTTTTACCCTCTGTCACACTTACTGAGGGAGCGTAAACCTGACCCAGAACCGGTTCTTCAGCAATTTAATTGTAAGTATCACGTTCAGCAGCTGGTAACACACACCCAGAGATGGGCCACTTAGGTTTTACTTTATTTTTTTCACTGTCTTTAGCTTTTAACTTTCTGCCAGTCCATAATGGATACCTGGTTACTCAATTATCTCGGCAAAGTCAGAGGAAAGTCGTTGCTGGGAGTTTTCTGCCTCTCCCACATGTAGCTGGATGACATGAATGAGAAGAGTTTGGTTGGCATCTGCTCCACAGCTCTTGGTTTCCAGCTGAGGACACCGGAGGTTTCTGTGCTCATAAAAGGGCTGGCATTTATTTGGGGTCCCAGCACCTTTCCTGGCATCTCTCCAGACAGGTCCTTATGCAAATGACCAGCATTTACTTGGAATTTGCATTAATGCGTAACTGAAAAGCTGCTTCAGAGGACACCTGTTTCCAAATCTTTGGGTTCTCCCCATAACCAAACATCTCCAGGATGGTTTTCGGGAGTGGAGGCTGTAGCTGGGTGTGATTCAGAGCTGCACCTCAGTGTTTAGTATTGACTTAATTAACCAAGGACTGCCTTGAGCAAACTGCCCATCCCAGCTCCAAACACCCTTATCTCCTTGGCAGGACGTTCCTCCTGCATTTAAAGTAAAACTTTGCTTTGGAGTCAGGAGTGGAGTTAAGCTGACAAGGCAGAGGATGACTTCACATAACTTTCTCCTGCTGTTTGTGAAATTCCCAAAATTAAACCTCAAGACAACAAGTACCCCACCAATCCAGCCCTGGCAAATTCCTGCTCCAACCAGCTGGCACTCACCTGGATCTGAAATGAAGTCCCCAGGAATGATGTGACAGGCTGTCCGTGGGACCCAGCCAGCAGCGTGAAATCCCAGCACTGTGCCGTGAATGCAGCAGTTCTGGAGCCCTTCAGAGAGGACCTCTGAGGCAGCACCTCTGCTCTGGGAGGCAGATACCCCAAAAGTGGGTGAAGTGAAGAGATAAATGGGTGAAGTTACACCAGCAGCAGCACAGGATCGCCCGGCACGGCTCCAGCTCTGAGTCGCTTCCTCCTTCCGTCACTTTAGAGTTACACGGAAGGGCCCAATAGCCAGCAGCTCATGGCCTTTTTTTTCCTTCTTTTTGAATAAGTAGTTCAATATTTAAGGTAGGAAGAAGTGACTTCTTAGAGCAGTGGGAAAAAAATTTTTGCATCTAACCTTATTACGTGGAAAGGTAAAATCTGCAGTTTTCAGAAAACCAGGCTAAACCAGGGCTCTGGCCAGCCACTCTTCATTGTTTTTAACTGATCTGTGCTATGAGGGTATCCACATTGCTTTAAAGGTGGGTGAATAGAGGCAGGGAAGTCAGAGGCTGCATAGTGAAGGCAGAGGAGAAGGTGCTCCAGGATTGCAAGTGCTGGCTCAGAACACCACACAGTGTGCTCGTCCGGTATGAAACCACTGGGCTATTTCAAATTTGTTAAAATATCTTGACGGGTGGTTCTGCTTTTCTTCTGCTGCCTCTGGTGCCTGTCTGGTCCCAGGGGAGCCATGTGCTCATGCACACAGCATCATGCTCCCACAGGGACACAGCTGGGCCCAGGAGGCTTTCTAAGAACTAACTGGGGAGGGAGCAAACTCCTTCCCCACAGTCACCAAGCACTATAGTTGTGGCATATTCAGGTGTCCAAATACTGGCATATTTAGGTGTCCAAATCCAAAGTTTTGTGCACACAGGTGGCAAGTGGGGATATTTCTTATAAACTCTTCAGAAGTACTTCAGTCAAGGTTTTTGCAAGGTCATCTCATTTTTACTCCGAATCACTTTTCCATCTTCTAGTTCCTGACACTGCCGCTTTTGTCAGACTGAACCCACAGAGCAAAGCTCTCCTGAAGCTCCATTAAGGATGAAAAGGGATGCAGAGGTTTCCTGGGAGAGATCCAAGTGAAAAAACCACCAGCATAGTGGAGAAAAAAAAACATGCAAGGGTTAGGTTTATTGTATTTAGGCTATTATTTACATTAGTGATAGCAGTTGTTTGAAGGTCAGTATTTATTTCAACAAACTACTGCTATCAGTGAGCAGCTGAGTCATCCTGCCTTGTGCACAGGGGCAAAAGTGTGCTACTTGTGAAACACCAGCCTGACTTTTTCCCGTTTCCACTCCAAGTCCCACTGCATTTTTAAAGCACTGAACACATGATGCTGCTCATTACCCAACTCCTTTGGCTTGCTGGAAATCCAGCCTAAGCTCTCTGCACTGCAAACACCAGCCTCACACCTTTAAGCTGCCGATGACATACTCAGCTGATTGCTGGGAGGCTCCTCGTGACTCCAGACAAAGTCATGAGTTTTCAGTGGTTTGAGAGGCAGACTTTAGGAGGATGTTGTAAAAGGAACACCTTTGCATTCTGATTGCAAAAACCAAGGATCCCTTCAGGAGATTACAGCTCCCCCCCAAACAGATTTGCAGCACCACCAAGACACTTTAGTGACCGAGACAGCCCTCACTCAGCGATAGTCTGGGCAAAAGCTGGTTTTAATTAGAAGCACCAAGACTCGTTAAGTGACCAAGTATGGTATTGAGTCACGTCACATGAAACAGCACAGAGATTGCTTAGGGCCATTGAGTTCAGTCCTTCCTTTAAAAATCTTTCCTAAGACTGTTCCCCTGGGAGGAGGAAGCCAGCGGGGCATTTGGCATCACCATTCAAGCAGGAGCCACAAACGTGTCTGATCAGAGGCTACAGAGGAGGATTTCGTGGACTCTTAAGAGCAGACAGGCTGAAATATTACTTCGGTGGAGACACAGGGCTGGGAAGGGCATTTCTAACATTCTCACGCAGTCCCTAAAACACTTAATTTAACACCAGCCAGCCCTTTAAACACCCTTGGGATGCTGTAATTATGTGAAAGTTGAAGCAGTGCCTTCAGGCACTGACCTTAGATGCTCTCCCCCTGACTCTGCACAGAGCTGTGACCGGACCTGTGCTGAGACAGATGCGGAGTGGCAGCAGCAGGACCTGCCTGTCCCCCAGAGTGCTCCCCTCCTGCCCAGACACCCGTGCTAGACAGTTTGCTCCAGGAAAGCTTGTCCCTTCCACAGTTAGAGCGGGAGGAAGCCTTTTGAAAGAGGCAACAGACCCAGCGAGCCTGGGTTCCTGGTTGGGGGGAGGGATAAGATGCCTTCTGGGAATTGTAGTCCCAGGAAACACGAATTCGCAGCCTTCCTCAAAAGGTGAGCCAGGAAAGCTGGTAGCCTGCGACTGTTTCCATAGCTCCAGTGCAAGGGAAAATGTGTTGAAATTGAGGGAAATATTTACAGGCAACTCTGCTTGGAAATCAACAAGCTCCAGTAGGAAAACCTGAACGTGTTTAGGAGAGTCAGACACCAAGGAAGAAACTCTTTCTGTCTTTATGAGAATTGGAAAGGAGTGGTATTTCTTGGCATTTGCAGTCCAAGGGAAACTATCCTTGAGGTTCCCTAGGAGGTTTGAAGGCTCCTTGAGGAGAGAGTGTTGGCTGGCCAGAGAGCCAGGCACAGCTAAGCCCTCATGGCTTAATGGGCATGAAAATACTGTGCCAGAGTTGAAGAAATGGAGACGGAGGGTTTGGACGCCAATGTCCACCAGCCTGGCAGAGGAGAAGAGCTCCTCTGCCCACTGCCTTTGCCTGGGGATGAGGTATTGGGGCAAGACAGGCTGCAGAGCAGAAAACAGAAACTACAGATATGGCTGAAAGAACCGGTTGGTACAAATGAAGAATTACTGACAGAAAGTGTGCAGCAGTTGTTTGTGGTTTCCATAAGTCACCGCAGTGTTTTTACACTGAAAGAGGCAGAGGAAATGTTTCTAAGGACTGTGAAGAACTGAACCCAGCACAGGCACCAGGCTGGTAAATCAGAGAGTGGACGATACATTTGCCCACAGCTTCAAATGCTATTATTGAGAAAGTAATTTATATTCTTATTCTGGAAAAGACTATTATGTCCTTGTTTGTGAGAAGAAATGCTATCCTCTGGCTGTGCAAAATTCAGTACAGCAAGTTCTGTGGAAAGTCTGATTGCATTATCTGAAAGTCCTGGAGCCCACTGGGAGAATCACCACCTTCCATCACCCTGCTCAAACCCACCTGCACAGCCACCAGCCACGCACAGCCTCACCCTGGGGGCCAGGCCTGGCTTTGGCTCTGTGTTACATAGGTCCCAGCAGCCGAAGCCCTTGCTGGAAAATCATATTTATGTACAAGCAACTCAGCTGTCAAAGTCTTGGTTTCATTGCTGACATTGCCTCGCATGTGGCTGGTGCAGCACGTCCTCTGCAGCCTCTCAGTGCTGGGTTGGAGGGCTTGGAAGAGAAACTGCCAGTTCTTATCCCGCTCTGCTGGTTTGGGGAACTGCACTCACCAACTGAACACTAAATAATTGGAAATAATAACCAGTGAAGACATTTATGAGCTGAGTGGGGCCCTAGGACAATAAGGGATGGTTGATGGCAGTTCATTCATTACCATCTGCACATACTGGCAGTAAAGCTGACACCAGCAGTCAGAACCACAGCCTTACAAAGACTTCTTAACATTATTTTCCACTTTCACAAATTTAATTAGCTCTTTTCCCCCTCAAGCAGCAAAATACAAAAGTATTTTTTTTCCAGGTAATATAGCAATTTTCTAGTTAAAGAAGTGGACAGAACATAAAGCAGAAAAAAAGCTAAATTAAAACTGTTATTCCCATTTTCTACATGGACCTTTTGGCAGTAGCTTCTTCTCTGAAAAGAACAGTCTTTATGTTCAGTGCCATAAGTCATGGGCTTCCAAAGCAGAATGCTGAATGATGGATTCTCAAAAGATGGAATTTAATCTGATTTCCCACATCTTTCTCTGGATCTACTAGGCTGGCGTAAGTTTAGATGGCAACAGTCATATTTTCTGTTTCTTGAATAAGCTGTGGTGATCTCTGGTTCTCCTTCCCCACAACTGGCAGTTCCACAGGGCTCTTGCAGTTTTAGGAGGGGAACATTTTGTGTTGTAGGGGAGCACTGAACAGAACTGTAGAGAAAGGATCAGAGTAAGATAACACCTCATAGCCCAACAGCACCCCCAGATTGAACCATCCCTTTTCTTTCTCCAGAAATTGGAGCACCCCGGTCCAGCTGCTGGTGAAATGATGACTTTGAGATGGTTGTAGCCAACCTCAGGGTGTTCCCAGATAACAAACCATGCTGAGGCACAGATATTAGTGTGCTGCTGGAGCTCCCTGTTTCAAGGTCTGGGTTGGCCCATCAGATCATGTTGGTGTGTGTTGATCCCTGCAGGAATATAATCTTTGTGCTGCTAATGCAGCCCCAGAGTCTGTTTTCCGGAACAACCTGGTAACCGAGCTATTCTTTTTGTTAATCATACTGTCCAAATAGAACCTTATGGACCTGAGTTTCTGCTGCTAGTAAGAGAAAGTTAATCATACCAGCATACAAATGGCAAGATTGAGTATTGTACCAGCAGCTCAGCCTGTCTTTCCCAGAAAGAAAATGATTCACATATCCCATGACACATTCCCACCACGTAGTTTTCCTGGGATCCTGAATTTCCCAACACTGTGATGTCTGACCCCAATTTGTGGTGAATAAAGTGACATTAACTGACCAGTTATTCAGTATATCACCTTGGGGGTAGCATTAATACCTTTCCCATTCAGTGGTGTAATCTTTTATGTGTAAAATGCACCTGAGGCCATATTTCTGAGCCTTAGTAAATCCTTACTAGGATTTGAGAAAACCAGCGTTTGAGGAGAGGGTGCCTCCTGCACTGAGCTGCTGGTGGAAAGAGGCTGATGGTGAATCACCCTCTGATCCTCGAGCTTGAATTGCCTCCTCTCCAAACCAGCTCTTCACTGCCATGTCCAGAAGGTGCTGAGCAAGAGTTGTCATCCAACAGAGATGCTCCTCAGGTGAGCTGGTGGCTCTGTGCAGCTCTGCTGCAGGGGGTCTTGTGAAGACAGATAGGGCTGTTAAGGCTGCCCTCCTTACTTCTTCATCCTACAGCTTGGACTGAGGCTTGTCTTTCACAGCAACACCTCATCTGGGTTTAATGCCTCCAAGAGATAATGGTTCCATCATCTTTGTTCAGAAACCACTCTCCCTAATTACCATTTCATAGAATGCTAGAATGTTTTGGGTTGGGAGGGACCTCAAAGATAATCTAGTCCCAATCTTTCACCCAGGATAGTAATCTTTCACAGATGAATATTTCTATTTCAGCTTTGCCTGTGGGAATTTGTTACGACTTTCCCAGCAATACAGCAAAGCATTTCTGCTATCAGATGTCTTTTTCACATGCAGGGGCCTGGAAACCCTACTCATACCTGCTATCCTGATCCAGCTGCATTTGGGAATGAGTAGTTCCTGTATTGCATGCAGAGTTCATTGCATGGAATTCAAGGCAAGGGGGAATGTTTAAACTGAAAGCATGGCAATGTCCCATTGGATCCCTGGATGCAAGATAGGACAAGGGGGAACAGTTTTAAACTGAAAGAGAAGAGATATAGATTAGATGTTAGGAAGAGATTCTTTACTGTGAGGGTGATGAGGCCCTGGCACAGGTTGCCCAGAGAAGCTGTGGTTGCTCCATCCGTGGAAGCGTCCAAGGCCAGGTTGGACAGGGCTTGGAGCAAGCTGGGATAGTGGAAGGTGTCCCTGCTCATGGCAGGAGTGGTTGGAAATAGATGATCTTTAAGATCCCTTCCAACCCAAACCACTGCATGGTAATCAGAGCAAGCAGGACCAAGCAGTGGGACACCCACCAGCAGCTCACCCCATGCTGCATCACCTCCATCCCAGGGATATCCCAGGTTTGCATTCCAGCAGCGCAAGGATGGAGAACACATGGGCACGTTTGCCTTACATGATAAAAGAATAACCAAAAGGCTCCAGCTCTGTCTTTTTTTGATGCAAAGGCAGCCAGAGAACTGCCCTCTCCCACGAGCCTGGTGCTCAGCCTATGAGATAATACAGACTGGCCTTTTCTTTGCAGCTGTATTGTTTTAGTGCTTGGAAAATAGCAGCAGGCTGAGCAATGAGTCATCTGTCACTAGATGGGGTTAAAGTAATTTCCGTTTTCTGTTGCCATGGGGAAATCAACGTCCTAAGATTTGTCCTTTCTCCCACTCAAACACGTGGGAGTAAAAAGCCTGAAACCCAGCAGTACTAAACATTTTTTAATTTTTTCTTTTTTTTTTTTTTTTTTTTGTCCCCTTATAAACAAACTTCCCTCCGTGGCCTTGCAGCTGTCAGTCTGTTCCCGGAATCATCCGGTTAACAATGTCATTCCCCTTGGATTGCAAAAAATCCAGAAGCAGAGTTTAAGTAAATATTTGACATTCATATAGGAGTTGCTTCATGTTATTACTTGTAAGAGTCTCTTTTGCTTGTAAAGTTTTACATGTACATTTGAGAGGGTTATAAACTTGCTATTATACAAATAAAACTGAAGCTTCAAAGGAAAAGTAAATTAAAGTAGCAGCTCCCCCAGCCGTATAGTGTCAGGATATAGTGTCTAACAGAAACAGGAAAGAGGAAATTGCAGTAAATACCATTTAAAAGCCTCACTAATGTATAGCTTATATGAGTAGCAGCACAGCAACATCTAGTGTTGATCAGGAATATAGCTGGAAGTTATCACATGCTTCGTTAACGGCATTTTGATGGAATCAGGCATTTCCTGGACCACCACACCACAACCACAGCCTCAGCTCCTTCTCCCCGTGTTCCATAACGTGTCAGTCCTTCATGCTCCGTGTCACTGCTTGTGTTAGCATTGCAGAAGTGCAGTCATCTGGGAATGCTCCCAGCCTGCCTGGATCCTGTGGAGAATTACTGGGGTTCTATTTAAGCATCAGGTCAATAGATCTACGGATTTAAATGCAATTCAGTGGCCAAAACTTATAGCATCTGAACTGAAAGTAAGGAAATGATATTTTCCTGAGAGCTGATCCCATTACCAGCTGTATCACAAACCCCAGGACCAGTTAAACACTGCTGTCAAACTGGCTCAAAGTTATTCTTTGCCCTAGAAATCAGCATGTAAGTGTAAGGTTGCCACACTAAGTGGTATGTCAGAGTAGGTCCTCTTTTCAGGCTCCTGTATTTCTACAAAAATGCAGAGATTACTGTATTATGCACAGTAATATAGACCATCTTTGGAAAAATTGATTGGGTGCATATTTAATCTCTCACCATATCCCATGTAGACAATTCTTTTTGTTTGAGGCTCACAGTTAAGTTCTTGCTACTTAGCTCCTCTCTAGGTATGAATTAACATTATGGATTAAGATTCATTTAGTTTTGATTACTTAAATTTAACTAAACTAATCAAGTTTAGCTTAACATTAGTTCTTTTAGTCTAGGTTTAAGTATTTTTAATGGCTTTTTTAAACTTCCACGCTTTGGGGTTTTTTTTTCATATAAGCAAATCCTTATATCAGGGCTCACTGCGGACTATTTAGATAAAATAATTTGTCTCCTTAGATTACAGCTCCTATTACATGGGGTTTGCTTCATCTTCAGTAAAATAATGTCCTTTGGGTTTTCTCAAACAAAACAAAATTAATGACTGGCTGCTTTCCAAGTCCAGCTGTCTTGCAATACCCCGTGAACAGATTTTTTGCCACATTTAAGTTTATTACATGATCTAATTAGCATGACTGTGTAGGTGCGTGGAATGCACTGGGGGAGAGGAAAAATACAAGTGTACAAAATGCTTTTATATAATTTGCTATGGGAACGTGCTTATTATAGAGACCTGGATCACTCTCTGGATTCTTTTCAGTAGGATTTTGAGAGTGAGCAGAGAGGCAAGGAAAAAGAAAGGGCATTCAAGTCTATCACAGAAAAAAAAGGGCCAAGAGTGGAAAAGTCTGACTACCATCTGATTTTTGTGGCTTAGAAATACAATCACAAATTTAAAAGGTATTAATTCTATACTCACATTTGCTGCTTTTGTCTCCAGACAAAACAATTCAGTAAAATTCAATACCTGACTGGAAATGAGGACTGCAAGCTTGTCAGCTACGCTGCGAGGCTCATTCAACATCAGAATGAAATACAGCTTCTAATTAATAGCAAGAAAATACAGATTGTTAACCACTCTGGCCACGAGAAAGGCATCAGGGTGTCTATTGGCAACACACAGCCAGACAAGGGATCAGAGCTCTGCCTAATGTTATTAAGACATTCACACCACCCTAACCAAGTCAAATGGAGGCTCAGTAACATGAAGCGACCAGGCTCTCTTTCTTCCTCCTGCATGCATGAAATGACATTTTAAAGTGACGTGTGATCTTCCAGAGCTGTAAAGGGGTCAGGCACCAGGCGCATCTGGCACACTGATCCTCTCATTCAGGAGCATGAAGTCATCCTCCAAGCTGCATTCCTGAGTGAAGAATGTGTAATTTTCCACGTGTCACTTTACTGACTTGCACATTGAACGGAGATTGATATTAATTCCGTTGAAGATCAGGCTTATTTAAGAAAATTGCAAGCTTTGCTAATTGTGTTTTAATTAAACTAGAAATAAAATAGTGTTTGGTAAAGAGAGCTGATGTTTTTTGAATAAACACTCTCCACACAGCCCACTGTGCTGTGCCATAAATCAGCTCAGTGCTGGATCCCACCCGACAGGGTAAATTGGGTATTAGAGAGTCTTCAGAGGTGTGAGTTTAATGGTAAAATTATTGCTTGTTAAATTTGCCACTCTGCTTTCCCTGCCATGTAGAGGTGATGTTGTCATCACAGCATCCCGAGGAGCCACCACCCTTCAAGCTGACTTATCCTGAAGAACAACTGTCTCCTTAGAGTCTTCTTTAGGAGAATCAGGATGTGCCCTGGGGTGGTACCCAGTGCCAGCCTGGCTGGTGGCAGCATCCAGCTGGGGGAGGATGGGTCTGAAATCAGTTTGATGATTATCAGCAGTGTAATCTGGGATTGCAGATAATAAAGTACACAATTGCTTTGGCTCTTGTAACCAAAATATTTGCTGTGGTAGGTAGGAGAAACAGGGCTCCAGTGATGGGGGGTGCTCAGCCCTAATCTCTGTAAAATCAAAGGCCTGTCCCTCATCGTACCCAGGAACAGATCCTTGGAATGACTTCCCACCTCCCAGTGACTCCCAAAGCTCTCAGAGCCCTTATCTTTCATGTTTGGGGCAAGCAAACACACCAACAGCATGAAGTGTATGATTGACTTGATTTCAAACTACCAGCTAGAGCCTATTCCCTCTAAATCCCTTGTTACACACCTGTTACACCAACAGTAACTGCCCCTGGGGAGAAGGTCCTGCACGGGATGACATGTCCGTGTCCTGCAGAGGCTTGATTCACACTGGCTGGGATGAGCAGGTCAGGGTTGGAAACAACCACCCCAGCTGCTGTCAGCAAGCCCTGGCTCTCTCTGCGCCGGGAAGAGGCCTGTCCTCTTGGGAAGGAGTAATTCAGAATCACAGGATGGGCTTTCTGTAGCTGAAAGGGAAAGGCAGTGAGTTTGGAAAAAAAAAATCATATTCCTAGGGGTGAAGAAGTCTTATTTACCACAGTGTAATACCTTCTGTTTCTGTAGGAACATCTGAAGATAAACAGAATAGTGGTTGTGGTGCCAGGTAAACAGCTCTCCATGCCATGGCTACAGTCTCTAAGGAGCTGCTGTTTATTATGAGCCATTTCTGCCTCGGCTTTAGTGACAAACCCTCCTTGCAAATCCAGCAGGGAGAGGCTCACAATGAAGGGAAGAGCTTGTATGGAGTTGCCAGAGGGATACTTATTACCTTTGGGATTATAAGATTTTTTTTTTCCTGGAATTTTTGCCTCCCTCCCCTGTTTTTTTCTTATAAGCCCTGGTCCTTTGGATGGAGCTTTTGTCTCGCTGGTCTCATTTGGAATGGAGCTTTGTTAAGCAAAACAGAAGTGTTATCAAAGGAAAGATGTCAGTGATCCTACAGAGACATGAAAAAGTCAACTATATCTGAATTGTTTATTTCCTAGTTTGTGTGAACTATCTTTAAACAGATAAATGCTTAGAATAACATGAAAGTAAAGTGAGAGGCTCCCTGGAGGTTCTTAATAATATTTAAATTTGCAGTAAATATCGGTGTATTGATTATTATCATAGCCTTCTGATTTTTAATTTCCCTTCACAGAGAAGCCTCAAATTTTCTCTTTCTGAACCTAATTTAGATTGTTAAGAGTGTAAATTAAGTGTATAAATGTCAGTTAGGGTCCCCAGGGTTGTGTTGGTGTAATTGTGATAATTTTTTAGCACTTTTCTTTGGTTTATGTCCTGAGTTTTTAGCATTTGCAAAGGGATGTTTTAAGTCATGCAATTAGGCAGGTACAACAAGCTTTACACAGTAAAGGATCAGGTAGGCACATGGTGTGAAATCTTCATCCTCCTCACTGAGAGCACAATACATGCCTGCTGCTTCCTCATAGAAACTGTTTGCCCAACATAAAAGTTAGTGAGGTTTTTTTGGGATGAGGTCCCATAGCTGCAAGGTTTTGGAGGTGCTGGTGGCCCTGTGGCAGCAGGTGAAACAGTGAGGAAGCAGAGTCAAAGCAGGAGTTGGAGGAAGGGTGCATTTCCCCCCCTTCACCCTAATGGTTGGACAAAGGTATCTCCAGGGGAAGAGTAGCTACCCTTGTTTTTCCAGTGGAAGTGGTATTTTTCTTGTGATTGAGATGCAATGACTTAGCCATGGGGTTTTATATCCATGTACTCCCACCACATAGCTGGCAAACCCTGACACAGTTGGTTTTTTCCTTTTAATCCAAAAGGAGAAAGAAACATTTTTTCACAGCACTGTAATTTCTGTTGTCCTTATAGCAAGGAGTTGACTGCAGCACTTTATGGCTTCCCTACCCTTCCATCAACCTTGGGATGTTTACTTTTCTTTAAACGTAGCTGTTTGCAGCACGCTAAAGAGAACTGAAGATCTTTTAACGCTGCTATTTGTTTACTGAAGACATCAAAGCCTTTTTCCATGAGCCCTCTTTGAGTCAGTACAGTCTGCAAACAGCCATGCAACACCAAGGTGTGTTTTGTGCCTCACAAAATAAAACCACAGTGCACTGAAGATACAGGTATTTTTCTTATCTGGGGGTTCTAAATTTAGCTCTGCTTCCTCCTTCATTCCTCAGCTTCTCAAACTGTTTGTTCCTAACCCAGAGCCCTGCAGTTCCAGCAGACCTTCCTGCTGCCTTCCAGTTGGGTGGAGGAACACAACTGCCAACGTGGACAGTGGCTGGGAGAGCAGCTAATCTAAAACAAATATTTTGTAACATCACCTATGAACAGATGCATTTCCCTGTTTCACTTTGATGGCCGCAATGCTAACGGGAAGCAGCACTGAATTTTTTGTGTTAGGTCCTGTCAGCTTTCAGTTCAGACCCAGCTGTGGGTGCTGGGAAACAGTGGAGGAAATGACAGATGTTGGCAGCAAATTAAATAAACATATCTGCCGAAAATAATGTCATAAGAAATACCAGGGTGTCCTTTTTAGGGATTTCCTAGATACGTTGAGGCTATTTTAAGGCAAATTGAACTCCCACTCCTTGCAGTGTAAACAGGATTATTCCTTCTCTGGAACATATGGCAGCCTAAACGTCATTATTTGTGCATCACTGGTATTTCCAGTCATACTTCAAGTATTGTCTTGCCCCAAATCTGCATTTTACCACTCAGAGCCCAGTGTCAGTCTTCAGGGAGTGTTGAACATTGACAGCACATCACAGGAGGTGTCTCCATGGAGGACAACCTAAAGCCTGTCCAAGGAGAAGGCTCTCTTGGATCAGTGCCAACAGATCAGCTCCCTCAGGTTGGCTGTGGTATGGACAACAGGGAAGAAGAGGGGCAATGAAGGAGGAGGATGGGACAAGGACTGACCGGTGTGGGGTTTTATTGCACAGTGAAGCAACTCACCCCATGATGCGTTGGCTGAAGATTACAGAGCAGGCAAACATCCAAGGCTTTCCAGGAATCGGGAACAGTGATGTGCAAGGTCAGTGTAGGTAAGGCAGATCTGCGTGAGCAAAGTACAGGCCATGAGAAATGCTGACTGCAGTGGTTGGGAAGGGCTGGTGTGCTGAGGGCATTTTCAGCAACATTCAACTTACTTTCATTCACAACATTCATACAACTTGCTGTCGTTCACCCTGTCACAGCAGAGGAAGACAAGCTGCACGACCTGATGCTCATGGCAGCTCTGGGGACCTGGTGCAAGGAGGAGACCCACGAGGGAGGGGCTGGGTGGCAGAGGATGTGCTGTTCAGCAGTTTTTAACCCTGAAAACACCAAAAGGAGGTGCAAGAGGCAAGCAGAACAAACCTTTCTCCTTCCACCAGCTTTAAACCAGGTGAGCAGCGCTGGTACAACCGAGTGCAGCCAAAGAGGCTGCAGGTGTATGTGGGACAACAGTTTTGGCCACTTCCCTTGGCTTTGGGTGCTGTGGAGCTCAGGTATAGCATATGGCTTAGCCAGGCAGGGCTCAGCCTCCAAGAGATGGGGGAAACAGGAGTAAATGTTCCCCAATCCCGGGGTCCCCAGGGAGCTGGGAAACAGGGACAAGGCCCCCTCAGGGACATAACCAGGCTGCTCCTCCAGTCTCAGCACTCAGGTGTCTCCTGCAGAGCACTTCCAGAGTCTCGCCTTAAGAAATAAAAACAAAATGGCAGATCCTTAAAATAAAAACACAAAGAGTTTTAAGCATATCCAACTTTGGGATAGAGCATAAAATTTCTTGCCAGAAAATTTAAAACAAACTGGAAACTGATCATCTACTCATTTAAACGATGTGCCTGGAGCTAAACCAGCAAGGCTGAATAATCTCTGCACTGCTTTCATCCTCCTTCAACTTTTCCTTTGTTCCATCAGCCACATGTGTGTTAAGTGTAAATTGAAGGGCTCTTCCCTGGAAAAGCAGATTGTGAAAAGGGCTTGGCCGTCATCTTATAATTTGGCTTCAGTGTTACAATTACTCTTACTAGCACTCTTGTTTTCTTGTATTATTTATCCTGGCCAGAACCCTCTAGGATCCCCTGAAGGCTTTTTTTTTTTTTTTTTTCTGGTGGATTTAGCCAACATCCACTCAGGAATCCAGATGTTTCTGCTTTTATCCACGGGAATTTAATGGTATGGATATGCCAAGATCATAACTTGAGGCTCAGCCTCAGGACAAGTATTTTTCAAATTCCCTAAATAAAAAATGGAAAGTGCCACAAAAAAACTGGGTCTTACTGCATTTTAGCATGCCAGAATGGAAATCAAACCACAGGACACTGTTGCTTAAGGTTGTGTTGATACAGTGTGCTACATTGCACCAGAAATTTACAGCCCAGATTGTGCTATTTTCTGTTCTCAGACACAGATTTTGCCTTTAGCACAAGTTCAGCTCTTCTTTCCATTCACCACCCTGAAGCCAGGAGCACAGATACATGTGGGTCCAAGATGCTTACACTGGGAAAAAAGATTCCAGCCTGCAAGGCAGAATTAGTGCTGGCGTATTCAAATGAATGAACATGTGCCTGTGTGTGTCACAGATAACGCCCCCCAGGCAAAACTGGTTCCTAAATAAGGGCAGGGATGAAACATACCTTGCCCTGATCGGGACCTGACTGAATAACACAAGGTCTGCTGTGCCTTTGGCAGCACTTGGGAAGGATAACCAACCCCAAACTCATTCCTTGTCCAGAGTGATAAAAGCAGCATGAAGCAGACATTAAAATAACCTTAAACTTCTGCACTGCCTGGAGTTTTCTTCAGGCACTCCCATTTGTGGCATCTTGAATTTCTTCCCTGCTCCACATTTGTCAGCATGAGAATCCCAGTGAAAGCTGGTGTGCTGTGGTGGTCAGTGCCAGTGTGGTGGTGTGCATGGTGTCCTGTTGGGGATGGCCATGTCTCTACAAGTGCCCTGCAGTACTTCAGTGTCAGGACACTCAGGAGCATGGAATAGCAAATGAAGGAGATGCACAGAACACTTTTCAGTGGCCTTTTGGCAACCAACACTAAACATCATCTGTGAGCATGCTGTGCACAGTAAGGATGTGATATTGTGCCTGACTCCACAAAAGGTGAATTTTAGCCTTTCCTCCAGGACACTCCCAGCTGGCCTTGAGTGCATTCCAGCAGGGCCATGGTCCTGACTTTACTCTGCACAATCCAATCCCTTTTGAAGCCCCTTTCTGTGTACTGGACAGGGGAGGAGCACGGAACAATTATTCCAGCCTGGTAGAGAAGAGGCCATTTTGCTCCCCGGGAGGCTCTAGCACAGCAGCCAGTTATTGCCTGCTCTAATAGCATTAGTTCTTTACCTGCAGAGATTTTGGATCAAAGGAAATTTAAATTACTCCTAAAAGCTCTTCTAAGGCTTCCCCCAGCATGGAAAAGCCTCTCAGCTGGCACAAAGGATGGAGCTGGCTCAATAGCAAAGCCCTCTGGGGCAGGGATGTGCCGAGACAAGGAGGAGGCACAAGAGCCAGGGCAGCTGAGCACCCAGCAAAGCTTTTCACCCACCTACCTCAGAGCTGAGCTCAGCCAGGCCAAAATCCTGCTGAGGGCAAGGGTAGGTGGTGCCACCAGGCAGGGTGACAAGTCTAGGAGTCTGTGTGGTGTCACATGCAGGTGGCAGCAAGGGAGCAGCGGACTTAACCTGGACAATGCAATCAAAGAGAAAAGTGCTTCTCTTGTTGACATTGTGGGTCAAATGTGCTGTACAGGGCTCACCAAGGGTGAGCATTAGATGTCCCACCAGCACAGTCATTCTGCCACTTCCTATCACATTCTCTGTGTTATAGTGAGGAATTTTTTAAGCATTCAACTACACAGTTTAAATTTTAAAGGCCACTCATTGTACTTAAATACTATATGACAAACTGTATAAGTATACCTGTTCCAATTTATTCTTCTAGTATTCTTATTAAAATATGGTTTCAATGATTTTGTCTTTCCTGTAAAAAAAAATAAAAATCTGCATTTCTCTTTAATAAGTTCATGACATTCAAGCTACTAATTTCCCTTACCATCACATCCTTTTTTGGACACAGAATAAAGGAGATTAAATATATAAAAAAAGAGGGGTTTATCCAAGTTGGAAATGAAGAAATACAAAAATATTGAGCCCTTCAGTTTTAAAGGCCTTTTTTTTTTTTTTTTTAAATAAATAATCACTCAGCAGGTCATAAAAGTGATAAAATGCTTTTGTCTCCATTTCGGGGGGAGGCCAGTTTTGCCTTCAACATCCTGAGCATCACAGGTACCTCAGTGCAATTTTCTGCTGCCATTGCATCTTTGCTCCTTGGCCCACCCTGCTACTGCTTGCTGGCTGGGATCACTGGGACCAGCTGCCTGGTTGCAGTTCTGTTCCCCTTCCCCTGTGCTGACTTCCCAAACCTCTGCAAAGACCCACTGCGGTATGAGTGATACCCCTTCACCTTGAAAATACTGGACCTGTGCTTGGGTCTTGGCTGTATTCTGTGCAGATTTGGGTTTTGTGATGACTTTTGCGAATCTGCTGCAATTTGGACATTTAAACACGAGCATCAGTCACAGTTGTAAAGGTGGGTTGCCAGGAGGGTGGCTGGGCAAGGACAGGCAGGTCTTGAATGCACTCCCACGGGGATCAGTAGTGCTGCTGAAGCCATGTGGTTCATTACATTAGATCACTTTATGAACCAGTAATTTGGCCAGTGCTGTTTTACCTGAAGGGACATACCTTTTCCATGTGAAGCCTGGGCCTCTGAATTTCAAGGCTGAGCAAAATTTTATGGAAATTATACAGTTTGCTTTTGACATTACAGAAAGCAGAACCTGAAGATTTACCTTTCTGCTCTTCCTTGTGGCTTGAATGCTGCTCTGCCACTAACACACAGAGCTGTCAAAACCTGTACAGACCTAGATACAAGATAGACATGGAACTGATCTCAACATAGACCTCAACAGCAAGAGAAGTGTGAAAAATAACCACCATTCAGCATGTCTTATCTCTGCTCCAGGTAGAGCCCTAGGCAGGAGCACCTTGACAGTGCAGCAGGATGAGAGGTGAGGGCAGGAGGAAAAATGGGCCTTTAGGTGACCCAAAGCAGAGCCAGAGCCCATCACCATGCTCCCAAGCAGCTCCTGCATGAGGCATAGCATCAGTTTCCAGCTCCAACATTCCTCCAGCCCCTACACCTAGTTCAGACATTCACAAATTTTGCTGTGCTGAGGGAAATCTCACCTTCTGTGCATGCTGTCCCTTGGAGTTTTTCTTTCCTTTAACCTTTATTTGGAGCCAGTCTTGAATCGCAGAAAAAAACCGGTGTTTCCATGACAACAGCCCAGTAGTGGGCTCCTCTGGGACACCTGAAGAATCAAAACACTGCCAGTGCTTCCTCCTGCTCCAGCATCACACCCCAGGGTACCACAGCCACATTCTATCCTCTCTCCCTCCTCTCGTGCCACAAAGGGCTGCCAGCTGCCTTGGGCAGAGCTCTGCCTGCAGAGGCAGCACTGGCATTTACTGACTGATAACTTACACTGCACAAGGGGTGGACAGGCAGGTGTTGGACCATGGAACCATCTTATCGAGGGAGAAAGGCCAGAAGGGTCTTCAGTCTAAAGGACTGGGCAGCTCTTGCATTTCACAATCCCCTAATCTTATTAATAAGATTCATAATTTTCATGCCCTCCTTGGTATTTTACAGGACATATCAAGTGATACTTCGTTACTCACAGTCCCTGTGCTCCCAACACACAACATTTCTCCTGCCCACGTTCAGCAAAGCTCTGCAACCGCTGAACCCGATGGCCCTGTTCCAGCAGAGCATCCCTGGGATCTCACCAAGACCCAAATCATCCCCAGCTGCACCCTCTCCCTAAGCAGGGCAGGGTACCAGTCCTCTGCAGAATCAGGCCCTGCTTCCCCCGGGTGGCACAGCCAATACCTCACCCAGAGACCGACTCCAGCCAAGTGCCCCATTGATCCACTACTCCTGAGGCAGTCCCAAACCCCCATCCCTTCCCTGCAGAACTCTGTCTGCCCTCAAACCAAGATTTATGAGGGTTATCCATGGATGTGGCTGCAAGAAGAGTCCAAAAGCTTTTGTTGCAATGCCACAAGCAGCGCAAAACCAGCAAAATTCTCTTGGCATACCTGATCCTCACTGAAGGGATGCGAGCAGGACCCTCAAGCCCAGACGGCAAGCTCTGAAGCAGGACCCAAGGAGGCAGCGTGGATGTGTGCCAGCCTGACAATGGGGTTTTGTTTAACAAGCACAGATTTAAGTGTGGAAATCAAATATGAAACAGTCGTGGCCAGCATTGTCTGCATTCTTGGAGTGGCACTGAACTAGCAGAAAGAAAAGAACCGAGACGCTGGCCCAGACATGCTCCAGCTGTCTGCGACTACCTCTTCCCTCCTCCACTGAATGTAACTATTCAGCTTGTTTTCATTTCATTACTAGATGTTATTTTTGCAACCTGGGAAAAGAATAGAAAAATGGTGGTGGTGGGGGGGAACATCCTTCAAATGCTTTTGGGTTTATTTTTAAGAACTAGATCATTTCTTTCCTATCAGCGATAAGTACAGACTTTTAAAAGTGCACAGGGCCCACGGTATTATTAGTTAAGAATTTGTTTCTCAAATAAGGTCCTTTATCTCAGAGGCAGCAGCACTTGCATTGCTGTGGTTATTCATGTAAGTCTCACTCATTTAGTACTGAGCAACATGCAATTAAATAGCCATAGAAACACCCCCAGGCTGAGCAACAGCTGCCTACAGGTAACCTTCAGCTTCATGCACTCACTTGCCAAATGTTTCAGCTCTAGCCCTGAAAATGTGCATGTGGGAGCAGGGCAGGCTCTTTCCTCCATCACCGTGGGCACAGCACGAATCAAGATTTTAATGAGTTGGTTTAAAGGCTGATGCTGCAGATCCCTGTAACAGGAGTGCTGCTCAACCCACCGCAGGGCCAGCGCTTCCCTGCTTTCCTGTCCCTCCTCTGCCTTCCTCCCAAAAAGACAGCTTATCCATTTTTAATGTTAAAGAGAATTCACATCCAAGATCTGATAATAATTTATTTTCCTGCTCTTTGCACCAGTTTTGCTTGTGGGGGACACACCAACACACACTGCCCATGCCCCAGCTGGGGACAGTCCACCCTATGAAACAGTCAATCACCAAGCAAAGGGCCAGGGTTATAAAGTTTCCCAGTGGCCCTAATGGGAATTCTCAGTTTGTGCTGGACTTCTCTGGAAAAATGTTTCCTCTCTTTGGATGCTGACGCAATCCAGCACAGCACTGGTGCATCAAGGGAGAAGTGGAATTCAGGGTGTTTCTTACCATTTATCTTCCTCTTTCAGGACGTATACCAACCCAGGTGCTCTTTTCATCTCAGCTTTTGCACACTCCCACAGTATTCCTGGCAGGAGAAGATCAGGCATGTTTTAGTGTGAGAGTCGTCTCTACAAAAATTGCTTTGTAACATCCAAAGCAGGTCTGTAATTCCAAACCTGGATATTATAAGCTCCAGCAAAGATTTTTGAAGTGCACCTCCAATAACTGCTGTACATGCACCTTGCTGCTTCCTGACAAATGGCATTGCTCTAAGGATTTACATGGGGAAGTTTAAACCTTATTTTTACCCTATTCCAGACAGTTCAGCAAGGGGACAGTTTTTCATTTTTTGTTTAATGAAAATTATTTCTCATGCTAGAATCTAATTTCTGCTCATTAAGGGTAAAAATGATGATTTAAAGCAAGGAGTTTCTCCTAATCTATGAACTGTAAACATCTGCTCAACGCCAAGCCTAGGAGCAACTCCATTTACCTTAATATGTGTGCTTATCTATAAGCAGGTGCTTAAGTGGTTTGTTGGCAAAAGCTGGAGTGCTTGTGTCTTTCCAGGTGACCCTATTTAATAATTACCAGTGTTAAACAGCTCAATAACTATAAACATAAGGAAAAACCACCCAACACTGAGTCAGCTCTAGACAGATCTTTTCCAAATATGATTTCTGCATTAATCAGGAGGGTCAAACTGTTCCATGCTCAAGGGCTGACCCCAAAGCCACGGGAATCAGTGGAAGGGTGTTGACCAGTTACACCGGTTTGGGGATGGGATCCCCTGTGAGCAGAAACACCTTTTTGTCTTGGCACTGTGACTAATAGGGACAACAAAGGCTCTGCACTGACATTAAGAAAATTTGTTTTATGTCCTGACATCCTGTTAACCTCCAGCTCAGTTAGAGGAAGCTGTTAATTTAATGGGTGCGTCAGAAAGATACAGCATTGCTGAGAAACGAAGGAAACCTCCCAGACTAATGTCAGTATTAACACCTGCACAGGGCAGCACTGACTGCAGGGATCTCTGAACAGAGCATAAATTTGAAGAATCTGCCCTTGACAAGGAGAAAACTTTCAAATCAAAGTGGTCATGACTGATACAGACTCTAGAGACAGGCTTTGGTATCTGCCTCCTTCATGTCTTCCACAGCGAAGCCTCCCTGGATCCTACAGTTTCTTCCAGTTGAATTTGATGCAAAAAGGGATGGATTAAGCCTCTCCCATGACTTGGAGGTAAGAGGCTGCTCACAGGGTCTTTATCTTACCCTGATATGAAGGGCTCTAATCACTCAAATCCAGAGAAGTCTATTTTGCTATTGCCTTGATTTCACTGCAGTTAAACTTGACTATAGGTGGCATCCATTTTCCTGAGTATCAGACTTATATTGTACATATATGCAAGGGTAGAGGTGGAAGGCAACGGTAAGACACTCAGCTAAAATGAGATGTTTGACCTAAAAATAAAGATATAAAGGTCCTGACTGCATAAAACACTTCAGAACATACCTAGCAGCAGACACGCAGTTGATGCTGTTGAGCTCAGCCTGACACAAGTGCTGTAAGTAGTCTGATGATAATCAGGATTCATTACAAGTCAGATGGAATCTGGAATACAACTGTGCTGTAAACCCATGGTTTTAATCTGGGAATGCCAGTACATCACCTGAACAATGAAGCTACAGTCTTTCCATTGCCTGCTGAGACACAGGCTTGTATTTATACAGCAGAAAACACCCTAATTCACAGCAGCAAAGTAGAAAGATTTGGGTTGTTGCATTACTCTTAGGAATAAAACCTTTATCTCTGTGTTGGGCCTATATCTGTGTGTCAGGCTTGCACTTGCACTCATTTAGAGTCCCAGCTCACTGACCCACATTTGATGCTTCTACAGATTTGAGCACTGACCTTCCAGGCATGAGATCATGGACTTGTATCCCTGACTCCTGCAGCCCACAGCATTGCTCCAAACATCATTCCTGATTGTTGGTCACTCCTGACTGACTCATTTTCATTCTGTCTCCCACACAACCATCTGTCCTTTCCCCAACTCTATCCCTCCACTCTTCAACATGTGGCTCAGGGTCAGCATCATCGTACAGTCCTTTATCCCACTGCTTACATTTTCCATCCACTGGCTCCTAACAAGAAATGGAAACGAAAGTTCCTTGCAGCTTCAGCCAACCTCACCTCCTAAGGTCTCTTTGCCCAAAGGGACAATAACTAAGGTTCAAGCCAAGATACTATCTCATCCAGACGGGGGAAGTCTGGAAGCCCTGATAGCTAATGGCCTACGTAAGCCTGTGTTACAATTTCACTTTCCATAATTCAACTGCAGTTTCTAAACTGTGTGGAAATGCTATATGGTATTTATAGAAACATTAATGTTACTTAGATTTTGGAAACAGTAACGCTGCTTTCAGTGGTCTTGGTTAACCACAGTCTTGAGCTATCGCCTTCACTGGATAAATCTTAGAGATGCTGAGAGACATTTCTACCAAAATAGAAAGGTAGAATTTGTGAAGCATTTCAGAAAGCAAAAATCACTCCTGAGCGTGGGTCCTCCTCTCTGGCCGCAGTTGGTGCAGGTGTCCATCTGCACACAGAGCAGACGGCAGAGTTAAAGCCTAAACCTATAATCATTAGTCAGGCAAAATTACAGCAGGTGATGGTGTGCACAGCTGAGCCCAGGGCTTTATGGCAGGTAATCAGCACACTCCTGCCCCATAACCTCTGCAGTCTCTTGGGTTTCGAGTCAGCAGTTCTGCTCCTGTGGGCAGCAAGCATACAGAAACTGTTTTCTCTGCAAGTGTTATAACTTCTATTTCAGTTCAGCACTCTTCCTTATTGAACTGTCATTGCCCACAAATGAGTTTTCTGAATACTTAATACCAACAGGGCTCTAATGAAGATGCCATGCAAGACTGCTACAACAGCTCCAGGTGACATTACTAGTCTGCCACTCTTTTCCAGCTCTCCTCAGAAGGACAAATCAGGATCTCAATAGGGCTACAGCACTGAGACACAGGTAATTTCTTTTTTAAAAAATAACTTCAGCACTAAATGTGTCATTGTAGACAATACGATACTGTTTATTATGTCAGGAGAAATCAGCAGCAGCATTCCAGCTTTCCACAGGTGTCTCTGGGTGGTGTTTGCTTTAGACTGTTTTTGTGGACACCTCACTACTTCTGTCACCTGTGGAGCTCCACTGCTGGCAGCAAGCAGGAAAGTAAAACTGAAGTGTTGGCAACTCTTGTTCTGGTCAGAGCATGAGAGATGGATCAGACTTCTGAAATATCCCAGCTGCTGTGTGGCTGTAAATGGCAGAGCAGGAAGGGTGATAAGTGTGAAAGTTTGGGAAGGGAAGGGCTGGATCCAATTGCCATGACACATGTCCAATGCAGAACACTGACCTGAGACTATTTGCTCCTCATGCAGATGGAGGCATATAATTCTGATAACACATGATGTAAATAAGCAGAGCCAAATAATCCTTACACATGAAAAGCACTAAGGAAGCTGTGGTCACCAAACATGCAGCACTTGGATATTTTACTGAAGGCTTGGAAACGTGGGCTCAACAAACCAGCAGTTAAGGGACATATTTTCAAGCATGTGAGGTGCAATTGTGTTTCTTTGTGTACAGGGAGGTTATACGAGTTCACATTCCCCAGGCCAGGCTAAGAGCAGGTCTGGTTGTGCGGGGGGGACGTGGGGTGTTCCACCACCACCCCATGCTGCCCATCCGGCCGCGGCACCGGCTGCCGAGCACACCCTGGTACTTCCATCCAGCTTCAAGCTTTTACATTTGACTCACCTCAGAAGACATCACATCAGATGTTAATCCTACTGTGCAGGTACTAATAACAGAGAAAAAACACCACTGAGGCCTCTGTCAACATTTTCCTCCTCGGGACACCTGATTTATTATTGACAAAGTGCTTCCTGCTTTGTGCTAACATCCGACTGCAAATGCCCATCAGAACTAGGGAGCAGTTCATCTCCTCATCTCTTACCTTCAGGGCAGTTTAGGTTAAAGTCAAACCACATAAAAGGAGACAGTGTCTGGCTGATTTTACAGCTCTACAAAAATTGCCTTTCTATCATATTGGATGGAAATTTTTATAACTGGCTCTGATAATTAATTGGAAACTAATCCAAGAACAGATAAGTGTGCATGCTACAAACTGTATATGGAAGAAAGACTACAGAAGGAATTCAAGAAAGAAATTTTGCTGGCAAAGATCAAAGAAAAGTAAAGGTATTAGTTAATGGCCATATTTTCTTACAACAAGAAGCCCTTCTTTTGAAGGCAACAGCTGATGAATAAGAATCTGATGAAGCCAATTCTTATAAAGTTCCTTTTGAACAAGGTACATGTACACTCTCAGAAAGAAAATAATTTCAAAACACTGACATTATTATGCACATCTAAAAACTTAGTTACAGAAACTTCTCTATTGTGTGAATAGCCTTTGAGGAGAAAAACACACACCTACTTCACAAACAATCCAATTGCAAAGCTGGTTTAACAATTTCTTTTTCCTGTAAGTTACCATTTATGAGATGTCGCTCAATCCCACTGAAATCTACTTTGCCTTCAGCTGAGCTAATGGTTGGCCCACTTGTGGAAGCTCAGCCCCAGCAGAAAACCAAGATGCCAATATAGCTGAATACTAGAGAACCTGGCTGAAATTCACCTCCCAGGGTGAATTCCCATCCACACCAGTACTTGCCAAGTTACTGGAGTCTCTAAACACAGCAGAAGTTATTTACTTCATAGAAGGCCCAAAGCCCCAGATTTTGAGCTTGGCAACAGGCAGAAGCAAGAACAAAAGGGGGAGAAAGCAGGTAACAGAACAGAAAAGTTTCAAATCCTGGCTCTGTCCACAGCTTTAAGACCTGGACTGAGGCTTTAGGGTGGCGCTGACTGAAAACAGAGCTCAGCATCACCCTGAGTGGGTGCTTACAGCTGCCCTTGGGGAGGGTCATGCAGATCTTACTTCTTCTTTTAACTCCTAATTACCAGGGGAGAGATGATGCTGAGGTTTGCAGCAGGCTGGAGGCTAAAGCCAAGAAACTGGGAAGTAAGGATCATACCCTCAGTTTTTTGAAGGGGTAGGGTATCAGCAGCACTTGAATTATGTTTATTGAGTAGAGAGAAAAGGCTGTTTTGGGACATTGGTACCTCTGTCCTTATTGGAAACCTCCCCTCAGCCTCAGTAATGAGTATGCCCAGCACAAGCATGGTGCAAGGTGAGAAGTTTCCACCTCAAACTGTGGCATTGCTCTTATCACAAGATGCCTGGTGGCAAGCAGGAACACAAACTGGAAGCAAAATTAGCTCTTATGTGGGATGACTATCTCAAGGTCCAGCTCAGAGGGCTTAAATAGATTCTTACAGGATTGCTTCCAAAAAGGAGACACGCAAATTTTTCCACAATACCAACATCAGCTATTGCCTTGATGTTGGTCTCCCTTGTCTGGGTTGGGTTTTGCCCTGTGGAACTCAAAAATATATCTGTTCTCCTACACACAGCCCAATGACTCACCAGGCTCACCTCAGCAATCCTGATTCTACCCACAATTTGGATGTGCTGACCCCTGAAGGGATCCATCTCCCAGCGTTCTGGGGACATGGGAGAATTGATCTTGTGAAGCTCGAGGAAAATTCCTCAGGCTGGAATGTCTGCCCTGGTTGAACTCATAGATAACTTCAGCTGATGTGTCTTAGCTACCTTTTAGAACTGGAACATAATTACACAGAATGGTTTCTTCAGTGCAAAGTCACTTTAATGATTTCTGCCCCAGCCCACAGCTGTCTGGAAACACTTCAGTCTGATAAAATCCTCAGGAAAAAGATCCTCAAAACAAGGGTGGAAGAAGGTAGCACAGTTTTAACTTAGATTACCTCACTGACTGGTAAAAATCCCCAAACAGCTGTATGATGGACTAAGAAAATATCAAATACAGCCAAAGTATGCATAGAGATAGGCAGGACTTACGTGACAGGATAAACAGGTGCCACACAGTGACTTCCCAACAAACCTGCTGGTTTTGAGACCAAACACTGCCTCTTGGTCTGAATCAGAAACTGCAATTTGATGTCTGAGCCTTTCCCCTCTGTTCTCACCCCAGTGCTGGTGTCTAAGGGTGTCATGAGGTGCCTGAGTCACATTAACAGCTCCGTGTCACCCAAACAGGTAGTGTCGGTCACAGCCAAATATTCCTACCAATTTCCTTGCACCTTGCCTGTCTGACCCCTTGGCAAGATGATTCAGCTCACTAAACCATGCAAACTATTGAGCCCTGTGCTTTTGGAGGGCTCCTGCCCTGCCCACGCTCCGAGCCACAGGGCAGTGGTGTGTGACGTGCACAGCCAGAGGACCGGCTCCAAAACAAACACAGCGTGGCTAGGACATGACATATAAAAACCTAGACAAATAATACATACCTCAGGCACATTTTCCTACCTTTGTGGGATTAAAATCCCTCCTCTCATGTCTAGCCCTCTGTTCTGAAGCGTGTTCCTCTGTGTAGGCAGGAGATCCCTCTGAAAAAATGAATACTCTGAGAGAATTCCTGTCTCTTCCTCACTCACCTACCTTCTCTTGAAAAGATCACCTCACACACATTTCCCTGCCTTTCCTAAAAATACTTGAAAGTATAAAAATACCTTTTTAATTTAAAAATCAGCCCCTCAACCCTTTTGCTAGTGAAGGTCAATGAGGAGCATCAGGCAGTGCCTGGCACCCTTACCTAGACCTCAGGCAGCCTCCAACACTTTGGTTACCCAACCCAGACAAATCCCCAAAGTTTAATGATGCTTTTAGTTATCCTGTGCTAGGTGCAGATGTTTCTCTTCTCTTTACATTTCTAGGGAGGGCACAGACAGCAGAGAAAAACAAGCCCCATAACCCAAAAGAAGTTTGAACTTGGCATGGCTGCACACACCCTTGTTACTGAGCTCTGCCAAGTGAGGCTTCCCAAATTATCACAGGAGGCTCATACCAGAAAACCTATCCCAAATTTGCTTTTATTAGGAATCATGATCCTTCTTCCCAGGTGGAAGTTTACATTTTCTGGGAATGTGCTAAGTCTCACACGTATTGTTGTTATTGTATGGCTTTCCCTTCCTCTCACAGCTCCTAAGCCTTACATTCAGGTAATAAATATTATGGACTGATCACAGTTAGCCACAGCAGAGTATTAGAAAAACCTCATATTAACCTCCAGTGTCAAACATTTGTACTCACTGAAGGCCACTGAGAAAGGCAGGCTTGGAAAAAGTGAGTAGAAAAGATGAATATACTGGATTTAATTAGTCTACACATACCAAGAAAGCACCAAAACACTGATTTCATGAGTATTTAAAAGCAGACATGCAGAGATAGCTCTGTGCTGAAGGATTCCCACAGATAGACAGACAAATACCTTATAAAAATACCAGCAATAAAACACAAGTGAAATGTCTGTGTTGAAAACACTGTTACTTAATGATGGGAGCTCAGTGTATGAGGTTAGTGGTAAAGTGATTCTCCTGTTTAAATCTAAACTGGAAGAGATCTCTCCAACTTAAAAAGCCTGAAGGACTCTTAGGGAGACCCAGATACTGACAACTTACTAGAAATGTCACCACTAATTCTTTGCTGTGCTCAAGGCTTTAACTGACAGTATTGATAAAGGATCAAAGATGACATTTATCCAAGTCACTTTTGTGGTTTAGTCATGGTTTTAGCAGTCAACATTCAGATTTCAAGTTATTTCTGATAAAGTTGAAGGGGTTTGGATTTGGATTTTGGGGTAATATTCATAACAGAGCTGGGAACAGCTAAAGCATGAATTTTAACTTCAAAGTCCATTCCCATTCTCCCTTTCCATGCCAGTGCTGTTGAGGTTACACCTACACTGTCACTTTAGGGGAAACTCAGAAGAGAAAGTTCTTTCTTCATCTCCCCTCTAGAAACATCAAAGAGCAGAGGTGACTTCGTGCTCCACAGTGTTTAACCACCAAACCTTCCCTGGGTGATTCAGAGCGATGACAAATGGGTGACAGGGCAGCTGGAACAGCACTGGGTACACCAGGAGCATCATTTCAGTGTCTGAACCAGCAGCACAGCTCACCACATTAGAGGGGAAGGACTCACTTGGGGTGTCCTCCTTGTGGGTCCACAAAACCATACTGGGCTGTGCCCCACACCTCAAACCAAGGGAACTGAGCTGCAGGCTCCCAGTTCAGTTCCTAGACATTCAGTTCCATACTATTCCCAAGTGTGCCAAAATTTAAGAAGTTAGTGGAATTAGTAATGCTGAAAGAAATTCAGGATCCCAGCTGAATAATGACAGATACATAAATTCCTGTGACAGTTGAAAAGAAAATCTCAGCACAGAGAGAGCACCAGGAGCTTCCAGTAATACATTCAGTTTCTCTCCATTCCCAGTTTGCATAGATTGGAGCTGAGGGACTGAGGGACATAGCATCCTCCAGAATCTTGGAAATGGTTCACCAAAGATACATCCCACCTCATAGTAATCAATATTATAACAGTGGATTGTATGCAAAACTGCAGAGAGATGAGTTATTCAGAATTTTACATCCTCTACAGGGCTGTTGTCTCCCACCTGGTGGGTTTGCTACAGCCCCTGGCAGCCCTGCCACAGTGCTGCTCTCTGGAGAGTTTCTGAGGTGAAAAACTCAGATTTGGCTGTTGTATAAACACTGGATGCAAATATTTGGAAACCCACCACGCTGCCACAAGCTCTTCATTGCACACACCACTGATTAAATGGGATCCCTGCTCCCAGCTGGAGCAGCAGTGTTCTGGCTCTCATGCAGGGAGCTGAGGGATCTGGCTGGTGGGCTCCTTGCACGGAGCAGTGAAGTCCCACAGCAGCACTTGCTTGCACAGTAGTCTCTGGACACAGCTAAAATGTGAGCTGTGTTTGGCTGGGGATTAGTGTGTTGTTACTGGTTCCCCTGATAGCATCAACTCCAAAGTGTAGATACAGCCAAAGGGAATGCTTAAAGAATCCAGATGCTGTCCTCAGCTTTAATGTGTTTTCCTTCCCTCAAAATACTACTATACATTTTCTGCAGTGACAGCTATGACTCAGATACCTCAGCAAAGAAA
This sequence comes from Chiroxiphia lanceolata, assembly GCF_009829145.1. NCBI lineage: Eukaryota > Metazoa > Chordata > Aves > Passeriformes > Pipridae > Chiroxiphia > Chiroxiphia lanceolata. The sequence continues at coordinate 4,915,381 of NC_045646.1, forward strand.
GGGAAGATGAGTTTTTTTGGTGTGTGCTTGTATTGTTCAGCTGAATCCCTAAAAGCATGAATAGAACACTTGGCCTTCAATATATCTTTTAATAATATTAATATACTGCACAGTACACAGCAGCCTCTTGCCATCAAGAAGGCAACTTTTCTTATAGTTATGCTACAAAGGAATATAAAGTGAAACAAAATACATCTTGCCCTATTTAAAATCTTTACAGAACACCATAATAAAGTTTTCTACAAGATGTGACTCTGGCCTGGTTCAGACCATCTCTTCCCCACTGCCTCTCTCCTTTAAGACCAGAAATGGGGTTCCACACGGACAAGGGGTGTCATAGGAAAAACAAACAGACTAGGAGTCATTTATATGAAAAGCACTTAAATAATCTAATCTCTGTAGCTAATTTAAGAACTCCTAGGGAAAGAGAAGATAGAGATAAGGAATCTTAATGAGGTCAGGCCAAAAAACAACACATGATTGGCAATCAAATGCTTGCTGACTGCTGCCTGTTCATTATATGTGATGAGTTTGACAGTTTCTCAAGAGGGGAGACCATTACAAAAATAGTAAAGACATTCCACTAAAAAACCCACTGAGCCACTATTAAAGACTTAGTCAACAGTAAAAGCCTGGTGTAGCATTGTTAGTCACTGCTAAAGTATTGCTAAGCAACCCTTTATCCTCCTTAGGACTGGATTAGCTTCATCACGGCAATAACCAACAGCCTCTGTCCCCGCTCACAGCACTCAGCTTGAAGTGCTGTGCAATTTTCTTTGAAACTCAAGTGAGAGTTGCCACTCCAGCTCCCAGCTCCTGTCGAAGTGTCAGGGGGCTGCACATCAGCAGGGAAGCCTGTCTGCAGCTCCAGTGGCTTCAGGACACCAACTAATTCATCTTAACCTATGAGCAATATTTATTCACCCTCACACTCTAATTCTTTGCTGATTGCATCAGCAGCTGATATCCCTCTCAGTAGTGATTTAAGAAAGCCCAGCTTTACTGGAAGCCAGACTAGATGCTGTTAAGATTTCCACTAGAGCTCTACTTAACTGCAGTAAAACACTGAAACCAGGGAGCTCCTGGGCACAGACCTCACTGGACTATTTCTCCCAGGTAACAGCTTAGTGCTAAGCATTGCCGCTATCTTCCATCTTTATTTTGTGCACCATTTGCATTGGTACCATCTCAGCAGGACCTCCAAAAGGTTTCTTCCATGGATGATGGTAATAACTCACTTAGCAAAGCAAATTCCACTGGGTATTAGCTCACCTGGTTCAGCCTCCCAGCAGCCTCCAAAGAAATACAAGAGTAATAAGGGATATGACCTCCCTCAACCTGGTCTGAAACCCAATGTGATGAGGGCTCAGCTAGAGACAGCATCAGTAAATTGATGCTTTAAAAAAGCCAAGAGGCCAAAGAAAAGCAAGTCAGGTGTGTCTTGTAGGTCTTGCCTAGTGCTGCCACCCCTGTAGTCCAAGGCATTGGAAAAACAGCTTCCAGCAACCCATCCACTTTCCCAGACTATATCCAGGAAGATTGGGGAGTTCACAGACACCTTTCCAGCCTTTCTTTGTCTTCATCTCCATTTCATTCTCAGATTTTCTTAGTTACACTGACAATAGCCCTCCTCAGCCTACATGTGCTTGAACAGAGATACAACCACTTCTTTACTGTGACACCTGGTTTGTCACCAACCAGACCCACAACAAAGGTTTAATGAGCAGCCAGGGTTCACTCATATAGATGCCTACTTCAGTTGGTAAAATGATGATTTTTCCCATAAACTAGAATTATTTGTTCACTCCAGAAATTAAAGTCCATGCCTACAAGAGAGGTATTTGCTAACAGTAATTTTTATAATAGAAAAAAACCTAGTTAGTTGGTGAGAAATGTTGCTTTTCAGTGAAAGTAGGGTGGCAGCTACAGAAATGCATTCAGATATTGTGGCTGTGCCAGAATGACCCTCTCAGAGTAGGAATGAGGTACCATATAGGCCAGAATTCATTATGTATTACTTTTGGTTCAAGAAAAGCTCAAAAAATTGATGCTCTTTACCAGAGGTACTTACAGCATCAGCCCAAAAAGCACAGACAGCAGCACAGCTCAGACAGAAGAAAGGGCCCTGGGCTGAGCCTAAGTAGGGCCCAGGGCCCATGGTCAGGGTGGGGGTGAGGTCCCAGGTGAGGCTGCTCAGGGCCATTATGTTCACATGAGGCCCTGACAAATATACTTGATGATGATGTTAAGTGTAAGCACAATGCGTGACGCCAAATTTATTCCTGTGCAGGACCAAAGGCAGACAACAGCCACATATCAGGACCTCTGCCAAAATGTTTCCATTATAAAGTCCCGTGGCTCTGCTGTACCACAGGGCTCTAATGATGAGCAACCTCCACCTGGATTACCTGGGATTATCAGCCCCCTGGGCTGGCAACAGGCAGCAGCAGTGTCATCAAACGTCAGTGATTTTTTTTACGAGTTCTTAAATTTCTCAGGTTAATGTCATCTTAGGAAAAACACATCACTCCTCCTAAAAAGGAGTTGAGTGTCCTTCAGTTGGTTTGATTTTCTCACATACCAGCTCCCCTGGGGCAGAACTCAGAGGAACAGAAATGCCAGGTTTTAGGCAGTCAGATTTGAATAAGTGCACAATAAATTTATTTTTCCTAAAATCCAGCATGTACAGACATTGTAGCCCACCCTTCCTTCCACATCTTCCCTATCTGGGGCCGAGTCTTCTTCCTTATCTTCAGCCAGCAGCTCTGACATTCTCCAGATATGCTCATGAGGTCAGGCAGAGACTTTTTGGCTAAGTACCCTCCTTATCCACAATGTTTGCACGTAAAGGAGGTTGGGGACATCTTCCCGTATTTGAACCAAAGGGAGAGTTTAATCTCTGCGGGAGCCCCAAAGACACAATACAAGTGTTTGCCCTGTGCTGCTCCGCTCCTTAACAAGGCCCTTACGTCTTTCAAGGGAACAGATTGCAGGGCTGTGCCAAAACTGGCAGCTTCCTGAAGAATTTGCAGGAGGCAGCTTAAAACAGGTTGAAGGTGAAGAAGACACCCAGGAAACCACGAGCCGCAGTGAAATGGAATGCTAAAACAGAGGACTGGGAAAAACTGTGTGCTAAAGACATGGTTTTCAAACAGCACTGATTGCTAATTAAACCGCTCTTACTCTTTATCTTTTCTTTTTACAAACTTGCTTCTCTCTGGTATAGAGACAATAAAGAACAAAGCAAAATGCCGATGTGCCAAATTGTGATCTCAGTGAAACTGGTGGAAACACACATAAAACACTCCCTTAGGGGACTGGGAATTGTGGGGTTCGGAAAAAAGCCCCGGTCGCACAAATGGAGTTTCATTATTTGGTATGTGAGTTCATTATAAGTGGGTTCAATTATATTTCATCAGTGAAGAGAAAATGGCCTTTTCATCCAATGTATCGAGTTGAGTTGAATGCTAAGCACATCTGACGCAGCTTTTGGAAAAAAACAAGACAAGAACAGTAGCCATGTGAAAAAAACAAACAAAATGACTAAGGCATCTCAGCGCCTCAGCGAGCTCTGTTTCTCACGGAGCCATCGGATAAAGGAGTGAATGAAGTACAGTAGCTTAACATGCACCACATGAGTGTGTGCGGTGCCACATTTGCTGATTTACTAACTCGTTTTGTTTGAGGGGCACTTGAAAGGCTTTGACATTTACAGCTCTGTAGGCAAATGTGAAAGGAAAGAATAGATGCTGTATCTCCGAGCTCCCAGCTGCTGGTAAATGTCTACTCAAAGCGCCAGCAACCCACATGAAATCAGGAGCACTCTCAGTCCCCAAAGCTTCTCAGGTCTGCCTGTGAACGCTATTACAGCAAATACGTCAACTGCCAGTAGGGTTAAAAATGTAAATGGGCCTCTCAGTGAGATGTGAAGTCTCTCAATGGAAAGTTGTGATGCCTTTACCAAGTTTCCTGTTCAAGCACTGAGCAGGCTGGATGGAGAGAACAGCAGCAGCAGTCAGCAGCCATGGATCTTACTGAGCATACACTGAGTATCCTGAGATACTTAAGTCAAAGGGATTTAAGATGCTTTCCTGGGCTTTAATTGCAAGGACAGTTTTGTTTCTATGTGAGTCACACATTAGACAAATGTTTATTCTACCCTGTGTCTCCTGCTTCACAAGGGCCTCGCAGTTTTCAAGGACGTAGCACACACACAGAGCACCAGGAGCAGGACAAGCCTCGGGAAGTTTCAAACACTGTACTCAGCCGTGTCATTTCTCACAGATGTCACTTTACATTTTTATTTGTTAAGCCTGAAAGCTTTTTGCCTATCTAAATCAGTCAGTGGGACTCACTTTTGATAGCGTGGGTGTTTTTAAGCTCTTCACTTCAGCCTTGGCAGCCTTGGGTTGGATTCGTTGGTACAGCATCGTTTTTCTACTCTGCCATGTGATGTAGCCCCTGTTTCCCTGCTGCTTGCTGACAGGAGCACTGTAAGGATCTGAAGTTGTCTGTACATCCAGTTACCCTCTGCCAGTTCCTCCTGCATGCATCCATTAGGATTTTTCACCCATAGGAGGAGTAGCATGGTAAAGACTGAGGGAAGCAAGGGAAGGAGCAGGGTGGAGCAGGAGGTGAAATGAGATGGGGAAGAGGAAGAAGCAGAGATAGCAATGGAGTAAGAAAGCATTGAATGAAGGGGAATGCAATGGTTAGGACCAGCAGGGAGTGACAGAGGGATGATGACAACTGTTTGCATGAGAGGGATGGGGTGATGCTGATTCTGGTAATGTGTAGACTGTGTGTGAAATACTCTTTACACATTTCTCGTGGGGTCTTCTTCAGATGGAAACCTGCATGGAGAGTACTTGCCTGCATTTCCTTTCCATGGAGACCCAAATACAGGGAAAGAGAGTAGAAAGCTGCATGCTTGGATGATACCCACAATTAGAAAGCACTGCTGGTCCTGTAGTTTAAACGTGGTCTGTCTTAAATCCACTCAGGTGGACAAGGAATGGAAGGCAGCCCTACTCTCTGCCAAGCTAATTTGGAGAATTAATCTGAAAGCTGTTTTAAAGATGCTTTCAGAGGTCACTAATAATGCCCATTCTTCCAGCTACACTTTGTCCTATCCATCATCTCAGAGACTCATATGGAAGACAAACTCCTAATGAAAGCATAGGTCAATTTACACCTCTCTTCCTCCAGGAAGAGCTCAGCTAAAACCACTCAACTACAAAACTCATCCAGCCTCCCCTGGACTAGGCATTATTAAGATTCATTATTTTCTAAATTGACAGTCATGATCCCTACAAAATCAGTGTCAGAGGGATGCCACGGGACATACAGGCATGTGTCCCTGTCCTTTCCCTCATTCCGTGAAGAAGGGTTGCTGCATGCTGAAACAGCTGATCCCTGGGTTTCCTTTTTCAGCCTCATAATCTGGTCCCTACCCTTCCTGTGTGCAGTGTGTCTGCAGAAGAAAATTCCCCTTAACTGCTAACTTTTGGTGAGAAGGCATCAAGGGGAAATTCATTCCTTTACTCAAGACTGCTGAAACAGTCCCCCCTGTTTCCCACTCTACTGCAAGTGAAGACAGCAGAGGTCCTTGGGAAAGTCCATGGCTCTTGTAGTGCCAGGTGCAGCACTGGTCAGTTGTAACGGCGAGAAGTGTTAAACAGAAGTGGGATATTTCATTTCTATTTCTATTCCTGTTTTGATAGTATTGTTTAGCAAATAAGGACAAATTTCCCAGAACTGCTTGCTGAAACACAAATCACACTTATCTTGGATGATTCTTAGAATATTTGCTTTATTTCTTTCCTTAGAGGTTCATATTTATCACCTCTCACACTCAAAATATTTTTAAGTAAGGAACAATGCTGTCACTGTATTCTTTTGCAAACTGACACAAGGCAGTGGAAGGAAGGCTGCTTTCCTCATCTTCCCTTGCAGATAAATGGCTAATGCTGCTCTCATTCTGAGGATGCCTTTTGAAGCACACAGTTGACCACTGCCACCCACCATGCACAGATCAGTTCTGATTCCCTCCATGCACAGATCAGTCCTGAGGCTTTATGTTTCCTGGAAATCTGTATGGCATCTTTAGATTGGAGAGAAGGTCACCACCACATTCCTTGCCTCAGATAATGAGTCTCTAGGCTTGATTCATGTTGACTTCTGTCGAAAGGGAATATAAAATAGAATTGTAACTGGCCTGATAGAAAAAAATAAATTAAGTAAAACAAATCATTCTTTTCTCCTGCTCCGATGCTGGCAATAAACATCACTGTAGCTGTGAAATGCAAATGAGTCAGGGCTTTCACTCCCTGACAGCAGACATCACATCACCAGAGAGATGGCCTTGAGATCCCTGCCAGTCGCAGTCACAAGCCATCCCTATGGCAACTAAAGCAGAGTAACACTGGGAAAAGGCTTGTTTAATATGCTCTAGCAGCTGAAAATCAGAGAAAAGTCAGCACCACAGGAGCAGTCTGGATTCTGCAGATCACATCAAGGGCTTTGTACCCCCCAGGCAAGAAGAACTGCTACCAGGTGACAATTCATCTGAGCTGGGGGGACATACCACTGGATGTCCCACTATCTTGGACCTCGGTTATCCTGTCCTAGAATCTGATTACACCATACAGTGACCTTAATCTGGCCCAGACATAAAGATTACCTTCCCATGAAAATTAAAATACAGAGGAAAGCCTGGAACTTGGGGACTGAGCAGACAACACACTCAGGCTGCGGAGCTGTCTGAATCCTGAGAACCCATATTCCTCCTTCCAGGTATAAAACTGCTTCAAACGCGTCCTTTTACAGCCTGCTTTCCATCCCATAGATACAGGAATTTGCAGAACAATGTTAAAAAGCTGAAATGCTTCAGAATCTCAGAATTTATTCCTGAGCTGGAAATGAGCACACGTGGGGACAAGCAGAGCAACCAAAATCTGTTCTGGGCTTCATGTTAATGCTAGAGGTTGCTGTCAGGAGAACTGGAAGAGTGGTCCCACCATGTGATGCCATCACTCTTCAGAGAACAAAAGTTTGACTTCTTTCCTCATGCTGTCAAGCTCTTACAGCCAGTAATTGCTCAATGGATTGCTTTTTCCATACCTCCACTCCAGTATTGAACAACAGGCACCTATAAGGAGCCACTGTTTTTCTAACATCCTCCTCTCATTTTTCTATTCTTCCTCAGCAACAATCATAGGAAACGTGAGCATCATTAAAACAAAGTAGGAGTAAGAGAGCAAAACTGATGTGTAAGAAGCAAAAATGATGGACAAGAATTAATTAAACTCTCATAGGAAAACTGGTATTTGCTCTGAATATTCTAAATGGAGGTTTCAGTAAGGCATTGTGTTTCTGTGTTAATAGTTATATAAATGACAGTTATATTAATAATAATTAATTATAATATCTATAAACCCTATAATAGATGTAATTAATATGTTTTATTATAATACATTAATACATAACAATATACTAAATATTGACATGGAATTGGCTATATAGAAGACATTTAATTAGGAGAACAAGCTCTTAAAGAAGAAAAAAAAAGGAAGAAAAAAAGAAGAAGAAAAAAAAAAGTAGAAAAAAGGAAGAAAAAATTCCAGCCAGCTGAAGAATTTGTAGCAGTTCAAAATAAATCAGTGGGATGAGAAGTGATCACCACTGCTGCCCTGGAGCCTTCCCCCTGCTCCCAGTTCAGCCCTGCTCTCTGCAAGCAGTAAGAAATCCCAGAGAAATTGTGACTGGCCAATAAAGAGAGCAGCCAAGAAGAAAGAACTGAGTCAGGTAAGGAGTCCAGACGCATTCCGAAAGGAAGTGGAGAACCAGTGTAAGTAATCTGCAGTGAATCACCCACCAGAGCCACCATGGAAAAAGAGTTTATTATCTGATAGCTACAAGTGTTGGGGAGGGACTGGATCACCAGAGGACATCTGCACAGTGTTTTCATCAGCCTAATTGTGCCAACATTAACATCAGCCAACAGGAACTGAGCTCAGTGCACTAAATAAACTTGCCAGTATTAACCTGTTAAAACTCTCTGAGCACTCGACGGAGCCAAGTCCTTCCTCAGCCCACCTGGAGCAGCATATGGCAGCAGCGCCCAGATTAATCCTTCTAATCCGCACATTGTGGCAACTGGTAATGAGACACAGAGTTTTCCACTGTTTCTCATTCACTCCTTGTCAGCAATGGTTTTCAGTCCCTGCTGCCTCGTGGAAGGCTTTGCTGAAGTTATTCCAGTCACAGTTGTGACTTCATTTCCTCACAGACTGGTGATTACCGTCGTGACGGGCAAACCCGCCGGCAGTGCCAGCAGAGTGTCTGAGGCTGAGTGTCCACAGGAGTGACACTGGATACCCAGAGTGAGGGCTCCACATCAGGACACCAACAGCAGGGCACCAGAAGGTGAAAGGCTGGAGATTTTTCCCAGGGCTGGGTCTATGGAGGCTCTCATTTTTCATGGAAGAGCCATGCACCACGGTGGGCTTTGTCATGAGTATCTAAAGGTGCATCCTTTGCTGTGGTCTACCAATCCTCCTGTTGCAGTGAGCAGTGAAGGAGTGCTCACAGGGAACAGAAGATGGAATTAGGTTTTCCTGAACCGTTGATTTTTCCTTCTCTAATTGTTGGTCTATGATAAAGGTAAAAGAGGTTTTTCTTCCAATGGCATACCAGAGAGCTCTGCTGTAAGATGAGGTCAAAGAATAAGGTGAGGCTTTCGCAGAGTCTCTCGTGCCTTGTATATTTGTTAAAATTCAGTTTGGTGGTGTCAAAGGTGCAGCCTGTGTGAGCCACACACCATTCGTGGGAGAGCTTCGGTCTGAGGACCAGCTGGGACCAAATTTGGTGCCTGGGACCATCTTCATTGTCTGGGACATTAGGTAGAGAAGGAAGTTGACAAGAAGGAGAAGCAAATATTGAATCCAACTTCACTGTCCTTCCCAGAGAAACAGCTTTCTCCTCTGTGGCCAGGACTGGCACAGGCAACTTCCTCCCTGAGTCTTGGTTTTCTTGGCAAAAACTGTTTATTTTGTTGCGTAATTTTTCTCCCGACGGGTCCAATCCCTGACTTGCTCCAAAAGTATTTGGCAATCTCTTCCTCATCACCCTTTTGGTTGCCTCTGTGTTCTGGGGCTGCTCGTGGGGTGATGCATTGCTGCTGGGTGACATTTGCAGACACGCTACTGACAGGAATAGGGAGCCACAACGATTTCCTGAGGTGAAACTTCCCGCTAATCTGTGTGTGTCTGTGTTTGTGGATGTGTTGTTTCTTATTTTGCTTTGGCTTTCATGTGATGTCCCAGCTGTACCAAATTACATCACCATCACGCTGATATAAATTCCAGTTATTCCCTCTCCAGACAGTCCTGCTGCTCATATCTCAGGGCTGGGGCTGAGGAGTTTCTAATGGTCTCTCCCCAGATTGGGGTACTTGATCCAAGCCCATCATCTCTTGAAATCCAGGGTTATTTCTAAAGATAATTTTGTCAAACAGTGAGAATACAGAGGCAGCAGCATCTGGGCTGTATCTGCAGGTGACAAGTTTCACAGTTTATTTAATCTCTTTATCTTCAAGATACAATTTTCACTTTCCTTGAAAAAATGTTCCTGTAAAGGATATCTTCTATTTCTGACTTGACCAGGGCTCTGCCGAAACAAGGGTGGTGCTGTGGGAGGCTGAGATCACTTAACAATGGGCAAAAGCAAAGACTTTTTACATTGTCTGGTGTTCAGGGAAATGCAGAGAAGTTCAGATGTTCTCTATGAGCAGTGCTGCTGAGCTGACGAGCAATCCTGGAGACTGGCTTCCACAGCAGCTAACCTATAAAAACACTTCAAATTGGAAGAAAGAATCATTTCCCAGCAGGAAAATAAGAGGTCTCTTTCAGAACTTGATGTGTATATTCAAACGATAAATCAAGATGACAGTATTTTATATTTATACATAACCATATTTATACATATATGTCTAATTTATAAAAAAATCTAATATGGGCAAAATTGGTAAAAACAATGAATTTTTTTCTTTTAATATTTGCAAATTGCAAAACTGATAAAGCCCAGTTTCCAATGCTCTGCCACTTTGCCCCAGATCCCTTCCCATTCAACCCCATTAATCCCCATGAAACTCCCCATTAATCCCCATGAAACCCCTTTTCTCAGCTACAAACCTGAGGAGCCCCTAAGACTCGCTCCAAGACACAGATTAAATCACACAGAAATCAGAAGTCACCTCCTTGATGAACTCTCTAGCTGAGAGATTCATGCAATTACAGCAAGATATATTAGGAAAGACAGAAGAGGGACAGTTTGGGAAAGCCAGAATGGAGATGCTTTAGGTTTATGTTGTTTGAGCACAGCATGGCTGCAATATTTTGACTGTCTATGAAACAGTTAAGTCTTAAAGAAAACACTGGGTTGGTGGCTGGAAGTGGTGGAGGAAAAATGGAAAAGAAGTAGAAGTGGTACATTACCACAGAGCATAAAACCATTGCCAGAAAACATACTGACTGAACTAAAGAATATTGAACTATTGATGGACAGAAAGAGTAAGCTTGAATGTAAGGTACAACATGGTGTGTATGGGAATTATCTTCATAGTCTTATCATGACTAAGCGCACATGCACAGCCACTAACCCACTTTATCCACCTTCAGTTATGCTGTCTCATGCAAAGCTGTCTGGATGTTGTGTGTGTCATGAAGAAAATATACAATAATAATAATAATAACAACAATCATCATAATAATAGTAATAATAATAACAATTCACTTTTTTTCACATGCTTGGTCCAGAATTAGGAAAATAAGTTGATAAGTTCTACATGATATTTAAGGTCCCTTCCAAACCAAGCCATTCTGTGATTCTGTGATTCCATGTTCAAGGCTGCCAGAGTGAGCTGGTGGTAATGTGATGAGGACTAAAAACTGCTTTGGATAAAAATATAAGCTGCATTTTACTACATTGTTCCAGGAGCCAAGGCAGGCTGTGGGGGAAGCTGCAATGATCAAGTGTAAGCTAACAAGCTGTTGAATGAGAGCTGTTCCATGGCCATGCTCATTTGTAGCTGGAGTGACATGGGGTTTATTGTCCTTAGAGGTACAATGATTTTTGTATGGGAAGAGCCCATCAGCCTGGAACCAAGAGTCCAGAGAACAGCAAACACTGCAGTGACAGCACTGACTGTTCTGAATAAAAATTACATTTTTGCTCTGGCTGCAGATCAAATTGTGGGTAGAAGTTCAGGTTGTTTCTCTTTATGTCTGAATGAGTCTTCCATTTCTAGCCAGCTGTTGGCCTTGCCATTTCCATCGAAGAGTTGCTAAGACAGCAATGTCTTCTGTAGCATATTTTAGACCTGCTGTCATTGCTGCCTCTGCAGTGTGTCACTTGCAATCCATTGCTTCCATTTTTTCCTTCCCCATTCTGACTTTTCATAACAGAGATGAAGTGCTGGATTTCACGAGCCAAATCCATTTTCTTACAGACACCAGTGTCATCATTGTCATCTGGTTCTGCTGAGTTCACTGCTGCATCAGTCGGAAAAAAAAGAAAAATACATGTTTTCTTAATTTGATCCCTGTGTGGGATATTGTCTTGTGAATTTAGGCCAATGAATTTTGTCCTTTTTTTGCAAGTAGAAGTTGCAACATTTACCCTTTATGATTCTTCTAAATGGAAATATCATAAAGGTAATATTCAAAACAAAGAAGTTACAAAAAGGCATGAAGCAAGTATAGATTTTTGTTAATGCTCTTAATTAGAAATGCTCTTAATTAGAGCCATAAAATTTCACAGCAGAACATTTCCATTTGAATGACTCACGTTATTAAGTACAGGACCGTATGTTCCCATGGCTCAGAAACCTTGGTAAATATATCATTAGTGGTCCACAGAGAGAGAATGGATAGTTTGGTGCTGGTGTTCTTATTTTCAGCAACGTAATATGTTAGTGATATAACTGCCATTATTTTTCCATAAATGTTGCTGTTGTCCCTGCCAGACTATGTTGTGTGATCAGAGATGCAAGGGGAAGGGATACACATGATTGCCCATGATTCACATTAAGGTTGGCATTGCATAGTCTGTTAAAATCTAGGCCACATTATGGAAGGCTGAAAACAATTCATGTAACCCATATTCTGTAATGGTAACAGGCAATTCAAACAGAATCCTTTGCATGAGTCTATCTATTAAAATCAAGCAATATTTTCTTGCCTTTTTAAAGTAACATGAAACATATCAGCAGGCAGCTCAGTGAACTAGAGTTGGTGCCTTTCTATTTAATAATTGCCAATGAATTTCCCTTATCTGGATTTCTCAAGTCTTCCCTTGAACCCATATAAACCTTTAGCATTCACAGTGTCCTGTAGCAAGGAGTTCAATGGCATAATATCTGATGTGAAGAGCATTTATTTGGTTTAAAAAAAAACACCTGGTATCTGCCAGCTCTGTATGACACCCATTGCTCCTTAAAGTGATATAATTTGAACAATCAGTTCTTATTTGCCTTCTATAAACCTCTACTGTACTCTCTAGTCATCTCTTTTGGGGCCAAAGAGTCACAGTTTACATAATTATTCCATATTTACATCAGAAATGGATGTAGGCTCGAGCATATGTGCACACATTCTTCTGCTTATTAGTACTGAAATTAATTGGGACATGAGGGATGCCTAAGAACTTGTGCCTCCGTAGCTGTAGTGATTTGGTATCCACAAGCATATATTCATTGGTGTGGGTTTAAGCTCTTGCAAGCTCTGTTATGCAAATCAGACTGAGAAAAGTGCAACAGCATCACTTATTTACAGCTGCCTTGGCAGCCCTGAGAGCAGCGTTTGGGGAAGCACCAACTCCTTCCCAGTCAGTAGGTCTGCTCTATTGTGGGGTGTCTGTTCCCTCCTGCTGTCACTATGTAAGAGAAAACAATTTAGAGAAGGAACAACACAAAGTTTTTAAACATTAATAATTGATGTGTAAAATGTAGAGTCATTATTTTTGTTAGTAATTGGTTTCTGGGCTCTACGAGGTCTTCTAAGTGAGGAACATGCTGGACGTGCAATTAAATCTAAAAAGGGCAAAAACTGTACCTGACAAATCAAACTCAAGTACAGCTGTTCCATTGTGTTCCCATATATATATATATATATATATATATATATATAAATATATATCAAGATCAGTTTTTGGCAAATGCAGCACAGACCAGACTTTCAAGGTGAATACTGAACTGGTTGGAAAAAATATTGTATTGGTAACTGCTGTATGCATAGTTCTAAAGGATTAAGGACGACAATGCAATCTGTGCTGCCCAAACTTTTCCATGTGAACACACACATTGGGAAGAAGATGATGGGATATAGGTCAGCATCAGCAGTGTGTTCCTGGTGGGGACAAACACCACTGCTCTTTTCCTGCTGGCATGGAACAAGGAGAAGCAGTGCAGAGCTCTGTCAGCCTGTGCAGCCCGTGTGCCATAGTAAATATACACTGATACTCCCATTCCAATGGAAAGATAAAGCCTCCCTGACTTGGGAAAGAACTTATTGGCAGCTGTAAATTTGGTTTCATGACTGAGCTGTGTCACAGCAACTCGACAGATCTCGCAGCCTGAGGCCGCTGAAAGACCTCTTTTTCCCAGTTCCCTTATAACTGTGTAAGTTAAAATAACTGCTTCCTATTCCTGTCAGTGATGACCCACAGCTCCTGAAACAAGTGGGACCTCTCACTTTGCTCCACTATTGACTGTGTCTGCTGTTGCCAAGCTCAGACTGTTAGTCTGTCTTCTCTAATGAGACACTTCATAGAAAGGAGATGAACACACAGTGGCTGCTAGCACGAAATAACTTTGCAATAACTGCTTCCTGACCCTGGTGAGCATAGATGGGTTTGAGGTATTTGGCAGAAAACCTTGAGGATCTGGAAGAACTATCGCTTCTGCATCATCTGTTCTACATCCATCTCTTAGTAAAACTAGAGTTCCGTAAATATTGTGCCCCATTGCTGCCAGGCAGTACATGAAGGTCAGAGCCATGGTACAGTGCTGGAGGTGAACTCTTGTTTCATGGCAGTTAAGAGTAGCTAATAATGAGGAAAACCCAAAATTATAAACAAACCAGCATCCATGGCAACATAGCCATTCACTCTTGAACTTCTCAAAATAGGAATAATTAATTTAACCTTTGTCTTTGGTTTTAGGGCTCTTTTTTTTTTGTTGTATATTTTAAAAGCTTATGCTGGCAGATATGGGTGTGCTCTGGCAATTAGTAATCAGCTGAGTCAGAGGTATTCAAGGGAGCTTGTAATGAAGCGCCAGGATCTTCCTCTTTTATATTTAAGTTCTTGTATCCAGAATGTAATCTAAATTGCTCAGCATAGAACTGCTTTCGCTTTTGGGGGCTATATCAAATAGATCCATGAAATTGTTTCAAAGGAAATGCTTTTCCTATTGTCTTTGACAGTTAAAAATGAGCTACTGGAGTATTCACTTGCTGTGGTACTCAAGTGTGTAAGTCGTTCAAGTGTGACCTGTTGACATTTCCCCCAAAGGAAGGTGGTACCAGTTTGCATGGTCCCTACAACTAGACCAGCTCACTACATTTGTCCTGTTTTAGGGTAACAAATGAGCACAAAGATCAACCAATTCATGTTGGAAATAGGGAGTGAACACGTACTGGTGCAATTCCTGAAACTACATCAACATTCCAAGTTATTAGGTGGGCTCCTTGGCTGCAAACTAGACACAGGCATGTCAGGGAAGATTTCCTTGCAAATGCTCCACTTCCATGGCATTATATCAGGAAAATAAGGGTACAAGGCTCTTCGAATGAGGGACTCATTCCAAGAGACCTGTATTTGGGATCTGTGATGTGGATTCACACTTTCAATTGAACTAATACCACAATGTCTCAAAGTGCTAGCAAAGCTAATGGCGATACTGCAAGTATCTAAGACCAATTTGAAGTACCCACTTTATTGTTTTGGGTAACTGCATCCTTGGGTAACTGAGAATTATGGAAATACATGGATCACAAATCTGGGCTCAGGACTTGAACGTGGCATTGCACTTCACTGACCTGAATAAGGTAAAAGACAGTATAAACAAGGTCATCACTTGGCTTGAAGAGCTTACACAGTTCCTTACAGCCTTTATCATCCAGGCCTCCCTGTCTTGCTCCATCTGCTCCATTCCAGTGATATTTTTAGCATGCATTCACTGTACAGTTTTTCCAGTCTGGCTGCCTGACCCTTTGGTCTCCTAACAATGCAGCTGCAATGGAAGTGGTGCATGAGCAAAGACTGCCAGTGAAGTGGGATTTTTTTTCCAGCTCCCAGAATAACCCCCAAATTTGACCAATCCTGTCCCCTTGGAGCTGTTTTTAACAGTCAAGCTGGGAGGTTTTTTCTATAAGGTTCTGTTAACCTAGAAATGGCTGCAACTCAGCTTTGAAGTTAACACTTCATTAAGATTAATTGGGGAAGTTCACACCTCTGCTGGGAGTTTGTCTAGCAGACTGTGAGACAGGAGCAGGCTGATTTACACGCCGATGCCTGGCTTTGTAGCTGTAAAAGTGAGGGCAGTGACTGACTCAAAGAACAGTGCAAGAGCTGAAAAATGACCCTGCTTCCACAGCTGGGCTTCTCCTGCTCCTGAACTTACCTCAGGGAACGGATGCTGATCACGACTGTCTTGAACTTGCACTGCAGTTTCAGGTGCAAACCTCAGGGCACAAATGACTGGGGATATATGATTAAACCTTACGTTACTGGTGGTGGATAAACAGAGGTAAATTTTTCCATTTAGCTACTGCTGCCTGGTATGAGCTGGAGATTATTCACCACAAGGAGGAGAAGGGAAACGGGGCCTGCTCCTGCTGACACATGGGCTGTGGCTGGTGCACTGTGTCATGGAGAGGTCCCCAGGAGGATGAGGGGGGAGGAGGCCTGCATAAATCTGTCTCTTCCCCTTGTGATGGGAAGGAAGAACCCTGCAACATGCCAGATCCATCAGAAACAGGAAAGCTGATGCCGTTTTAGCCTCTTGAACTTGGCTCTGTTAAGTTTAGAGGTGGAATCAATGATCTTAGAATAATTTATGTTGGAAAAGACCTTTATGAGGCTGTGGCAGTGCAGGCAGGTGAGCTGCCAGCTCTGCTGGGAAGGCAGCAGCCCTCAGCAGAAAGGTAACACACATCTTGTGTCCTCAGCCCTGTCTTCTTTCTCCTTGCCATTATTCTCTTGGATCATTAAATAATCAATGGTTGTTTGAGGTCACATGGTCATTTCTTGATGAGTTCTAGGAGACAGCCAACTAGAGCTGAGTAAAATAACCTCAAACAAATGGATGCTTCATCAATCCATTATCTCTTAAGAGGGAGTTTTATACCTTTGGGATACACCTGATCAACTATGACAGTGTAAGAGTTTGTGCTAAGCAGGAAAGAGAGCTATGACCAGTAATGTCTTTAAATCACCAGTTTTTCTTTCAGATCCCTCTGGTGGAACAGCACAGTGTTAATGATGTTTATACAAACACTTGGGAAAAGCTGTGTGACAGAGCCCTTTTCCCTTGCCAAAATGTGGACGAACAGTATATCAAAGCTATGGTAGCGTTACTTACGGCAGAGTAAATACGTCAGATCTTGCAGTACGTCAAGGTTCATATTCAGAACAATTTGTGCCCATAATCAATTTTCATTCCGAAGATCAGATGAGTTTTGGTGCCCTGTACAACGCTGCACCCACCAATCTAGCAGCGTTTACCTTCTGCAGTAACAACAACGTGGTGCTCTCCATCAGATCCACTCAGGATTCTGAAAGGGTTCTGATTAGCTGTGATATGACAAAATAAACAATGGTGTGTAGCGTTTGCACAACGGCTTTCATACGTACTGCTTTGTGCAAGATAATCCTGTGGCCCGAAGCCTGGAGAAACATCCCTTGTAGCACAGTCAGCTTCTTTGATACAGCTTTTATCTTACCCTTTACTATGTTTATTGCTGGCAGAAAACAAGAGTAAATGTATAGATAAACTTCAGGGTCTTATCATCTTGGGTAGAAGGGTAATCCTGGCTCCGTTCATGTAAACAGCTGAATTCCTTCTGATTTCATTTGGACCAGGGTTTCATCTCTTTGAGTACTTTTTTCCCCTCTATTTGCAGTCCTTGAAGTAATCACAGACTGCTGTCTACCACCTGCATTCCACCGGGCACAGGGATTGCAGCTGAAGGCTCAGCAGTGAGCACAAGGAGAAATAATCTCCTTTGAAACTTTCAAACCCTTAGGCATTTTTGGGACAGGGAACACGGGGGGAGTTCATGGATGTGGGGCTAAAAACCCATCAAGCACTGGAGGGAGCAGATGAGGGAAAGGGGCAAGGCTGGCTGCAAACTCACCCTCTGATGCAGATGCTAAAATAGGCACCATTCCCTGCATTATCAGTGGAGCATGAAGGCTAAAATCTAATATTAGAGAGACAGCAATGAGCATTACATCTTGGGGTTTAAGTATCTTAATGTTGTTTCTATGGTACCAGTACCTGGAATCTTCAGAAAAATAAAAATAAAATTAAATGAAAGCAACCAGAGAGCCACTGCCCTACTTCTATAAATAGAAGCCCTCTGTTGTGTTATCATGACTTCATATCTAATAAGGATGTTTCTAGTTCAGTGAAATGATTTTTGGTGTCTATGGCTCATATAGGTGGGAAAACAACACATACATTTATAATTTATTTTTTTAATACATATTCTACTTTTCTGGACAAAGACTTATACAGATGAAGGTTCAGATACTGGCTGTCCTAAAACTGTTGGTTACAGGTCAGATATAGATCTGACATTTACAGCACCAACCACCCTACCACTGACCTGAGCTTGCCAGTGTTCCCAACAGTGGTCCAATCCAATGGAATTTGACTAATATAAGTCAGTATAAGTTGTCTATAGAGTCTGGGTTCTCTTGGTGTAGCAACAGGTCCTGCTCAGCCCAGACCTCCAATGCTTCCTGCTTTACCAGCATCTTCTATCCAGGGTTATGCTGTAATTGGCTCTCAGCAGTGAACCCCCCACATAGATGGGTATGTCAACAGGTCCTTCTGTAGAAGAAATGTTTTCCTACATAAGAACAGTAAGACTGGCTTGTTAAGAGAAGCAGTGACTTTTAAAAGCACTACCCTCTTTTTTTAATGACTGTGGGTGCTAGCAGTACAGAAAATGACTGTCACTGCCTTTCAGATTCTGTTTGTGTTTGGTATAACACCTTTAATTTAGAAGCACTGGAGACCACAGTTTTATCTATATCTCCATCACTTGGAAATTGAAATACAGCTTATTTTAGAAAGTTAGCCAAATGCTGCTGAAGGACATTGGTTAAGGATAAACAAAAAGTAATGTCCTATGAGAAATATAATTGGAAATGGAGGTTTAGCTGCCTGAGTTTGAGCTCATGAGAGACATCTATCTCTTCAATAAGTTCAGTCATAACTACTTGTAGGCAAACCTGTGGGATTCAGTAGCCCAGGCTGGGCTAATCAAATGGCAAGATTGTTCCTGGCCTGGAGCAGAAGGCTTTGTGATTAAGGAAGAAGTGCCTTGTGTTAAACAATCCATCAGAAAGACAGCACTTGCCCAGAAGTAATACCCTTGGTAGCATAACAGGAGAACATCTTGCTTTTAGACTTTGAGGTGAAAATAGTGTCTAGGATTAGTTACAGGTCAGGCCATCCTGACCATTGCTCTCATGGCATCGACAGATGCATTTCTGCTTATCTTACTTGAAAAGTCTCTGTCTGTGCTGTCCAATGGGCAGCAATACATTTCACTCCAAAAAATTCTTTCCATTTGTGAGACTATGGCAGAACTCAGAAATACTGCAGACAAGTTGATTAACCTCTCTTGAAGATCAGACAGGAGGGAAAAGTATTCCCTAACTGACATAATGAGTTGTCCCAACAGAGTCTTTATTCTAACATAGTTTTGTGTTCCCAAATGTAAAAACCTAAAACGGTGGTGAAGGAGGCTAGGGTTTCTTTTTTGGCTCAATCTGCTAACCTGGAAAGGTGTATCTGTGGAGTCAGTCAGGAAAGCAGCAAAATTCCTGGTTGTAGCTCTTGGAAATCACTGCAGAAGCAAAGCCAGGTTATTTTGATAGAGGTTGTGTTATCACCAGAAACGGTCTGGAAAAATTATATTAAGATGTGGATTTGATTTATTCTGGGGCCTGGGGTTCAAATTCAAATCCAAACCAAAGGATTAAAAAAGACTAGAGTATTCAGCAAGAGATTTTGACTTCAAATGATAGAAACAGTGAGGGATCTTGCTGGCTTTGGTGATAGGTCAGGTTTTTAAATCACCTTGATTTTTGCACACCTCCTCTTACAGATAATTGAAACCATCTTGTATTACATATATGCAGCATGAATTTCCATTGGTAACATGTCTTTATGCTGAGAAATTACCTTTTTTTTCCTCCTGTAACTGAGACAAAGAAGCTCCTTTTCTCTATCCCTGTGTCTTCCAGCTCCTGTTGAACAATCTGGGCCTAATTTGAATTCCAGTGATGAGGAACAACCTGATATTTTGCTTACCTTAGTGAATGAAAGGTTAATTCTGTACATCCAAGATTTATACTGCATGCTAGTTTAAGGACATTTTACCACACAGCTGGTGAGGGATTTTCACAAATACAGGAGAGGCCTGTATGTTATTTGTTTTAACTTTTCCTTTCAACTTTTTTTTTTTCATTAAGTTCCCAGCTGACTGCACACTATTGAATGCAGCAATCTGTTTAATCTAGTTTTAGCCTTCCTTTTCCTGTTTTGCTGTTTACTTTTCGTTCCATGCCAGTAGCGATTGAGGCAATACTGTGGGTCCATTATTTGTTTCAGGCATCTTGGAATATATGTGTTGGCTTTGCTCTGTGTGTGCATGCATGAAAGAAAGGGAATAAACATACATGTTGCCAATTAGTTAGCACACTTAAATTAATGAAGAGCAATCTATGAATCTCCTTTTTTCTGAGAATTTGGAAATACTCGGAACATTTGCCATGTAGCTTTCAAAAACTTCAAAAGCAGCTGTAAGGTCACAGTCTAATACTCCCTTCTGTATACTCATGTCTTTGCTAAAAATATTTCCCAACTTAATCTTCAGTGTATGGAACAGGAGGGCAGAGGGGGAATGGCAGTGTTTATGACCAAAGTGCAAAGATGAGGAAGAAAATTAAATCCACAAAAAAGTGAATCTTTTGATGTCTGCTTCATTTTCCTCATTAACAACTTAACAGTACCAGCAGTTATGTTTTAACTAAACACCGAGTTTATGGACCCATGTCTCTGTCTACAGATAAGGGAAGGCCAAGAGGAACTAAGATAATGCTGTCTTTGCTTTTGCACATTTTCCTTGAATTGGGACGCCCAAACAAGCCAGTGGGAGTCTAAACAGCACCAGTGATTTGGGTATGTGGCTCCTTGTAGTAGGTAGAATATGATCAAAGATGTCTGTTCTGGATACACACAGTTCTGAAAGAGTCTCAGTAATATCACAGGTGAAAGGGCCTCTAGGATCCATGGAACTTGTAAGAAAACACCACAGTAAACCCAAGAACAGCAAAATTAACACAGCTAGCAGAGTTTGGAAGGAAGTGTTAAAAAAACAGGGTTTTTTTTCCCTTTTTCTTTTTTCTTGGATCTTGAATTGTGGGAAACCCTCAAGAGTCAGAAAATCTCAAATGAGAGGATGGAGGATGTCCCTGCTCTGTAGAAAAACTCCTCTGTCAAACCACCCTTTGGAACAGGGAGAAGAAACTCCTGTTTTCAGCAAGGTTTCTGCCTCTGGTTCCACAATATAAAACCAAAGGAGAGACTCAGTTTTGCTCCATCTCTTTACCTTTATAGCTAAGCTTACTGACTCCTGCTCATCCAAGTAGTTTCTTGTCCAGTTGATAAACACATCCATCATTTGAGAACTCTGCAAAGTGATCAAATCCTCTTCATCCCATTGCCACTGTCCTGGCTTCATAGGCTCACTTTGTCTTCTGTAAACCCCAGTAGAGACGGAGAGCTGAGCTTGCATGGTGCATCCTGACAGCCCCAAGGGATGCCTTGAAAGGTCCTTCCAAAACACTGATCTGTCATACTTCATCCTCCTGATGACTTAACTATTCAGAAAAACCCTAATCACCAGAAAGGAGTTTAGGTATGCAGTGAGGGAGTCAAAGAAAGACCAGGGGTCCCAAAGAAGAAGTAGAATATGATCTAGCCTGCAACTAGCACCTGATATACCATCTGAGGAAAACAAAAATCTCTTTCTTTCCAAGCTTTCTTACAAAGTACAGAAAAACAATGTAGCTAGTTTCTACCCTCCTGAAACTGCTGAGGTACATAAACAAGTGACTTGGTACTGGATATTAAGGAGAACTTACATTAGGGCAATCCCCAGAGGGAAATAGCTCCAGCAGGCATGTGTACTGGAGAATTAAGGCATGTCCCTTATCACTGGTAGTCATTTATAATTTAAGCTCTGAGTACACAACTAATTGTGAAATAGTTCCAAAAATAAAAGGAAAAGAGAAGAGTAATGGTTCCTGAGAAGTCAGTATGCTGGCTCTGACTGATGTTGGCTACAAACATGCCTGGGTGAACTGAATCTGGAGTTTAAGCACAGACAGGTCATTTCAAACTGTCCTGTAGTTAAGCAACATTCTTTACCCTGGGGAAGTGTCCATTCCAAACACTTCCACTGTTCCACACAGGCTTCCTTTCAAAGTTGTTGGCCGTTCTCAGTGGGTTTTCTTCATCTTTACTCTTTTTGAAGATTTTTGGGTGTTCAGGGAAGCTGCTGTATTAATTTTTCCAGATGTTTTGAGTTCTGAAAGGCTTTCACCTGCAGAGGATTTATCCTGAGGAGGAATCAACTCCAGCCTTATTTGCAGAAGAAAGAGAACTGTACACAAAGTGAAGGATGCTCGGCTGCTTCTTAGACACTAACATGAGCAATTCTGAATGGAGATCTGTTCAGGTGTTCTGGATATTTGCATGTCAGTGTGCAGAAAAAGCAAGCAAATGCAAATGAATGTTCCTGAAAACAGCAGTGGAAAGCAAATATTTTTTTTCATACCCTAAAAAGACCTTGTTATAAGGATCATGATAGCATGAGCCCAATACCAACAGACAGAAGTACTAAACTTCCAGAGCAGGAGGCGAAAACTGGCTGGTTCACAGCAACGGAATTGGGACCCTTCTCTCCCAGGTCATCACTGTACCCAGGGCAGCTGGCTGTGGCCCAACTCTGTCACCAGCTGGTGCTACCAGCAGCTTACCAGGTGCATGAATATATAATCAGACAATTAACATAACATAGCTGCACCATTGATTCTATCAGAAGAGAGATTCATAATTAAACTGAACCTTTATCTAGAGCTGGAGAGGGACCTTTGACAAGTGCATGGAGTGATAGGACAAGGGGGAATGGCTTCAAACTGAAAGAAGACATGTTCAAATTAGATATTGGGAAGAAATTCTTGGCTGTGTGGTGGTGAGGCCCCGGCGCAGGTTGCCCAGAGAAGCTGTGGCTGCCCCATCATTGGAAGTGTTCAAGGCCAGGTTGGATGGGGCTTGGAGCAACCCTAGTGAAAGTGACCCTGCCCATGGCAGGGGGATTGGAACTAGATAATCTTTAAGATCCCTTCCAAGCCCAACCATTCTATGATTCTGTGAAGTAGACAAAATACAGAGTTTTTGCTGTGCAAAGGAAGCAACTATTTATATTTATAGTCTACATACAGCAAGCCAGACCCCCATGGCCAGATTATTCTTGCTTAGACTCCACTGAGATCCTTACTTTAGTGTTTTGTTTTAGCTGCATCTCAGGATCCAGAAGCATTTAAGCCTTAGGAAACTCTCTTTTTGGAATTTGGGCTGCATAAAACTGAATGCAGAAGCCTTCCTGAACCCCACAGCGCGTGGTGTGTGCACATGTGCATGTGAGTCCATGCATGTGCTCATCAGGGGAGCAAAAAGAAGGAACTGAGGCAGCAGACACATGACTCAGGGTGTGTGGAGATTGGTAATATAACCCCAGTATTGCAGCAAGTTTGGATCTTCATTCTGCAGCAGCTGGGCTACCTCCCAACAGAAAACGCTGCAGGCAACGTTTATGCTCAGTAGTTAATTATCCATGGGAGCAGGTAAGGGATTAGTGACCAGGTAGAGTTTCACGCCTGCCAATGGGGTGAACACTCTAGCTGCTCAGAAATCTTTGGTGAGAGAGGAAATAATGCAGCTTTTCCTGTGCTAAACCACAAGTCCCCTTCACATGAACTGAAGGGTAATTGTCTCCTTTGATGGAATTCGGTATGTGACGTGCCTGGACGAAATGTGGTTCAAAGTCATGTTGCTGCATGTGCATGGCAGCAATGCTGGCTTAATATATATCTGTCCTCCTCTTACATCCATGCCCACCCCTGCCTTTGGTGCCATTGGAAACCACCCACGTTGATACCTGGTTTGAAGAGCAAAAATAAACCAAAACATTTCCAGGAACACTGATTTACAGACAGATCAGTATCCTGACCTGATTGACATCATTGATGCAAAACCCAGGAGGACCAGCAGAACCCAGAGGGCAGAGCACAAAGGTACCGGCAGCGAGGGGCAGCAATAGCTCAAGTCTGAATTGCTGCCAAAGACTTTGCATCATGACTCTGGAGCTGCAGCCACAGTTCAGGGAACAAAGCTCAGCCTAATCCGATCTCTGTTCTAAACAATGCAGAGATACCACAGGTTTGGTTGGGTTTTACCTCTGTCTTTGAATTAAGCAGCGTGAATTTCGGTTTGCATCTTACACTCAAAGAAACCTTATTAAGCAGCTTGTTTCTGCCAAGGTAATTAATCAGGAGATAGCAAAAGATCACTTTGTTTCCTCCCAGATTTCAAACCCCATTTGTCTGCTCTTCCCTGGCCCATCAAGGCTTTCCCACATGCTGTGTGTTCTGGGCATCATATGGTCTCTTATTTTTAGCAGTAGGTGATAGCAACACAGCCACTAATACTGTCTGTTAGTATTTGAAAGCAATCAGGTGTTAACAAGCTCAGATAAAAGTTTGCCTGTCTAAAATTTCTTCTGCTCTCACTCTCTTAGCTTTCATTCCCTTAACCTGTGTCTCAGGGAAAAAACCTCCTGCTCAGTGGATTGATCTATAACATAAAAAAATTAAAAAAGTACTTGTTTCCCCCTTTTTAAGCAATACCTTTCAGCTATTTAAAATGTAGCTTTTGCATCAGCTCACTTTAAATGTGTTTCCTCCATCCCCTGATTAACACAGCTAAGTTTAAGTGTTGGTTGCATAATTTACAGATTACAAGAGTTTTCTCTTTTTAAATTCAGTGAATTATGTTTAAAGCACTCAGGTGTCATTTCTTTATCACTAAAATGGAGTTGCGAAGTCAATTGATGAATGGAATTGAGCAGTTTTCAGGATTGAGTTCAAACTTGTAAAAAGAGATGAGTTACTAAAATTAAAAAAAAATAATCCTCTGAAGCTCAAATCTTTCCCCAACAAGAATAGAATCATAGTTTTCTTTCTCTCTTTCCACATATATCATTACACAAGAAATGCAAAGTAAGATAAGGGCATCTCTTGAGTATTTGTTGAAATTAGCATTCTGTTCATCACTGAATATTCTTTGTGCCAGACAGAACTGTGCATTTTCCAAATAACTCCATCTTGGACCCTCATACTGCATGTGCTTATTTGATTATTCTGAATACTTCAGAGTACTTTTATAGCTCTCTCATAATGAGCTGCCAAGTTTATTTTAAATATGTTAATATCAGGATTAAGTTAAGTATAAATACGTGCCCCCAGCACTCTGAAGGATTGATGTATTTTCTGTTTAATCTCTGAGGATTTTAGTACCATACAGAAGAAATGATTGATATCAATTCAGTATTGCTTCCAAGGAGGTGTGCACTTCCACAAGGAATTTATATGAATGCCATTATAGAAATGCAGGGATCCCTATCTTATAGTTACAAAAGAAGCAAAACACCAAAGGACTAAGGGAGTGGTGTGACAACAGAATACATTTATTTTTTGGGCAGGACAGGATTAAAAAGTGCTGCCATATGAGACCAAGTATTTATGTGGTCTAAACTCTCTGTCAGTTCCAGTTTATTTTAAAAATTCTGATGGATTAACTCTGAACAGCCAGGCTTTATGCCAGATCAGGCGCTGTCCATCACTTCCATCCCAAGTATATGTTGAGTCCCAGAGCAGACGTGGGGCTACCATAAAGGTGTTGTGTTGACATGAACTGCGTCGTGCACTCCGGCAAGTTCAGCAGACATGCCTGCTCCGGGATAAATGTGCTGAGAAGAAATCAGGAAGTACACAGATCCAGTATTTCTGCTCATGTAACCATGGCTTTACAACTTGGACTGGGAAGAGATGTGGTCTGGTCAGGGAGACCCCAGCTCTTGGGGCATCTTCACCCTTTCCCATCCTCATCCCAGCAAGCAGAGATGGGAGAGACCAGGGAAGTTACCAACACTATGGGCCCCAGACTGTGAGACTCTGAGGATATTTGTGAATTTGGGACAGTAAAAAAGGCTGGGTAGTAAAAATGGACCCAGGGAAGCCAAGTGGATTGCTGAAGGCATTCCAAGTGTCTAAAACCTGACTGAAACACAGGCACAGTAGCCTGGCTGCAGCGAGGCTGAGAGCTTGGCTGGGACTGGCAGCTCTGGGCTGGGGGTCAGGGATGGAAGGGGGACCACTGTGCCCTGCTTCAAATGGAGACTGGCGATCAGCTCTGAGAATTGTGCAGATATTTTAATTCAGGGAAACAGAAATACATGTTCTGTGGTGAGGAACTGGGGGAGACTGTGACCCAAAGCAGATTATTCCTGGATTTTGCAATTCCATTTTTAAAGCTGAAGTAATGCAGGGAGAGAGGAATAAGAAGCATATGAAATACATGTATAAGAACTTTGTCAATCCTTCTAAAATGTCTATTATATTTATCTTTATTGTACATGGCATAAGATTTATATCATAACTAGCATTTTTATGACACCTTTCCTCTGTAACAACTTTCTTACAGAGATCACAAAGCACATTTTTAAATACCCATCTATTAAGCATGACATAATCATTGTGTGGGGAGCAAAAATAATTCTATTTGCTTTCCTGTCCCTTCAAGATTTGTTTAAATCACATGAATCTTCAAGAACCAAAAGTGAAACAGCAGCAGCAACCAGTGAAGAATCCACCTGCCTTCTTATTTTAACATTTTACAGCCACTCCTCCAGCCCTGTATCAGCTCTGTGGTCACCTTTCAAGAGAGATTTAAGTCCATCTTTGACCTATCAGCCACTGAATGACTCAGGACACCATTTCACATCACTGTATATCACAGCTGCGATCTGCTGGGGTGCACACAAGGCAGGAGCTGAGGCACCACGTTTCCTTGTTTGTCACAGCTGCTCCTCCCTTATTAAAAAATAATTACAGTTTTGTTGATTTTTAGGGCATGCTGCTAGATCTTAGTTTAAAAAAATGTTAAAAGTGGATAGAATTTGGGTGTGATAGTGTGTGTGACAGAGCATGATGGAGAGGTTAAGCCTGGCTATTTATTGTAGATAAAAAAGTAATAGAATTGTAAAATACACATTATTTTTTAAATCATTCTAGCCTGAGGCAAGGTTAGCTGAAGAGGTTTTTCCAAGGCCATACCAAGACATTTGTACTCCAGACTCAATAATGTATCTATTTCACGTTGATAAATAATCTTAGGCATCACTTTTGAAGTCTGGAAAAGTTAGCAACTTGGTAAATAATTTTTAAAACGTGACTGTTGTTCAAGGTAACACTTGATGTATTTCCATGCAGTTTTGGGAACCTCTTGGAAAAGTCATTGACGGAGAGGAATCTGACATGATTCCCTCCCACTCAGCATAAAGGATTTTATTTTATTGCAGATATATAGAGCTTTTGAGGAATCTCTCTCACTTATTTGAAAATCATCATGCTTCCCCATGATATTTTTGGGGAGGACTTGTACGTGGGCACGAGTGGGCATCTCCATTCCAAAGCAGTGAGCCTTCTGGTTCACGAGTTGGAGATGCTCACTGAAGGTTAGACAGAAAAAAAAGGGCATTGTTTAGGTGTATTTCTGATGCATTTGTGACTAAAAGCACAATTAGCAAAATTCTGAGAGAAAGAGAAAACCACAAGTGCACACGACGTGGCCAAGGCTGCCCTGGATAAGAAGCATTGGGAGGAATGCTGGGATGAGGGCTGGCTCTTCCCTCGCCTCTCGCTGGGATTTATGATCGTCTCGTGATCTAGGGGCTGGAACTGCCATTCCAGCACCATAGGGGTTTATGACTCTTGTTGTTTTGAAGTTATTTGTGCATTCACTGTAGGTATTATGAAATTGCTGTGAGTTTTTTTATCTCTTAAAACCCAGACTTCTGAGCCACCAGCGTAGCTTCCTAATCACAGGCATGGAAACCCCTGAACTTTAACTAGCAGTGTTATCTAAGCAGTCTTCTTTTAAGTTACTTTGGAGAAAAATCAGTAATCACGATTGTTTAAAAAGCTTATATCGAATGCTTTGCTATTGCAGAGCAAACCTGCTGAGTCACTGGTAACAGTTTAATTCCAAAGCTGGCAACATTTCTCATGGACTGCCCTCTACACAAAAATCTCCACGTCGTATATGTGTGTAATTAGCAGTACATAAGGCTGTTGGATTTAAAGGCTATGAAATGAAGAAAAATCCTTCAAGCTGTATCCTGACTGATTTAAAATGAAGATGAATTTTTGACAAAACACCATTTGTAACATGCAGTATGAAGATTCTCAGCGTGTGGGGTAAGGCTTTCATGATACCTCTAGAGAAATCAAAATAAAGAGCAGAAACTACTCAGGAATTCACTAGAAACCTTGGAGGGAGCTAGGAATAAAACCCCCATGTCTAGTGCTTCCACTCGGCAAGAAAAATAAATGTTTACTTACTAAAGCGTTTATTTCTAAATTGTCAGGTGTGGCTGCCCTTTACAGGAAAGCGGGTGCATGACTGGCAAGGGAAAAGAAAAAATTAACTGGAAAAATAAATACTGTGAAGAGGAAGGAGATACAGCACAGAGGAAAACTGCTGTGATAGAAAAGGGCAGTGGATCAGCAGAAGTTTGCTGGCATGTGCAGAAATGACAACATCTGATTTATTCTTTTTTTGCAGGGAGAAGAAACTATTAAGCATATTTTAAGTCATTCCTGCTTGTAGTTTCTCCCCCTCTTTTTTCTTTGTAGTTGTGGGTTTTGTTGTTGGTTGTTTTTTTTTTTTCAACGACAAGAAGATAAACTGCTGGTTGTAAAGAGTGCTGCAGGGGAAACACTGGGGATATAACCACCTAATTATGAATTTCCTGAATGTGCAACATGACCAGGAGCAACTGGACAGGATTAGTGCTGTATGTTTCATCTCCAGCTGTTTCATGAATACCAATCTCCAAACTCTTCCAAGAAGAACATTTTTTTTTCCATGGCCCTACTTTTGGCTTTAACAATGTGAGCAATACTGCTTTGTTTTCTTTAGAGCCTGAACTGAAACAAGAGCTTTCAACAAAACAAACCCCAAGAAAACCTAACGAGCCAAAGAGCTGCACAATGTTTGGGAGATTTAGCTGAAATATTTGTAAAATATCAAAAGGAAAATCCTCCTCATTGGCAAAACTGGAACTAACACTGCAGAGATGCATGATTATGAGACAATAAATGAGAGTATTTTCTTCTGGTGCAGTGGTCAGAAGTTATTGTTTTAAATAAGCACAACTGGTGTATAATCTTCACGGCGAGCTTCTTGTATTGGGGAAGTGCCAATGCTCTTTGGAAGCTCTTGGCAGATGGGAACTTATTTAAACTTATAAAACCAACGTAGATGAAAAAATGTAAAAAATGCCCTGTGTAAGTCCTCAGCTTGCAAACAGACAAACTGTGAAGACAATGGTGCTTCTCATGGAAGAGAGGGCAGCAAGAACATTT
This sequence comes from Chiroxiphia lanceolata, assembly GCF_009829145.1. Classification (NCBI taxonomy): domain Eukaryota; kingdom Metazoa; phylum Chordata; class Aves; order Passeriformes; family Pipridae; genus Chiroxiphia; species Chiroxiphia lanceolata. The sequence continues at coordinate 4,944,451 of NC_045646.1, forward strand.
TCTTTCCATGATGCCTTTGTAAAGATTAAGAAACAGCTAATAGAATAATATCCATGACAAACAACAACTTCTGGTGTGTCAGAAATCACGTCTTCAGAATAATGGCACTGTCATTTAGAGGGCCTCTTCTAGCTGCTGGTGAAATTCTCTCTCTGGTCTTTTGTGACTTCTAGTAGAGATTGACTGGACATATTTGTTGCCTAGTAGTATCTCTCTTTACTGCTTAGTAGAATCTCTGAGAGATTCAAAGGCCAAATTAAAGCCTTGCCCATTAAATATAATAAACCAGTGTCCGATAGGTAGCTGTTTTTATCGCCCTGATGTGCAATGCAAAAATACCATGCACTGCACTAACATGAGAGGCAGAGAATTTTTATTTCAGAATCATACAGAGGTTATTCCTTTAATCTTATGCCAAGAATAATCTTTTGGGGGCTTAATTTCTTCATGTTATCAAGCATGAAAAATACTGATCTGTATTGCCCTAAAAAGGGAAAAATCTGCTAATTAATACCATGAATACAAACTCCCTACCAAACTCAGTCAGGTTATGAATGCAAACCCGTGAATATACGCTGAGTGAATAACTGGCATTCATTTCTTCTAAATAGAGAGGTACAGATAGAAATCCTGGTTCATGCTAATGTTTACATGCCCTACTTATTTAAAAAGAGTGTCCTGCAGAATTTTGGATTCTCTGCAGTAAAAGTGACTGTTATGAACTACATACACTTACCCAGATTTTCTTGCTTGTCCTGGTCTCCACGGGCACTATCTTGAAAATAAAACATTATAAGGATTGGAGGAGCTCAATATGTTTTAATCTGTACAATCTAATTTGCCTTTAGCTTTCATTTTTTTCATATAAAAGAGTGAGAGAAGAATACCATGACCAGATAGTACTGTGTGATTTTGAGTACTTGGTTGTTTAAATTGCAGTAACTTTATTGGTTTGTGAGGCATACAGATGAGGGCCTCCCTTTGTTAACAATGAAAAACAAATGATATGGTCTTGTCTTTATTCTGTGCAGGAATAAGTTGTTTCATCACAAGGGGGAGGGAGGAGAGGTGCTACATCATTTTATTCTCGATATTTTTGTAAGGAGATCTTCCACTTGTTTGCTTTGAGCATCCTGCCCATCCCACCTCTCAGCTGGCAGGGTGAGGTCCAAGTAAGGGACTCTTCAGGGCACGCTCTCAGCCTGATGAGGGGTCACCTAAGGCAATTTTGCTGAGTACTTCTGCCTTTCTCCATCCAAGTTGCTGCTGGCCCTGAAAGTAAGAATGTGAACCTGGAGCTCTTGCTAGGGGTGAATGGAGCCTGTTGAGACACTGAGCCCTGAGCCAGCCCACCTCACAGCTGCTCAGAGGTGTAATAATGCACATGGGGAGAAAACCCCTGCATCTACAGTCCAGCCACTGTTTGAGTGGAACCATCCACCCTACATACTGGTGCTATGTAGTATTAAAACTGGCTGAGGGCAGTATACCCCAGGTAAAAAACAACACAGTATGCAGCAAATAAATAAATCAAAGCATGCTCTGTATGCTGTCAAACAGCACTAATGCCAAGATCTCTGCCTGCCCGTCCTCCAGGACACAGAAGATGCAGCTTGTGGGAATAGTAACAGTTTAACTCAAATCCCATCAGAAATGTGAAGGAAAGTATTCCAACAGAATAAAGACTGTCTTCAGAGCCTTTGCAATGATGTCTGACCCCCAAGGCCACATCTTGATTGTACATAGAAAGGGTCCATGGGCCCCTCTCTGGCATTCGTCACCAAATAGGAGGGGATGGCTGATGGAGATGATGGCAGAATACAGGATTTAGAATTGGTTTGGATCCAGCCCCAGTCAACAGTGCCAAAATTGTTACTATGTGATGGCTAAACAATTCCTACTTGAAAGAAGTTAGGAGGTTTTGTCTGGTCCTGCTGCATTTGGGAATGACTGTCCTGGGGACCTGGATCCAAGAAAAGGACCAAAGGATACAGCAGTGTCCCTTCATCCTGCTCCTCTGCAACAGGCAGACATGGGAAGAGAGATGGAAGAGACGTGCTATCGCGTTTCTGACGCCACTTGCTTCCTGAATAAACAGAGAGATCTCACTGTGATAAAAGATAAATATGTGTGTTATTGGAAAAAAACCCAGACTGATCAAAACAGAAAAGTTAGTTCATGGCTTTGGTCTGTATTTTTTTGGATTATAGTTTAGGTCAGTAATTTTCTCCAGTGTGATTTGTCTGTCCCTGCTGTGTCACCACTTAACCTAATCCTTTTCCTTTTTCAGAGGCAAAAGACATTTCCTCCTGTCTGATTAATGCTCTTCCTAGATGAGGTGGCTCAGGGAGTAAACCATTAAAGAAATAGTTTTAACTGCTATTTATGTAGGAACTCTGATGAAAAGCAATCCTTGCTTCACTCTCCCTTGCCCTCTCCCTGGGTTCCTGGCCATGCCCAATCTCCATTGAATCAATTTATGGTTGCTGTTTACCATCTGCTCTCCCAGTTCATCAGGGCAGCAGGGCCGAATAGAAGGAGCTCTAAGGAGAAGGCAGCATTTGCTCCAGGCCCAGGATGGCCTTGTGCTAGTTTTTGTGAGTCTGCCCACTTCTGCAATTCCAGGTGAGCCTGGAAATGTCCTCACGCCTGGGGCTTCTGTTTTGACCCTCTCAATGAGGACACAGCCTTTGGCCCATTGGATAGAAAAGATACAAATCAGTTCTGTGGTTCCAGTTCCTTCCTCTTCTTTAATTCTCTTCATTTTGTTCTCTGCGTTTGATCTTGTTTATTCCTCAATTTAATTTTTTTTTTTTTTTTACCATTCTCCTGCTTGGGTCAGTGATTTTTTTCCTTCCTAAAGCAGTGCCTTCACTGACCCTTTTCTCTATCTTTTTTTTTTTTTTTTTCCCCCTCACAAAACAGTCTACGAGACCAAGCAAAGGCTTTACCACCCTAGTGAATAATTAATCTCGTCTGCTCTGTAACTCCATCCAGGACCATCAAAAAGTCTGCGTGTTTTGGGTCACTAATAAAACAAAACATTTTTCTACTTTTAGATTTTATGCATTACAAAAGTTTTTGCAATTAACGACAAACAATACTTAGTGCTGGCCAACCATTTCACTTTGAAAAATCTTTCCCATGAGAAAATGCCTATTTGTTATTTTCGTAGGAATTATCTATTTCAGATAATTTTATTTTCATTTTTCTGTGTTTTGGTCATGTAGAAAAAAAACCCCAAACCCAGCCTAGTTGGCCACGATGCTTTGGTTTTACTAAGCTTTTATGCCAAAAAGTGTTTCAACAAGAAGTAGAACATCAAGGAGTCCTATGGGAAAAATGTTTCTATTGATATTGTAATGGAAGCTGATGAAAATACACCTGGGCTGCCTCAGACTCCCAAGGGTTTTCCAGTTTCTGAAAGGAAACCTTGCTCTGGTGGATAAAGTGGATCAATCACTGATAACAGCTGTCAGAAAAAATAACACTGAAGAATATAGAAATGGAGAGAAGGCAGAGCACAGGACGTGTGGGCAATGAACTCCTGCAGAGGAAGGCTGGCTACCCAAAGGACCAAGGCCAAATCAAAAGGCCCTTCAAAGAGTGGCTGTGATCTGTGGTGGGAGTGAGGCTGAGTCCTATTTTAAGCTTTTCCTGTAACCAGATTAAAGCTCCAGTCATGATTCCCACATGGCTTGGATGCAGTGCTGAGAGGTGAATGACCACCACAGCTCTTCAGAGCTCTCTTCCAGAGGCAGGGGATAAACTCCTCTTCCTTAGAGCTGCACAATTTAATAAGTCAGAGCATTTCTTTAGCCTCGGAAAACATTGCCTAGAGCTTCTTCTCCTCACTCCCAACTGATGGGAACATAGGAATGACCACAGTGGTGAGAGCATGGGCAACTTACAGCAGAAGTCAAAGAGGGGACACATGGAGAAGCCCTGGTCTTCTGACACGCTGACCCCAGCCTGAAACTGCTTGGGTGAGGGACTTTTCCTGCAGAAATGGCATTTTGGTGATGACTGGTACAATGTCCATCACAACCACCCACCCCTGCCAGGGTGGTGGGGGCCGCTGTGTGGGCAGGAGGAGGCTGGGTGGGTGATGTATGGCCTAGGGGAAATATTCGGTAGTAACTGAAAGGTCTAGAAAACATGTCTTAGGAGGAGTGGCTGAGAGAGCTGGGTTTGTTCAGTCTTGAGAAGAGGAGGCTCAGAGGGGATGTCATTGTTCTCCAGAACTATCTGAAAGGAGGTTGTAGTGAGGTGACAGCCAATCTCTTCTGCCATGCCTGCAGTGAGAGGTCCAGAAGAAATGGCCCAAAGCTGAGACTGGGGAGATTCAGATTAGTTATTAGGAAAAAAATTTTTCATTGTTAGGGTGGTCAGGCTTGGAATAGGTTGCCCGGGGAGGTGGTGGAGTCACCATCCCTGGAGGTGTTCAAGAGGCGTCTGGGTGAGGTGGTTTAGGGGTTACGACGGCAGTGCGGGGTTGGCGGCTAGACTGGACGATCCCGAAGGTCTCTTCCAACCTTTCCTATGACTCGGTGATTCCATTATTCTACGATTTTAAGTAACGATGAGCGAACCGGGAGGGACTCACGGCGGACGGGGCAGGACGGCAGCGGGGCGAGCGGACCGGGCCGTGCCGGCCTCTCATGTCTCCCCCGCCCCCGGCGGGCGGAGGCGGCGGCGGGGCCGTCCCGGGGCGGGGCGGGCGCGGGCCGGGGGCGGGAGCGGGCGGACCGGCGCCCCACGCCCGCCTCGGCCGCCTTTTCGGCGGGAGCCGCTACTCCAGAGTGCGCGGTAGCGTGGGCCGGCCGGGGCCCCATGTGGTGCCGACATCACTGACATGGCGGAATCCCCGCCGAGCCCTCCCGGCACTCGCTCCAGCTAACCGGGACTCGCCGCCCGGCGCCCCGCACCGCCCTCCCGCAGGTAAGGACGCGGCGGCGCTGCGGGGGAAGCGGGTCCTGGGCGGGGGGAGCACCGCAGCTCCGCTGGGCTCGGAGCCCCCGGCAGCGGCGTCCCCCGCCCCGCGGCGCCGCTGCCGGTCCCGGCTCTTTTGTTCGGCGGCGGGACCGCGGCCGCGCTCGGCGGAAAGTTTCTGTGCGCGCCCCCTCCAGCTCCCCCCGCCTTGGGGAGCGCCCGGCGGGCGGGCGGGAGGGAGCGGCCCCGGCGCGCCCCGCTCGGGGCTGGCGGCGGGACGGGCGCTCCAGCACCGCCCGGCTGTCCCGAGGGGCTGCCGGCCCCGCCGCTGTCATCGCCGCCGCCCTCCCTCCCCGCCCGTGCGGCTCCCGCGGGGTCGGTGCGGGAGCGGCCGGTGCTGGCGGGGCCCGGCGGCACCGCGGGTGTGTGCGGTGTGTGCCCGCCGCTCCCCCGCAGCCGCGCCCCGCTCGGCGGCCCCACTGCCTGGCCCGGGGTGCGGGCAGGTGGAGGAACCGGGGGGCTCCCCTGCCTGCAGAATGCCTGGATCCAGCGGGGACGTTGGAGAAAAAGCCGGAGAAAGGCGCGACCGTCTTTCTTCCCGGCCCGTCCTTCCCCGCCCGGCTCCTGGCAGAGGCGGCTTTGGGAAGGAAAGCCCTGGAAACTTTTTATTTTGCTTGCCAGACACCTTTTTAAAATGGCATGCGACCAGCAGACGGAGCGAAAAAAGAACAACTCTTTTAAAAGCTTAACCTCTCTTAGGTTAAGACCACAGCTGCATCCCTCCCCCCTTTCCCGGTTCTCAGAAATGTTCTATTTAAATAAGGTTTTGGCGAAGGTAGTGCGGCTTGGAGTTAAATGTAACGAACCATTTATCCCATCTATATTTGTAGAATAGAAGGCGCGGGACAAGCCTGCCTCTCTCCATATTAGTAATTTTGTATTTCATTTGCATTTCTTTGTGTCCTTTGAGTATCTAAAAGTACTGGCCTGACTCCTTAAAGTGGTAGTTACCCCATCACGGATGGGGGAACTAAGGGAGAGATTGGAGTTTCTTGTCGGCTGTTTTTTTGTTTACTTTGGGTTTTTTCTACTTGCTGTTTGAACTCCATGCTAGATTTGTGAGAAGAGGATTCACGTATCCTAGTTCCCTGTGCCCTGACCACATCTACTGTATCCCCTAACCGCTTACCCTGTGGAACCCGGGGCTCAGCTAGTACGTTCCTGAAAGGTGCCAAACCAGTCTAACTCGAGTTTAACAATGTGCTAGGTAATGGGATTTCAAACTTACACGGATTTTTCAAGTGTAGAACTGTTTCTCAACCTTTTTTGCAGCAGAGCTTGCTTAAAAATGGTTGAGGCTGCCAGGCCTGGCAGTGCCTCGATACCTGTCCTGGTGTGGGGCTCAGCTCCATTCTGATGGGGAGCGGCTGGTCTGGATGTGGATGACACAATGTGTGCTTGGCTGGAAATCCAGATAAGGGCATCACTTCCATAAACCTCAGGAATGGGCAATGGGCTGCCTCCTGAGTGGAGGCATCTAGCTCCTCTTGCCCCGTCCACTGCTGATCTCACCCACCTACCACCTGTATGTCTTTCTCAGTTGTAAGAGAATATGCTGCCGGTGCTACCAGTAAGAAAATCATTCTTGGCAGTGTTCCCGGGGTCATTTCGGGTCTCACACAGAAGCGGTCTGTTAGTGCTTTTCTCTTAATCTTCAGCACTTTGTGGTTCCCTCTCGTTAGTTTTAAAGCAGTTGTGATTTGTGGTTGTATCGGGACCCTGCTGTGGCAGAAACGTCTGCTGCCCCAGAAGTGCCATGTATTGTTCTTCCCAGTTCAGTATCTTTTAGCTACTTTATGCTTATAAATGTAGCTCAGGGATAAGTCTGTGTATAAGTTAATGTATTTTACAGTTTTTAAATTTTAATTTTTTTTTTATTTTATTTCTGAACCATCGGGGCTCATCTGGTTTGGGTTTAAGGTCGCTCCTGGGGCAGCAGTGAAAGGGGTTTTTCATACTGATAGCCTATAGTTGGCCAAAGGATAAGAAGTGAAGGAAGTTAGCAACCAAAATAAGCTGATATTCTGCTATAGCCAAGAAGCTTGGAGCTCCAACCCCATACTGCAAGGATTTTATCTTTACTCTCGGAAAAGTCTGTAACTTCCAATCTGAAGTGTGTTTATCCTAATGCCTTTTTTTTTTCCTATGTGCGGTATTTAGTGAACTGAAAGAAGATTATTATACCTTTTTCTGAGCAGAGAATTTATGGGGTTTTCTCTTCACTTTTTGTAGATTTTTTTTTTTACATCCTTTGAGAGAGAGAAGCAGTTAAAGGTAGTCAAACTTAGGCAGTTCATAAATCTGTGCAAGAAAATATATACAGATGATGCAGCAAACTTCTGCATGTGTGTGGTTGTATTCATGAACTTTCTAATGAGTATAATTGTCTTTTTCCCTCAAAAATGTAGGTTGTCAGTCTGTTGAGTGCTAGTGCAGAACCAAAGTTTACAGTATGAATAAATATTTGTAGTGTGAGGATCTTAATTCCTACTAAATACATATAATTACATAAAAGGCCCAGAGCCCAAACACAGCTGAATAAAACAAATTATTCTCCACAGTGCTTTTCTCAGTGTAGTCTGCCACTCCCCTCAAAAGAAAGGACATGAGGGAAGATGGAATCACCTCTGTAAGCAGCATGAGGGGCAGTTTGGGACACCCTGGGAGAGCATCCCTCTCCACCAAGGATGTGGTTAACTGGTGTTAAGTCTGGAAACAGTGTCTCAGCGCACTGGGACGGTTTTGTGCTACATGCCGCAAGTTATCGAAGTCCCATTTGTTTGCAGTAGCCTTTAGTGTACAGCAAATAAAATAAATAGCAGAGGCAGCCAGCAGAGCCCTGTGTAAATCTCAGCTGTGCAACACACCAGCAAGGCAAAGAGTTTCTTGAGTGTTACCCAGAGGATTTGTGCCTCAGTGATCACCTCCGCGCTGCTGAACAGCGGCGTTGAGCGCTGGCGGATCCTTTGGAAACAGGAATATCAAAACTCGTGTTGTTTATGGCCAAGGTTTAGTGTCCCTGTGTGATCTGTCCCTGGAGATGGAAGGTATGTGGGAAGAGGGAAGTTCTTCAAACAAGGCAGTGGAAATAGGAGCCGCTGGATACACAACGGTAACAGGCCATCTACAGGCAGGAATGCTGGTGTGTCAGCGAGCAGATAACTCCAACAGCTTCCAGTGGGGATGTGGTGGTTTGTGTTTTTTATCAGTTTATTTTAAGCATCTCTTTGCAAAATTAAAGTTGGAAGCCCCCTCTCTGTTGGATTCCAGGCAGCCAGGGGAAAAAAAGGCATAAACTAATTAAACATGATTTATTGTGGAGTTTGTAAGAGTGTTGGGAGAGATGAGTTGCCTTTCAGAAATGCTGCTGCTGATGTTAAATCTGTGCTCTGCTCTGGATGAAAAATGACGGTGCTGTTGAGTAAGTACACAAGGAACACGTCGTCTGTGTTAAAATGTGTTCCTGAGCACGAGTATTCCCTGGAGGTCCCAGGTAGTGCGGCTTTGAGCAGATCTTTGTGGTGCTTTTAATTGGGAAAGGATGGCTTTCCTTGAGCTTAGAGGTTAAAACACAGGGCTTCTCCAGTGACATACTTTGTGTTTGATCTGAAGAATCCTTTGTTTACAAGTAAATTGTGGTGTTTGTTAGCGGATAACAGACAAAAAGCCAACTGCAACACCAACTGTATAAGAAACATTCTTTATTTGCTTTTCTAGTGGTGACAGTTTATAATAGTGGTATACTGAAAGTTACCATGTGGATACTCTGCTTAATAAACCATGCAACTATGTATAATATGAAGCAACAAACAATCCTGGGTAATTAAGTATGTATTCTATAATTTTTTTTTTTTTTAAGAGAACAGAAACTGCAGCTAATACTGATACGTGGCATTTGCTTTTTCTGGCATCTGCTCCTAGTTCTAGAAGCTACTCAGCAGAATGACAAGATGGGTTCAGGAGCAGAGTTTCCGCTGCTGTGGTTTGGTTTTTATTTGTTAGATTTAGAATAACTGAAAGCAAACACTTGAATTCCCTGAAGATGAAGGTGATAGGCTTGTCTGATTTCTCTGTGTTGACTTGGTGTATAGCAATTCTGTGGCAGCAATGCACATACCTTAAAGCATGCTTTACACCCCAGGCTCTTATCATTGCCTTATACGTTGTTATGGACATTTCTATTTTTAGGTCCTTGCAAAGGACTCTAATAATAGAACATGTGTATGTGTGTGTATATATATATTTAAATATATACTTCAGGTTTTCAGGAGTGTTTCATATGGAATACTTTGAAAAGAGAAAAAGAAATTGCTCTCAAGAGGTTAATAAAAACTTAAATAAGCAACAATTTTAAGTGACCCTCGCCACCCTCAGAGATCCTTGGGATGTTGCAGACAGATTTCCCCACACTTTTAATCCAAACTAGCAAAATCAATGTGTTCTGCTTAGTTTGTAGGTTCTCTGGGCCTCTCTGCAGCTGTGTCAATTTTACATGGTTGCTCCCTGTTCCCCCCTCAGCCACTAATAAAATTCTAATGTTTATAACCTATATCCCAGTGTTATCTTTTGCCCCAAGTATTTCTGTGCAACTCTTTAGTCAAACCCAATGCTACAGTGAAGTAAGATGGTGTGATTATTTTGGACCTTGATAGCAGAAACAGTGTGGGAGTAGAGAGTTGCCTTGATTTGTTTCAGGATTGCCTTACCATTTTTCTTTAGTAGGGTTAGTTAGTTGCTAGAATTTATTCCACTTCGTGAGTTGCCTTTTATTGTGGAAGTTTGTGTCTATTCAATGGCACTTCATGTAACATAAGTGACCTTATGCTTGCAGACACCTGAACTGATCTGGGTATGTTACTCAGTATTATGCATTGCTCTGCTCCTTATGTATTTTTGAGGTGGAATAATGCAGCAGAGAAAAAAAGATGATAGCGTTTGTGGATAATGAGAGCACTGAGGAGGTTTCCTTCAGGTCAGCCAGGATTTTTGGGGAATTAAGTAATGTCAACTCACAGAAGAGAAAAAATTGATTTCAGCAAATGTATGGCAACCAGAAGCATCACTTCATTAGAATAAATTAACAGAATATGAACGACCCAGTTGGAACTGTGGAGCTCGTGGATTATTTGGGGTGTGTAATGCCCAAATAGTGTTTTTTTGTCTATAAGTACTGATAGAAGTGGTGAGTTTGAAAAGCAAAGGCATAGCTTGGGCTTGACTGACTCTATAAGGGGTGTTGCTTTCCTGGAGGACTCAATATTCTGTCTTTCATTTGATGTTGAAGTATTGGGAATAATGGCTTAGACTGAAGTGGAAAGTGGAAAAAAATCCTCTTTTTGTGACAAAATAAGGCAAATGGGGATATACCATGTACATGATGCTTCTAGAAGTATTTGAACTGGATGCAAGTTTGAGACCCAGTTGCACACATGCACATGTGTGTTCCTCTGTTCTTATAGCAGACAGATTGTGGTTGGTGTTTGGCTTTGCGTTGTGTGTTTGGTTGGCTTGAACAATTGAAATGTTTGTCTTGTTTTCCCTGATTCTTACTTCACTTTACTTAGCACATATTAGTATCCTGTTCTTTTGTGCCACTTTAAAGCTCTCAAGAAGTGATTTTTATGATCTTGTTAGAGTAGATACCTTTTAATTAATTGTGTTAAAAATTGAAAAAAAGGGTTGAAAATAAGCTGGGTTTTTTTCACCCAAATGTTTTGGTGCTGTTCCTCTATTATACGATGTTGTATTGAGCTGTGGCTACCTTGGAAGCCATGGCTTTTAAGGTGAGGAATTTGTTCCTATTTGGTTGCACTGACTGAAGGATGACAACATGTTTCTTGAGGGCTGATTTCCACTGAGTCATCCCCTGAGCAGGGCAGAGGGACACTCAGCTGCTGTCACATCTTCTGCTTTGGCAGGTTAACTAGGAAATTTGTTTTCCAAGCCTGCCTTGGAGAGGAGAGAGCAACAAGTCTTTATTTTCTCATGCTGGAAAGAGCTGTGGCAGCTCAAAGAAAAGCAAATGAAAGAAAACAACTGTTTCTTACTCTGGATTTCTACGGAATTGGCTTCTGCTTTAATCAGGATTTTTTATTTGTAGGTCTACTGTTTTTCTCAGTGTCCCACTTGCCCATCCTTTCTTTTGCACGCTTATTCATTGGCCTGCCATGACTTCTGATACTGTGATAGGATTTTCCTTTTAGTTATATCTCTGTCTGATTTTGTTCTGTTGGTTGCACAGCTGTTGAAGGTGATCCTCAGCCATGCAGTGAGGCTGCTCCTGCTCTCGCACTCCAGATCGGAGTCTCAGGGTGCGGCGTTTGGTGTTGCAGAAGCTCTCCCGAGCAGCCAACACCATCTGACAGCCTGTGTGTGTGGGGAACTGAGCAACCAGAGACACAGTGTTTGCTCTTTGCTGGCTTTTCTTAAATGGTTCAGATGTGGGCGAGGGAGGGGCAGTAGGTCTGTGTTTGTGGGACACTGCATTCCCTTCTGTCCCCTTCCTTCTGACTTCATGCTCTTGTTCATGTAGTGGGTGTGACATGTGGCCTTGGCATGACTAAAAGTGCAGGCATGTGGACACCAGGCTGTTGGATGGGAGAAACATGTCCATCCACATGTGTAGTGGGGGTGTGCCCAGCATTGCAGCCGAGGTGGCTGTATCTTGGCTCCAGATGACCCAGGAATGCTGTGGGATGTGATCGCCAAGTACTTCAGAAGAGTCTAAGGGGTCTGATCTGACAGGACTGTGGGGCACTGCTTTTTGGATCATAGGTTGAGGCGTTGTTGATTGTATCTGTCAGGCAGCTGTGCAGGGAGAAGAAAGTCCATGGTCATCTTCACAAGCTGGTTCTGAGGAAAGGGTCAGAAGTTTTCTGACATGGTTGATAAGGGCGTTTGTGGATAAGAAGTTTTAGGGAAGGAAATGAGAGACTGGAAATGCAGTAAGGTGCCTTGTGTTTTGGCTGTCATGTGGCAGCTCTGGAAGGAGTTAAGCTACAAATATTCTGTGCAGAGCTTAGGCTTGAAGAGTAACCCAGAAGCAGGCTGAGCTGCTGGTAGGTTAGTGATTTTTATGGGAAAGGGATGGCAAAAATAAATCTAAATTTATTGTAATTCATAGGGTTAAGTCCAAGTTGTTATTGTCTGTGGATGAGAGAATGGTGCTTCACAATGTCTGTGTTGATGTATGAACATGTGCATATGTTGTCTCCTCTTAAATGAGTGGCCTTATGTGCTTTGGAGGAGGAAAGAAAATGTCACCAATGTCACAAATTATCCCCTGTATAAATTCTAGAGTCAACCAACACTTCTGGATCGGTGCAAAAGGACTTGATAGCCAAAAGAATGACCCCTGCTTGCTCTGTGCACTGTGACCCTGCAGGCTGTCAGCTCTGCTTTGAAGAGTTCAACTCTGTTTTGTACTGGCATTAAGTGTATGTTGACTGTTTTGAGGATAAAGAGTTAATTTTATAGCAATTCATTGTATAATAATGTTCATAAATCAGCGTGTTTGACACAGTCATTTTCTCACTGTTCCCTAATCAGAAGTTAGTGATTTAGGTTACTGTAAATGCTTTCTGGTCTTAGGTAACACTGGTGAAAGTCACTCTCAGAATAAGCAGAAGTGAAACCTGATTTTCTGATACTTTTGTGTTTTGTTTACACTCAAGGAGGTAGTTCATACCCATGGTGCCTCATTATGTAACTGTCTATTTGTACCTTGTTCTTTTGGTTTATTTGTTATAAAACTAAATTACATTGTAGTTCAGCAGGACCTCAAAACAACAAACAGAAACAAAACAGAAACCTTAAAGGATCAAACCAAAATGACTTTGTATTTCACATGTGGTTAACTTAGGTGTTGTTGAGGTAATAGTGTCCTATGTTCAGAAGTAAGAAATATCCTATGGATTTCACCAGAGACACAGGTAATGTCTTGTTGGATGACTCTTGCAGATTACTCTGTGGCTCTAAACTGTTCCTGCCATCCTGGGAAGTTAAAGTGCCATAACAAGGAAGCAGAATTTGGCTCACTGAGTGTTTTGCTAATAGATTGTAGGTTCCAGTTTTGCTTCATGAAGGTCCAGAACCACACTGTTACAGGACTTGATACTGAACATGTGGGTTACATTATTCATAGCTGACCACAACCAATACACAAGAAATCGTATAGCTATTTTTTTTCAATAAAGCAAAAGTTTTGTAGATTTTGACATAAAACTGAAGAAAGTTGACTGAAAGAGGGCAGTTCTAGCTTAGATATTAGATGGAAATTCTTTACTGTGAGAGTGGTTGCCCAGGTTGCCCAGAGAAGCTGCGGATGCCCCATTCCTGGGAGTGTTCAAGGCCAGGTTGGATGGGGTGTGGAGCAACCTGGTCTAGGGGAAGGTGTCCCTGGCCATGGCAGGGGGTTGGAACGAGATGATCTTGAAGGTACCTTTGAACCCAAACCACTTCATGAGTCTATAATCCAAGCCTTAATCCTTGTTTCGTGTATGTCAGCTGGTGGCAGAAGTAACTTGTTTGATTCTGCTCTGCACATATTTATTTTTGCAACTCCATATGCTGCTCTAACAGATCTTTATTATTGCTTGTTAAGTTCACTGGTGCTTTCAGGGACTGCACAAAAGATAAACATCCTCTGTGACTTTGTTAGGCATACAGTGCAAACTTTTTGTTGATTTGAAGCCTGTCCCTCAGGTCAGTGAGCACTGCAGGCAGCCTTCAGGGTGCTGTACGCCCACAACTGTGAGGTTATCTGAAATGGAAGGGAATGGGCTTGTTACCTAATTCAAGTGTCTTCTCTCTACAAGCTCTCGTGTGTGTGGTGTTTTATCTTTACCCTTTGCCCTCTTGATTAACAGAACTGGATGTGCTTGTCCAGCTGTTCCAGCTGCCTTGTTCAGTGGGCAGGAAATGGTGATGTGGTGGAAATTAGGCAATCCTACCAAATGCCACCAAAAGGGTCTCTGATCTCTTCCACAGCAGCCACTTCTGGCTTCTGGGTAAAACATTAGAGTCAACGAATTCAGATACTTTGGTAACCACAATCTATGTAACATACAAGGCGGCTACACTTGAATTTTTGTGTGTCTGAATAGGTTGCTTCAGTGGATGTGTGAGAGCTGCTATGTTACTGTAAAGGCAGTATTTGTGGATATAAAACTCTGAAGTTAGACATCAACGGTTTCACTTCCTTTTGGCATTTGTTGATCACGCAGTCAAACAGGATGATATTATGCTCTAAATATTGCTGTGAGAAGTTTTTCAGCTTCTCAGACCTTCTAGACTATTCCAGTCTTGTCCCTGCTAGCAGATCTGGGTCCCTTCTTGTCTTAGTAATTCCTCATTTCTCTATTCCCATCTTCCTTCCTTAGATTTTTCTAGACTATAACATACTGATTTCAATACGTTCTCAATTGTTGCATTGGTGCAAGGGGACAAAAGGGAGCGAATAAGTGGTTATAGTATCTTCTGATATGTAAGAATTGGGAGGTAGAAAATATGGCTATATGAGGACACGGGAAATAATAATGAAGGAAATAGTTTGCAAGTGGATCGACTGTATTATTTGTGGCCCTGCCATAGTTTAAGATTGTGATGTTCTCTCAATGAAATACAAGCAAATACGATAAAATGCTCTCTTATGTGACTGAGTTTACTTGAACAGCGATAGTACTACCTTTGAGCAAATTTGATATAGTCTCATTACCAGCAGTGACGTTGTTTTGCTGCAGCTGCAAAGCTTTGGGCAGTGCTGGGTAGGGGCGAGGTGCTGCTTTCTGGCTCTGGGTTAGCAACGTGGCAGTGGGAGATCTGTCCTTTCACTCTCAGAGGGAAATGCAAAGCCTTGGCCCAGTGCCTGGACTAACCTCATAAGGCAAGAAGTTTTGTGCTCACGTTTGAAAGTATATGGGGGTGGCAGATAGGATCTGTCAACTTCCTCCTGTTCTGTCCCCAGGAGAGTTTTTTTCCATTAATTATATACATATACATTTTTTATTTAAAGTGTCCT
The DNA here is from genome assembly GCF_009829145.1 of Chiroxiphia lanceolata. Taxonomy (NCBI): domain Eukaryota; kingdom Metazoa; phylum Chordata; class Aves; order Passeriformes; family Pipridae; genus Chiroxiphia; species Chiroxiphia lanceolata. Next base: position 4,959,461 of record NC_045646.1, read on the forward strand.
GGCTCCATGGAGCAATGAGGTGTAACTATGGTGTGGTGTTTCCCTGAAGGGCCCAGGATGGCTGACTGGGCAGGAGCCTTGTCACTGCTCAGGCAGGGGTACAGTGAGATGCTGCCTGTGCCACCTGCCAGGATCGTTCTTCCCCCTGATCCTACTGCCTGGCAAGTGCAAGGCAATTTGGGGGAGCTATATGGAAAAGTTAGGTGATTCAAATGAAGAAAATTTAACAAGCTGATTTTCCTTAAAAACTTTGAAGTAGGTTTGACTAGTTTTTCAATGAGCATTTTATACTGGCTACATACTGTATAAAGTATCACTGATTTAGGATTTTTGCACATCCCTACTTTTTGCAGAAAATATTTTGCAACATTCAACTTGTGCATTTTTGAAAAATGCAAAGGGATTTGGCACATTTGAGAGGGAAGCAACAACTCTTCTCTCCTGATATGCAAAAATGAACACTAGGGAGGAAGAAACGGAAAAATACCATTTTTATCTCTTCTACTGTATTAGACAAAGGTTTTCTCTGTTTTTCTGCCACCATCATCTCTTCCTGACCTTGGTGATCAATGTTAGCACTGAGGTTTCTTAAAGCAGATATGGAGACTTTGCTGTGCAACTACTTGCTCTGCTTGACCATAGTGTGAGTGTGGTCTTTTAGTGGTGATACAGCCATGAAAAAAGGCACCCGCCAAAGGGAGGGACTTTTATTCTGCTTTTAATAGAGATGGGAAGGGAGAGTAATACTATTCTGCAAGTTCTTCTGGGGCTTCTTTTGGAAAACATGTGCATTCTGTTCACCCACGTTAGTGAAAGATGGGTAAATCTGAAGTGGTAGAGTTACGGGCGGGGGTTACAGGCATGACTGGAAGTGTAGAAAGCCTTTCTCGTAAGATGAGATGGGGAAATATTTAACAGGAAGAACGTTCCAATGAACTTCACTATCTCTGAATCCATCAGAGAGGTAAACAGTGTGAAGGCGTACAGGGCTGTTTAAGCCAAAAGCCGGTGCTGGCACTTGAACGTGTGGATGCAAGATGTTAATAAATAAGAACTTTTTGAGAATTTGATCAAGCAGGTCAGTCCAAAACCAGCCCAGCTATCCAAACAGGAGCCATCTTACGGCAAGCAGAAAGACATAAATAATTTTAATGTGCAGGGCTTTATGCAAGGATATCAAAGAGTATGTGGCTGTAGCATTCCCATATATGAATAAGGAGTGTGTAAGTGGCAGAGTGATTTCAAGGAAGTGGGAGAACAGAAAAGGAGCTGAAATATCGTGTGATGAAAGTACTGTAGGCATTCATTGCAGCAGCAGCAACATAGATAAACCTGATCCTTATTTTTTAATGAATTGACATAGTAAAAATGCTTCTTTTCCCCAGTCTGCTTGCATCTGCAGTTATGTGTGTGCAGCGCTGGACAGTACTGGTGGAGAAACTTCAGTAAGGCTGCAAGCATGGTGGAATTTCATTTCTATGTCCTATTACTGGTACTTTTATTTGGTAGAAGGTCTTGACATAACATAGTTTCAGGAAAGCAGATGGGCAGCTTTCAAAGAGCTTTGAACATCAGGTCAAACAATAAAGGTGCTTTCCAAAACCACTTATCGGAATAAAGGCCAGAGGTTTGTATCCAAAACTTTGCTAAAGATAATCTCTAGGAAGGAGAATGTTAACTTCAGTATAATCACAGGCTTCAAAGCAAAATCAGAATGCAAGATAAATTTTGTTTATGCTTTGGCTTAAGAAAAAAAAGTAACAAGATCAGAGTTATACAAATAGGAGTTTAAATATATAAAAATCAAAATGTCTGGATTTATATTTGCTGATAGAAAATGGCAGTTATACTGAAATACAAGGTAAAAGCTTTAAAAGAAGTGAAATAAATTAGTGAACAAATGTGCAATGCTAAAGTTGAAATGCTTTCAGTGACGAGGAAAGGAAAATCTAAATTGGGTCACCTGCAACTTCAGAAGTGGCTGTAGAAACGACAAATTACTAGTTCTGCTTGCACCAGGACTCTGGAAAAGGAAAAATCAGCATGTAGAGAAGGTATTATCCAGCTAATTGCTTGGTAACTTCACTGAAGTTGCTTTAATACTGACCTGTGCTGTTCCCTTTCTCAGCAGAAATGCTTTTGTGTCAGACAGAAGTTAATGTTTCTTTGGAGAAAGAAGGATGCAGTGAGTCCTGCAGACTTTCATCCGAGCCTTTTTCTCTGAAATAGGAGTCACAGGAACTTGTTGACAAAGCTGTTTTCTGTGATTGAACTGAGCTTTTGTTTGGGGGTGGTTTGTTTTTGGTTTTGTTTTTTTTGTTTGTTTCAAAAAGTCAGGTTTTACTTAAATATATTATCAATACTGTCTCATTTAAGCTTGTGTGATTTGCTTTCATTTCTGAGCTACTTGGGGGGGGGAAAGTTGTTTTAATTGTCTTTATGTTAATGCAGAAGAACTGGGAGCTTGTTTCCATCCATCATGGAGATGGAAACAAAAGCCAAGCAAACTTCCAGATGGTTGCAGATCCTGGATCCCAGCCACTGCCCAACGCAATTCAGTCCTCCTGCCTCTATCATTTACTGCTTACAAAACACTGTGCAGGGCTTGTGAGTGTGGACTTTGCCTTTGTGAGCACTGAAGGAGGAAGGTGAACATTGTGGTGGGGCGGGAACAGTCCCTGCAGGGTCCTCAGGCTTTGGCCAGGGCTCCTTGCCAGCGATGTAAGGATTGGCTTGGGAGTTCTCCAGGGTTATAAAACACCCAGCTGTTGACTTTTAAAGTTGTGTGACTGGGCAGCTGGGAACTTGGATGGGCTGGAGGATGAGCTATATTGACGGAGGAACAATAGTTTCACAAGCACATACACATACTCCCCTCACCCCCCTTTTGGGCCCATGGGTGTGCACTATCTGAAATCCTGTCGCTAATTAAAAATCACAATAAGCCAGTGCACTTAAAAGTGGGTTTTGATGCTTGGGTTTTTTTTAATTTAAAAAGTCACTGGCTGGGGAATTAATGAAACGACTGGGAACGGCATCTTGCATTGTGGCCACTTGCTCAATTGTGGTTGAGTTGGTGCAAAGTATCTCGGAGTTGATCTTATTGTTCTGATGGGATTTCAGCCCACTGTGGCAAGGGAAAAGTTAACATGGGCAACAAGAACTAACTCAGCTTCAAGGGGTGAAAGTGCTGGTGGGAGGCAAGGAGCTGCATGTAAAGAACCTGTGTGGGAATGGGACAGAGGGAGCATCCCTGGGCTGTTCAGGGGACCTGTGGCAGGTTGGCAGGGCCAGGAGCACAGCAGAAGTGATCAGTGGGGCTTTATTTAATGGTGGTTTAGTTTCAGTCTCACCCTCAAGCTGCGAAGCATTTCCTAATTTAGGAAGGCCAATATGAAAAAACTTGATGTGTAAAGCTGTAGTTGTTAATGTGGACAGTCAGAGAGATCCTGTGAACTGATAATTGCCATTACTGGCTGGGACAGGCTGTCAATTTTAGTAGGAAATCATTAAATAAATATTGGTGAATAGCCAGTATGATGATGCCCCTTGCCTTGGTAGAGACCAAAGCACTTAACAGAGGCAATGTATTTTCATTATCCCCATTTTGCAGCTGAGAAAACAAGGCACAGACGTTAAAATACTGGAGATACTTGTTTGGGGCTTGCTTCAGTTTGAGGCTGGACTAGAAGTCTTATTAGTGCTCTGCAAGTGTCTGGGGGTTTCCCTCCCCAGCACAGCACTTGACAAGACTTGCAGCAGTGCCTGTGTGCAGTTCGGGTACCTCTGAAAGCCTCTCCCAGAGGAGGATTCCTGGCAGCTTGGCAAGAGGGCAATAACCACTTACCTTCTGCTTAGGATATTATATTGTATCTGTAGGAAGACTTTGTCAAAGACTGACTTGCTCTGGGTAAGGGGGACGAAAACTGTTTCTTTACAAATGCCAACTAGGTCTTTGCAAGCTAATAAAATTGTCAGTAGGCAGTACAGCATATGTTTAATTTAGTAAGGTTATAGTTCTTTTTTAGAAAGGGTAAAGTTATCCTGGCTTACTTGTAATTTATATTTCTGGTGAGCACATGAAGTCATATTTCCATAAGAGGAGGAAATACTGCTCACTTCCCCTGGCTGATCCCATCTACTCCAGTAGCTAATCTTTGGATTTTTGTTTCTAATGTTGTGCCCAACTCTGATTTGCCTGGCTCCTGCTTCTGCTCACTGGTTCTTACTGTTCTTTAATGTCCAATCCTTGCTGGCCCTGGGACCACATAAATAAGTCTTTCAAAGGGCTACTAAATCCTGCTGGCGTGCCATGTGTCAGGCAGCAGGGCATGTCTGTGCCCACTGGCTGATTCACACACAGTGTTATCAGCTCACAGATTAAACCACCATCAGTTCACGGGCCAGCTCTTCATACAGTGGAGATATTTCATTTTGACTGAGTGTGAACTCTTTTATCAGTGTTGCGTGGTACCAAGTCAGAGGTTGGCTGAAGAAAACACGTGTGCGAACACGGCAGTTGTGCCAACCAAAGGTGTTATCTCAATGGAGAGTGCACTTGGGTTTGTTTGACAGAACCTGTTTTATGCAGAACAATTCCTTATTACTGGAATCCTTCACTGACTTTGCCTTGTTTTATCTGAAAGCTGTGCCTTACTGATGGGATGTAATTGCACTGGGCATCCTGCTTCCCTCTCAGCTACTGGTGCTGGATCAGCATGGTCTCCCCTCCATCCTTCTGCATTACTGTGTCCTGTTGTTGGTAGTAGGTCAGGCATTTCCTTAAAGGCTCGAATCAAAACTTAATTGCAAGATTTTGAAGCTGACTTGGCCATGAGTATAATTCACAGTCTGTTTGATAAAAGTGCATTTTTTACCTCTTCTGAATATGAGTAGAAGAATCTATTAAATGCTTTTTTGCTGCATCATTAGCCCTGTTTTCACTTCTGTTTTCCAGTGGGGTTATACCACTATTAGAGTTCAGTCCTTCTTAATTTATTTTAGAAAGTAGCTCACTTTCTTTTCTTGCAAGTCATGATTATTTATTTTTTTTTCTCTTATTTGTCTTCAGCCTTGGTTTCACTTACCAAATTTCTGTACTTCTAATTCATTTTCTTCCCTATTTGTTCTTAGTTTCACTTTAACCTCTTTTTATGCTACATTACATTTTTGTATTTTTACCATGATATCAGATTAGAGGGAAACTAGCTAAAAATCTTCTCAAAAAAGGGAATGATTAATTTCTCAATTATAGTTGTCTTTAAAAAATAATTAAGTGAGCTTACAATTGTAATGTACATAAAGTTTCTCTCAAGTCAGTTTTTCCCCTCAATTCTCATCAGTTTTGGAAAATTAGCATTTGTTGTTTTAAACCTAAACTGCATGTTCTGACTTCACTTAATCTCCCTCAAGTAATAGTTGATTGCTGTGGTGATTCAGAAGTTCTTGTGGGATGATTCTGACTGGCTCTGTGAAGAAACTTCCAGCTGTTGGGTGTTGAGTGCACAAAAGTCACAAAGATAATAAAACACTGTTTTTTCACACATCTTATATGGGTTGTGTGTGTATGGTGCAGGAAGTTTTATTTGCTCTTGAGCTATGTTTGAATTCCCTTTGTGGTGTAAATCAAATAATTCTCTAAGTGGGTTGTAGGCAGTTAGGGAAGGAAATGGTTTCACAAGTGTTTGCCATACAGAACTTGGCGGATCACCTCGGTTAAGTAGTTAAACATCACGATATTAAAAAAGGAGGTGCTGCAATCCAACTCCATGTGCATATCGGTAGATAAAGTACTACAGATGTACATCAGTGTGAGTTTGTGGCCTGATGGCACAGCCCTAAGTTTGTGCTGCTACTGAAAGGTCAGTCCTGCGTCCTGCTCCTTTTATTCCTGTCATTTCTCTTGTTTGGGCTCAGTGAGTTAAACCCCCTGGGCTGGGCTGGAAGCCAGCCTTATATCTGACTCTCCTTGCTGCTGGGCGAGTGCTGTCCTGTTCCTGCTGAGGTGCACTGCAAGGGGAACCATCCTTATTAAATGGACAAAAGGTGTATTGTGCTTTGGCTTTAGTCTTTTAGTACTTGTGCTGTTTGAAATCAGAGCATCAGTGATTGTTCTCCCTGTCCGCCAGTCTCATCCCTGACCACCGCCTCCCACACTAAAGGAAAGAGTTAAGAGAAGGTAAGTGAAAAACTGTTACAGGTGCAATCTCCTGGTCTCCTCAGTGTTCTGCCATGGACTTGAGGGACAACTTTCTCTGGGTTGTGTAGTACACCTTAGCAGGTGATGTGTTAGTTAAAAGAACTAGCTCAACTACCTGATTTTCATTTAAATTACATATTCTTCTTCAGTGTTTGTTTCAGCTACCTGTTCCAAGAACTTTTTCTTCCTCCTTTGAAGCTGTCTCTGCTCTTGCTTCTCATATTTGAAGAGACAGGCTTGCACATCTCCTGTATAAAAGAGCGTCAGGAAAGATCTTCCCTTTCTCCTCTGAACAGCTTGAGGCAGAGGTCTTGTCTGTCTTTATATTTACTCACTGGGAAGCACATTGCACTGGGCTGCAGCTACCCAGCCTTCCTGGAACAGCATGTGCTGCAAGAGCACAGGGACCCTGGGTCTGTAGAAAGGTTCTCCTGTGGGCAGGGGTCCATCTTAGCTTCTCCCATGGACAGGGCATCCCTGGCAGCCTCCACGACCTGAGTGTCTCCTGCATTGTTTGAATCCTGCTCTGTGTGGTAAGAATATCTCCTAATTACTCACTGCTAAAATTTGGTGTTTAATAGCTACTTAGGGGCAGAACTTGGATGGGAAGAAAGAGTTTATAGATAAAAGTTGGTCGTTGCTAGTTAATTAAAGTCTGTCTTTTGTCAGGAATAATTAGTGCAGCATTGGCAAGAGAGAAACAAAAGTTCAGACAGAACACAGCTGAGCTGTAATCTGCTTATGTTAGAGCCTGAAATAGCAAAGGGTGTGTTTGACTTGAAGTGCTTGTCCACAGATCTTTGACTCCTGTCCTTATGGGGGAAGAGATGGTGAGGTTTGAAATGCAGGCACAACTCTAATGTTGAAATACCAAGGTATGAATGAGTAACAGAAAGGTAATAGATACCTTAGTGGTATAGATAGAGGCATGTGTTGGATTCCAGGTGGTGTAAAGAACTATTAGATTATTAACATCTCCTTTTATATCCTGGTTGGCAATCCCAGCACTAGGGTTCATCCAAAAAGAAATCTGTTTGGTTTTTCCACCCAAGAATGTAGCCCTAGGGTCACGTTTCCCTATATATGTGTGTATATAGAGAGGTCTGCCCTTAAAGCAGTGGATTTAATTGAGTTCAGCTGAGGTACGTGGGGTCACCTGCTCTAGGGCTACATTTGCCCTTCCTGTTGTTCTTCACTTGCATCACTGGAGACTTGGTTTCGACTATAGGCTATGTCTGCTGAGGGTTGGGTGAAGGATTTCAGTGTAGGCATGAGAGAGAGCTGGGATGCCAGACTGCTGAGGAATGGGAAGGTCTGTGTAATGCAGAAAGAATTCCAAGCATCTTTTTGGTTAATTCTGTTTTTTAGAGAACTGCTAATGTGGCTTGATGGGAACTTGCATGTTGAGTGCAGCTTAAGGTTTCTTGAGTATTTCTAAAAATGGTTTTCTAAAGTCTTCCCTAAAATCTCCTTGAATTGCCACTAATTATACTTAAGACAACCCAAAAAAGCTCAATCTTTTAACTTTTATTTTCATGAGACTATTGATAATACCTTGGCAAATACTCTGATATTGGACTTATTTTACTTCTAATGAAGAAGATACCATCTGATTGAAATTTTTGTGTTCCTACTCGAGGACTGAATTTTACTGGGCTTAGTATACTGTACTGAAAATGCCTTATTTTTCATAACAATTGCTTTGATTTTTATAAGGAAAAACATATTTCCATTGTATTTGCAAATGCTACAGCAACATTCCTCTGCAAAATGTGCTGGTGCTATTTCCAGAACACTCAGAAGGATTTGGGATGTGAGGTATTGTTACTGAATTAGTGATGGTGACTTATAATTAAAAAGCAAACAAAACCAGCTTATCAGAAATGTTCATTATATTTGGCAGTTAGTTTCTATGAAACTGAATTTGGAAAAATGTCTAAGGGGAATTCATATCTTCTGAAATACTCCGTTACCTTTTTATTTTCCCTCACCTTCCAAGCAGTTGTTCAGGTTAGAATAAAAATAGGAATTTGACAAGCATGTAGGTGGCCTTTCCTCTGATGCATATCATCAGAACTTCAATGTTTTCAAGATATTTGTCCATAAAACTGTAAATGGACAAATTTTAAGCTTTTTGCTTTTAAACTGTTAAAATGACAATGTCAATGATCTGATCAGCTTCAATGGTTTATGTTTAGATTCTACATTCATGACTGATAATGTCAAAGTTGGAAAATGTTTGAAGGACAAAGAAATGCAATAATGGGGATGGAAGAACTTATCCCCTAATGAATTAATACCTATCTACAGCAGTTTCTCAGGAGGCTTCATGATTTTGCAGAATGATATGTTGCTTTGAGAATAAATACTGAGGGTACAGGGAAATATACAATTCTTAGGAATGTTGGAGGAAAACTCAAAATGCTTCAATTTTTTGATATCATGTCTTTAAATAAATTTTGTTGCATAAAATATTCTCTGCAGAATCTTTTGAATCTTGTGAATTTGGTTCAAGTTTGTCAATTAACTTCAGTGGACTGAAAATATCTCTGAAACTTGCTGGAAATATTTTAACCATTGTGTTAGTTTCTTAACTTTTCTCATCAGTATTACTTGGCAGTGGTGTTTAGGTGGATTGTTTAGATCAAATTAGCAAGTGGTATGTTTTTTTTATAGGTCTGTAGTGTGTTGTACACTTGAACTGATGATATATAATTAGACACGTCATTTTGCTTCCATTTGGCGTCTTTTAACTAATTAGTTACTTGGGTTGCTTTATTTTGTGTTACTTTATTTTCAGTTGATTAAGTACACTTACTTACTTCTCTAAGGGTACAAAATTAAGAACATACTAATTGTGCAACAATCTTGGCATGTGTCGATTGCTTCAGTGTCACCTAAGGACAAAGATTTCTCTGCTTACATTGCTGGCTCTATTCTCTCTGTGCCCCGTGGGCAGATGTGTCAGAGCAGACGCTGCGCTCTCCAAATTCTCTTCCTCGCTCCTGCAGTCTAGTCAGAGCTTGTTGGCAGTGTCTATCGTAGGTACTCGCCCTTGGAAATGCCTTGATTTCAGCTTTAAATGTTCAGACCCACTAGTTCAGCGTGTTCGGAGGGTTGGTGGTGGGACAACGGGGTGATCTCAAAGGAGTGGAGACCCACAGGTATCGTGTATCCGGTGGTGTGAGTTTACGCCTGGAGACAAGTAAGCTTCACCTGGGAACTGTCATGAGCTGGGTGGGCAGTTGTGATGCTCTGTGTTGCTGGTCGGACTAAATTTTGATTGTGGGTATTGCTGTGACTATAAAATATTTGAGTGCAATATTTCCAGAAGCAAAATTCCCCAAGGCAATGAGTGTCCTGGAATAAACATGACTTTATTATGAAGTGCTTGCTCTGTGCTTGTGAGCAGATCAAGACGTCCTTTTTTTTTTTTTTTTTTCCATTTTACTTTGAACATTAGTTACTGATGTGAGGCACCAAGTAGGCTATAACCTGTGCCAGCTAACAAGGGGAAGCCAACAAAAATGAGAAAAACACTACAATTGTACTTTTGTTGCTGCAGTGCTGACTGAAGCCTGAGTGTGTCCAAGCATGTGGTGTTCAGACAAGATACATAACTTCTTTCTTTCTGTGGAGTTGTTTTTCAAAGGGAATACTTGCTCTTATGAAAACTGGGTCTGTGGCCATAGTTGAGTAAATGTCTTCAGGGGTGCTCTGCCACAGCAGCAGTGACACTGGATATTGTGGTGGATATTGGGTGTGGAGTTCAGCACTGCACAAAGTCAGCCGGGGTTGGGAGAGTGAGTGCCTTTATGTGTCTGTGCTGTCAGGACATAAGGGCCAGTGCACAGGGACCTTACCTTGGAATGGATGTCCCATAGCCATGAGCTTGTCAGATGTAGCAAGTAGAATTGATTGGAATGAGAATATCCTTTGGCTAAGGCTGTATTGGAACACTCCAAGAAGCAGCATCATTTATGGGGTACTAAAAATGGCAGCTGGTGTTGTTTTGAGATCTACAAATGGAGCATTATCCCCTGCTTGTCTCCAGTGAAACCACAGTGATTTGGTATTCTTATCAAGAAAAGAGATATTTAAATAGAGGCTAGTGAAGATGTAAAGTGTAAGTGTTCTTTATTACTGGGGCTAGATTTGGATGTCTATTAAAAGAATAAGTGGCACTTAAAAACCTTCACAGAAATGTGTTTTAAAAAAGATCCAAGTGTCATGGCTGCAGTTTTGTGCTGTCAGAATTAGTGTTTTTCTTTCTTGAAATGCTTGCTTCTTTTTTTGTGGAACAAAAAAAGGTGGCAGGCTTGGCTTTACCTCAACTGCTCCTCTGCATTTAGCTTTGGATGTTGACTGTCCTCCTCATAGGAAGAGACAGCAAGCTACTGAAGTGTCACTGTGCCTTAAGGGGATTGACTCCTGATTTTTATAGGAGGGATTGTTAAGATTTGTCTGCTTTTGCTTAAGAAATGTAAGCTACTGACTACTGTGAAATGTTAGACGTGAATCATTATCTCGGATTGGTTTCATGGGGCTTAAGGCTGATCAAGCAGGGAAGAGTTGCATAGTAGGTGATGATCTGACTATCCCTGGTATCTACACTGTGTAATTTAGGTGACTTCATTAAAGTTTAAGATTGTTGTGCAGTTGCTGTTACCACCCAGAAGTCTAATGAACAACATGTTTGTTCAGCTCCTAGTTGGCTGCGTGGAGACCACACCTTAGGGGTGGGATAGGTATAGGGGCTGCAGCACCACCATCCTACTGCCTGCCTCAAGACCTATCAAATAAACTTTATTTTACAACCATGTGTCCATTGCTGTAACTTTTGGCCCATTCCAGTGAGTGAACTGGCTCTGTAACGGAACAGCTGGTGGAGCTCCCCAACACAGGCTGGACCAAACTTTCTTATCCCTGCACCCCTGCTGCCCGTGCTGCTGGCAGCTGCCTGCCACAGCTGGGATCTGGCTCTGGAAACAGGACAGGATGTTTGCTTTTGTGGAGTGCAGTTGTTGAGGAAATTAAACGAAGGGATCTTTTGAAAGGGCAAGCCACCTACATCAGATTAGGCCATTAAGATGAGGTTTGTGGGCATACTTTAAAGCACCTTATCAGGAGAGGTTGGGGAGGATGTGCTCCTGATAGCCAGAGGTGCTTGGAAAGCCACATTACGTCATGTCTCATTGGACCACAGTGCACGGCTGGGGTTGAGTATGGAGAAAAGGGAGATCTCAAGGAAATCTGAAGGAGCTGCTTTATCCAAAGGTGTGAGGCTGCAACCACCTCAGGGGGATATGCAGGGGAGGCCCTTCCTGGCCACCCAAAGGTGTTACCCACCCTCTGGCATGCTGGCAGCTGGCCTGTACGATGAGAGATCGGGAGGAATGCACAACACTTATGATACACAAGTATCATAAAGCTGGATATCCCTCACGCAGGATATTTCCTGTCCACAAGAATTTATTTTTCAACAATACTATTGGCAGAAAATCCACAAAATGGAAGCAGGGGAGGGAAACTTGCATGTTGCAGAAGATGAGAAATTTCTAGTTTTCCCCACCTCAAGTGAAGAGATAGGCTTTGGAGAACAGAAAAATACACATCTCTTATGTAGTGGCAATGCCACCAGTGTGCTAGTTGCACACTGAATATTTAATGATTTGTATTTATTGCTGTCAACAATATACAGCAATTAATCGTTAGTTTCTTATAAAAATATGAGACTTTTGATCACTGTGATTAAAAAGGCATTTAATTCCAAAGAGGGCTGAGTCTCAGGAGAGGGATAGCCAGTGCAAAGCTCTCCTGACTGACTTCCACCAGGCTCTGCTGCATGTTTTGCCTTCGCGTTCGTAATGAATTAAAGCCTAAATCATGAAAGCAGGATTTAATTGGTGATTTGTGATCTGGTTAATCCCACAGTGAAAGTAAAGTGTGCCTAGCATTGCTGCTGCCTGCTCCCCCAGTGATGGTGGGGTCAGCTGCCACCGGAGCAGTAGAGAAGTACTTGTAGCTTCCTGCTAGGAAAATACCTTTGTGAGACTGTTTGTATATGCTTCCTTCTGTAAACTCCAGATAGAATTCATTTGATCTCATGAATGTGGCTGCATGTTCTGGGGTAGCTGTTGCTAACAAAGACCTACAACTATTAAATACAATGAGAACATATTGTTTACCATAAACTTTCGTGTGTGCGTGTGTGTCTAGCAACAAGTGTTTTCATAAAGGATTCATTTGCCTGTAGACATATCTAGTCCAGCAATGTTGTATTTAGCAATTCAGTAAAATTTGCAGAGGGAGGGCAGTGTAATGAAGAGATGAGGCATTAATGAAGCACCCCCTGTTCCTATCTTCTCTAGGAAGAGAAGATAAAAAATAAATAATAAGAAGAGAAGAGAATTGGTAGGTGTGTGGCACTCTTACAGTTTATAGCTGGAATTTGCTTTTTGAAACATGAGCATTATGGTGTGTGTCAAATTTAACCCATTTTCTCTGCATCACCAGCACCCGAGAGAAGGCTTCCTAAAAGAACACTGAACTCACCACGCTGAGACTGCACTTTTTGAGGCTGGAGTAACACGTTATAACAGAAATCCAAGTTGATGAGAACATTTTAGTCGTGGTGCAAAAATGATCTGGAATCTCTGGTATGTGCCAGTGGCAGGAGCTGCGCTCCCCGGAACGAGGAGTGTGTGTAAGGCCTTGGCATCCTGGGAGTCAGGGCTCAAGGACACACTGTCAGCCTGCAGGATTTTGTAGCAGGTTAAATCCAGGAAAAAGAGAGGGAGAACTTGAGATTTTTTTTTCTCTTGACCACTTTAGTAGTTCTTTTGAACTTGCTTATTTCTGAACATGGCTTAAGCATTCCAAGGATCTTAAGATAAATGAAGGTATTTATATCCATTATGTGGATGGGTGTGTATATATGTGTGTGTACGTACATATCTCATGATTTGTGGGGTGAAGTCAAACCTCTGTGGTTAGATATGGGAAGAGTGGGACCCTAAATGTAGCCTACAGGAGATAAAGCTGCCAAGGGAAGCTTCAAAAATAGTTTATCAGATTTATGGTACTGATGAACAGTGCCCTGACACTATTGTACTAAACAGAACCCTCCTCATTTTGGTTTTGGGGCCACTGGCATACCTTGAAATGATTTATTTGGATCCAGCAGTGAGTTCTATACACCTGTTCTATGTGTTCTTATCTTCTTGCTACTGATTAGTTTTCTTGAATATATTTTAAAAAATCTCTGTGATCTCTACCTTGTGTTTGACTGTGTTTTATTTAACATAAAAGTCTAAAATAAAGCCTTTATCCTGTTGTCTGCCATAGCTATTTATATTTGGGATGGAGAGCTCACTGGCTCTAGTTCTACATTACTGCCAGTGACTAAGTAACTTGATGACAAATGTAGATCCCTGTTACAGTATCACTTACAGATCTGACAGCTGGTGTATAATGTTTAACTGCACTAAATCATGTGTTTTCCCAGTGTTGCTTCCTAGAGAGAGAATAGTGACTTCTGAGAGTGAGTTTCCAGTCTGTTAGATGGTCTAAAAACCCTGTTGGCTTACCAGCTGTGTAGCTGTGATGTTAGATACCACCACATTTCTGCATTTTTTGGTCAGTTTCTGTTAATCTTCAGGAATTCTTAATCCTTTTACAACCCAGTGATGCTTGAACATTCGTGCAGTAGGCAGAATGCAGTTGGTGATTATAGGACCACTTTGTTTATTATTAGCCCAAGTACTGTCCCTATATAACAAGTAAGAGGCTCAGCCCACTAGTGTTTGTCACAAGAAGTAAATTATCATTAACAAAGTGACTTTGCTTAATTTTACCAATTCAAGAAGTGTTCAGAAAAAGCCTTAAATACTAATGTACCTTGACATTATTATGTTCTTAATAATAAACATGTTATAATCTGCTCAATTTAGGTGAGAGTGAATATCTAAACTGTTACTTCTGACCAAGTACTCAGCTGAGATTTCTGTACCACTCATCTATATGGATGAGAAGGAAAATCACAGTCTCTTCAGCTTCAAATTTGAAGGCAAAAGTTTTAGCAGGTTGAGCTTCTGATGGAAATAATAATAAATCTAGTTCTGCACTTCCTTGGAAGAGAGAAGACGCTGAGGGTGAAGTGACTTGTAATGGTGCTGAATTTCATAGTACTAATTTCTGAGTATTTAAAACTGTAGGGGACAATGATGATGAGTTAGTATGGAGCTGTAGCACTGATTTACGTACATTGTGCTCTAAGCAGTGGCTTTATGAAGTGTGACGTATCTCTGTCACCTACGGGATGGTGAGGGATGATTTGTGGTTTAGATTATCATAACAGAGCTTGATGCAGCAATGTCCAGGAACACAGAAAAAGATTTGAGAAAAATCTTATGGTTGAGGTTTCATCCGGGACACTGGAAAAAATTAGTCAAAATTCGTAAAGGATGAGGGAATTTCCTCAGTGGGCATCAGGAGGAGGATGAGCTACTGAACAGCTGTTTGGTATTGGGAGGTTTCTCTGCAGCACACACCATTGCCCATGTTCTCATCAGCAGGTTAAACCTACTCTGAACAAGCAGGCTGTCTTTCTGTACCAACCTGGAGTTATGATTAGGGACTAGAGAGAGAAGTGGGAGGAGGAATATGTTCACATGAGAGAGAGTGGGAGCGCTTTTTACTACACGAGTCCATTACTATTGAGAGCATTTATTAAGATTGTTGCATGGACGTGTCATCTTCCTCCCCTGCGCCAAGAGGAATATGCTGTAGTGTAGGTAGAGAATAATATCACTTAGATTTACTTAATTTTTAACCGTATATTAGCATGTCAAGTGATGGAAAATATGCATCCTCCCCTTAGAAGTTGGGGAACAAATGCAACCTGCTTGAATCTCTGGGACCTGTGAAGCCTTTTGCTGGAAGGAACAACTGGTGTTAATGGGTAGGTCTTTGCCACTGATTAAGTGTGTACTTTAGTGTTAAGGTGGGTATCTCTGTGGGCTCTGCGCTGCCAAAATGTGACTGCAGTGGGTCAGAATGTAAATATTAAAGAATGGAGATTGTGCTGTACTTTTGGTGATAGTGCTGGGGTGTTCCAGCTTACTCACGCACACTAAGTGTGCCTCGATAGAGCTCCCCGGGAGTAAAATCTTGCTGGGTCATGTGTCAGTTCTATTATTCAGGTAAAATTGAGCACAGCTAAATTTGACTGGGAAAGCTTTTTCCTTGCTTGAGTCCTGTGCTAAAGCTGTCAGAACCCTGCAGGCAAACTCCTGGGTTTGCTGATATTCCGATGTTTTTGCCTCCGCTGTCAAAGAGAAGCTGTTGTCAACCCACATTGAATTTTTAAAATTTATTTACAGGCATATGTATTATGTTGTATATTTGACTTAAACTTAGTCTATCATTCTTTGCTCCATCAGGATTTCTGTGAATTTCTCCTGCAGTAAGCAAAGTGAGATGCATGTCTAGGAAAAGCTGGACTGTCAGGACATGTGGTGAAGTGCTTTATATTTATGAAAGATACTGTAGGAAACATCCCTAGAGAATTACCCTTTCTTGTAGGTTCAGTCTTTTTCTCACTTGGCTTTCCTCCAGTTGAGTTATGAGGTGGATTTTTTTATATTTGAAGGACTTGCATATTTTATTCTCACCTGTTTATTGGAATTCTGTGGGCGAACTGTGTATTTGTACCTTCTCCCCAACCCTCTGAAACTGCTTGCTGTTAAGGTAATGGTCCCCCACCCTAATATGCCTACCAAATCAAAGTCCATTTCTTGAAATTCAGGTTTGCGTGTTTTAGGATGCAAAGCTATTTTTTTCTCTGCCTTTCTGAAATACTTTAATTTTTGAATTCTAGCTAGAATTATAAATGAAATATTTATGGGAGAGCATGGGTTTCTTGTTTGTTTTTTTAAAAAATTTCTTTCCAGAAAGCTGAAATCCTGTGAATGGTTGTTGCTAGAGATTTATTACTGTCAAAGAGGTTTTGTTTAGGACCCAAAGATAAGCTTTGCTTTGTTACTGATAATTTTATTGCTCCTAGTCTGCTCTGAGGTTTGTACAATGGATCTGCCCTGTGTTCACAAGTAGTAAACAGGCTGTTTATGCCAACATAGGAAACAAATTAAGCTTATCTTCTGAAAATCAGTGGAGCAGTGAAAGGAAAGAGGTGTTTTGGATGGAGTCTGTGGTACTGAGTTCCACTCTGACTTCCATGTGCCTTTGCCATGCAGAATGTGTCCCTGTTTGTCCCTGTTTGTCATGGCCACATGTTGGAAGGTGTGGTGTGAAGTGGTCCCAGGGCAAACACCTCTCAGTGTGGGGTTTGACAGCAACAAGCCTCCAGCAACAGATGAGCCAGGAAGTTTATGGTTCCCTGCTGTTCTTCTGGAATAGTGTGTTGTATCCATGGGGCTGGAGATGCTGTTGCAGAGCCAGGGAGAGGGAGGGATGAACTCTGGTATCTCACAGGGCATAAATTAAAGTGCAGTTGTCTTAAGTCAGGAACTTTTATTCTTTTGATCAAAAACTCCATTGATGTTTGGTAAGACCAACCTTCTCATGGTTCAGCTCTACAGAGTACAACTTGAAAAAGGCTGTCCAGGGAAGTGGTAGAGTCACCATCCCTGGAGGGATTTAAAAGATGTTTAGATGTGGCACCTGGGGACGTGGTTTAGTGGTGAAGTTGGCAGCACTGGGGTGACAGGTGGACTCAGTGGTCTCGAAGGGCTTTTGCAACCTGAATGATTCATTGGATTTCTTGAGTGTATTTGAATAGACTCCTGCACCTCTGATGTTTGGTATGCAGCTATGGAAATGAATTTCTCCAAGTGTAACAAGGGAAAATGTAACTTCAGGTACATGTGACATGAAGCTTGAAGGTTGGTTTGCTTTCTGCTACTTGTCTGTTTAAGTTTTTTTGCTTGACTGGAATTGTGTCATTTAAAGGATGTGGAAAGTTAACTTGAGTTTCAGGGGTTTAATTGGCTTCATTGGAGCTGTGTGTTCTTGTATGAATAGGGAAACAAAGAAGCATGACTGCCCTCTTTTCGATTAAATAGTGTTTGCATTAAAAAACTGCAGCTTGTGCAGGAATTTACTTTTCCTTTACCTACTTCAACTTTTGGTTCTTATTATTGTCTTACATATACATGCCTCTTGTCTCTCTATAGCTTTATTTGAAGCCCTTTAATTATTCTTTATCTTTAAAATTTTACTTTCTGCAGAGTTGTGTGGGCCACCCAGGGCATGTGGGCTGGTCTCCAACTCACAGGGTGTTGCCCCCATCACTCTGCAGTCATGAGTGTCTGTATCCCACAGACCACCCCAGCTGCCTTCCCTCAAGATTAATTTTTAATGGGAGCCTACAGGTTAATACTAACTGTTTTGTCTTAAAGGGAATCTGTGTAGGCTTAGATGTCACATCCATGTCCTCCAAGTTTTTAGGAAACAAACTCCAGGTATCCATCTCCAGACATAGAGTAACAAATTGTTTTCTTGCAATTCCTTCTCCTTTTTTATGTTATTTTCCTACCTTTCAGCCTAAGCTGTCTTAGCTTCAAAACAGGAGAAAACACTAATAGGATATTTTGGATGATATTTTTTCATTAAAAAACCAGAAACAATAAGTTGCCTTTGGATTCAGTCTTTCAGGAATTATTCCCAGAGGAGCCTGGGTTTCTAGCAATGGGCTGCAACTGGAAGGTATGCACTGCTTGTTCTAGGATTTAGGAACATTCTCACTGATCTTCAGAAGTTTTTCCTTATGTGAGAAGTACTTAGTATAAGGTGTTAATAATCTTTCAGTACTGCTCTTACCTGAAAGTGCTAGTATCAGAGTCAATAAGTGAAATATTAGGAAATTTTAATTAAGAAAGGCTTATAACTTAGTAATGAGTAACTCCTATAACTAGTAGGATTGGGGCTGCTGCCTCTTGACTGCACCCAGGATGTGAAGAGCATCCATCCCCCTGGCACCATGCCATGAGACTGCCTTTCAACCAGCACTGCTGGGCTTGGTGTAGCTTTCAGTGCTGTTGGTTTCTCAGGTCCTAAATACAAGCTGTCCAGTACTTCACTGTGTTTATGATTGATTATCAAAGCACAATACCAATTTATTTTTATTGAGAATAATTTTCATCTTTCCATTGCCTGAATGATTTGGCAGAGAGTGGGAGTTAGCTGAGAAGGGTGAGGATTCAGAATTTAATTGCATACAGATCACCTGAGTGCTGGTGACCTCACTGGACTGCCCTTGCTGTATCAACAGAACTTCATTTCTCCTTCAGTCTGTGTTACAAACTGTGCCCCACTTCAGACAGATAACAAACCCCAAAGGTTTTCCCTTTTAACCATTTAATAGATAACTTGAACTTTATAGCTGTAGCAGGTGGCATATTCAGTGCAGTATTTTCTGTCTAGATAGAGACCCTTTGTCTTCCCACCTTAAAGAAAACAACTCCCCCTTAGTACTCTGTGTTTAAAGATTCAGTGTTTTTGATTCCTTGATGCTTTATCATTGGAGATAAAAATTGGATACCTGGAGTAGGAGAGGCTTCTTTCTTGTAAGGTCCTGGATATCAAAATTACTCAGTAGTTGTATGGAACAATGACTTGATTTTTGTGTGTGTGTTTTCTTTTTTGTTGGTGTGTTATGGGCCTTTTTTTTTTTTTAGTATAAATTCCTACCTATTTCAAATTAAGAGAAGCCTTCATAGGTAGTCTTAATTTTCGTGAAGTAGTTTAGACAGGTAAAGTAAAATTTGCAGGAGTTTTTCATGTTCTGTGAAAGTGATGGATGGTGTAACAGAACTTTTAACTCTTTCTCCTGATGCTGAGAAGTTGTGGAGTGATGGGGTTTGGGTAGCGGGTTTTGGGTTGGTTTCCTTGTTAATAATGCAGTTCAAGCACTTGGATCCTGCGAGCACGGTGATAACAGTGGTCTCAACTTTCCTCCTACATGAGAAACTTCTCCTGCAGCCATCCAGAGGTGCTCCCTGGCAGCGGCCACTCCGTGTGAATGCCTGTTCTTGAATCCCGGGGCTGAATGGGAGATCTCTCCGAAACGCTTTCCCACAATAACACAATGAGCCACTTTGTCAGCGCAGCGTCAGCCCGGAGTCAGGTTAGCCGTGAATGGCGACAACAGAAGTTTGTGCTGCACAAAGGTGTGCTGAGACCTGGTTGGAGATGGAGTTTGGTATGCGTGCTTTTCAAGCACTGCAGATCGATAGCATAGATAGCCTTTTTTTTTTTTTTTTTTTTGTGGTTTAATTAGTGGTAAAAAAAATAAATAATCCCCACCCCATTGATTCCAGTAGGTTGCTCACTGCACAGGAACTGCAGAAGAGATAACCAAGGTCTTTGTGATATTATTGCAGAGAGATGATTATTTGAGAGAGCAGAGTTGAAGGGGAGGGTATTTATCGACAAACGCTATGCTTATCAGCCTGGAACCATGATTAATACTCTGGCTATTAAATGGAGGGGGAAAGCAAACAGATCAAGCATTCCTGTGGCTTATCTGACTTGCACCTTTGTGCAAGAACTACTCCTTGGGCAGGGGTTTTGCCCATGTCCTTGGGCACGTACATGGGGTTGCAGCCCTGATCTAGGGGTGTTCAGTACTTAATAAAACTATTAAGAGATCATAAAGAAATACCCTGGTGCAAATGTTTACAGAATTAGGGCTCAAATTGATGACAGGTGTAGGTCTGGATGGAAAGTGTTGTTCTCACGCAGATTGTTTGAAACAAATTGCAGGTTATTCCAATTGGGTTGTGAATTTCGTTTGCAAATTGCTTTTGTCAGAGCCAATACAGAGTGCAGGGAACCTTAAAAGGGTGATCGTGTAGTTACAAAGTGTGCAGTGTTGTCTCTGTTGGACAGAATGGCTCTTTGCCTTTAGGGGACCAGTTTGTGCTGTGGGATGGGGGCTCTCAGGGCACTGTCATCCTCCACTCGTGTCCTTGGCATGTGGGGGACCACAGCTGGGAGAGCTTTGTGTTTCCTGCTGGAGAGGATTATATCATCATAGTATCAGAGATCAACGTTAAAGCTTATCTCATTCCCACCCCCTGCCATGTGCAGGGACACCTTCTGCTAGCCCAGGTTGCTCCAAGCCCCATCCAACTTGGCCTTGGACACTTCCAGGGATGGAGCAGCCACAGCTTCTCTGGGCAACCTGTGCCAGGGCCTCATCACTCTTACAGGGAAGAATTTCTTTTTAATATTTAATTTAAATCTCTTCCTGCTTCATGTTCATCCTGTTTGATGTGGATTGTGGTCTTCTAGAAAAGTACAGAGATTGTGAGTGCAAGTAGTGGTGTGTTGTACAACTGGCAATTCATCAGCATCCAGAACACTCTAACTCTAATGTCTCTGAGGGGGGACAAGGAAGAAAAAATTAGTTTGAAATGTTTAATTGCTGCTGTTATTTTTGGAAGTGCATAAAGTAACTTCTGTAAAAAAAATAAAGAATTTTGAAGTAGTTGCTATTTAAAGCAACTTGTGCCAGAAAGGACAACACTAAAAATAATGGAAAAAATAATTGACCACTATTGTTTAAGAAGAGTTAACCTCAGCCTTTGGCTGCTTGGAAGAAGTGCTATGAAATTGTGTGAGACCTGTGTGCCTGAAAACTTCTCTATTTTTGCAGCTGCATCCCTCGTGAGTCCCCTTTATCCGTTATGATTAATACAGAGGAAGGTGAGGAAAGAAAGGTGTGAGAAAGAAGAAGGAAAGAAATACAAACAGCAAAAATTATTAACTTAACATTCAGATTGAACAAAAAGCACAGAAAACCCAAATGGTGAGAGTGAATTGTATCCCAGTTGTCTCTCTGGGCAGCTTGCTCTCCTGCCAGTGGTGCAGGCTGTAGCCGTGGTGTGTTTGCATGTTTTAGAATTGATTTTGAGCAGCAGATGAATTTCCTGCTCTAATACTATTTGCAGAAGTGAGAGTGCTGTGGAACCATTGGATTAGCTCTTCTGCCTGTGGCTTTCTGCTCAGCCGTAGCTAATATAAGCCTAATAAGAATTTTAGAGATCTGTTTCACCCCTATTTTATTCCCTTAAATCTAGTTCCATTAGGTTTTCACACAAGTCTGACTGCCTTCAGGCATGTGCACACCCCAGCCGTGGGTGGGGTGGGAGGAGTGTGGGTTGGCTTTTCCTACACCAGTTTTCACAAGATTTCCTTCTGGAAAACCAGGGGAAAAACCGCTAGTGGTGCAAAGTTTTCCTTTGGTAAAAGACTCCTTTGTGTGCCAGCTTGCTTTATTCTAGTATTTCATCAGAGCTATTATCTGTTGATTAGTTTTACTTGCCTTGTGAAATAAGACACTCCTGCATGATGCTGTTTGACCTGATCTCCCCATTCCTGATGCTCTTTTCTGGTACTTGTTTGAAGTTACTTGGTTATTCCATTTCTTCCTAAGGTTAGGCTAGGAACCAATTCTTAGCAGTTTTTCTGTTCCTAAATGCCAAATATTTCCTATGAGGGGCATGCAGCTGGTTGTGTTGCAAAATTGCTGTTGTTTATGATGGAGTTTCAAGCCTGGAAAACTTGAGGTCAAATTTTAGGTCTAAATAAATGCAAACTGCTGAAAATCATCATATCATTACCCTCTGGATTGCTGCCTTGGGAATCTCACACCACTGTGGGGGAAAACCAAGGCTAGCTTTCCTTGATCCTGTATAGTATTGTGAATACTGGTAATTCTGTTTTCAGAGATGGAATGTACCATGGACATTGAAATGTGTTGTTATTTAAAATAAACTAGAGGGGAATAAACCCACTGATTAATTACAGTGGTTAAGTTTTGAGAGGATGTTTATGCTTTTCAGCTTGCGGGAGATAGGATCTGGCTCTTGGTGTCCTTGTGTCTGAAATGGCACAGAGAGCAAGCAGCAGGCATTTCACTACCTCGCATAAAATGCCAGTGGCTTTGTGGGTACGTGTTCCCTCTAATCTGTTTTCTTTTGTCATAACAGATTTTTAGAATTGCATGTATTTCTTCAAAATTGTTATGAAGAAGCCCGTCTGTTTGGATGCTTCCAAACTAATCTACCGTGTTTGCAATTAAACAGGGAAAGAATGCGTTCAGGTTTCAGTCGCTCTTCAGACGGATGTGATTTAACTAAACTAATGAAGGCACAGCAGACAAGACAAATTCCAGACTGTTTGTGCCTTGACCAACCATCTGTGCACATACCTCCAGGTACTGCTCATGTCTCAAGAGGCTTTTCTACATGAACAATTATTACCACTCCTCTTTGAATTGGAGTGGCAAGCCATGGCAGGAGTCTCTTGAAAGCAGCTCTATTTACTGCTCTGCTTTTCAGTGAAAATATAATTGTTATGTATGTTTTAATTAAATCTTAAACTTCAACGTGTGCTGTACAAAATACAGTAAGCAAGCGGGGCAGTGTGTGAGCTCTCTTATCTCTCTTATCTCTTGCACACAAACACCAACATAAACAGGAATGTGCAGAGGAAGCACTGCTTGTTTGGAGCCTTCCCGGTGGGTCATAGACCCATATTAAATCCTTAGTGTTTGAGTATGTGTGTGTACAAATATGTTTATATTTATACACCATCTGTACACACTAGCAATTTTTTCCTAGTTATTTTTCTGTCTTATTCAAAAGACTGTTCAAAATATCCCTGAAAAAGCCCCAATTTCTTCAGCTGTATAATAACCAGCAGTGACATGATTTGACATACCAGACTTTGACAACAGTTCTTCCATAGCACATACAAACTCCTGTAAAATAACAGATGGTTTCAAGATTATTTTTCTTTATGGCAGACTAACATGTGCTGCAGGTAATGGCTCCTGTGAATACTAAAGGATTTTTAAAATCCTTTCTTTTCCAAAGTGAGTTTTCTTCTAGAAATATTTGAGTCTTCCATGTTTGACTTCTCAGTGGTGCCAGGTGGGACCCATGATTCCATACATGGTTTTTAACCACGGCAAAACCATTTTAAGGAACTCCTGTTTTTTGTGCCAGTTATAACAACATGAGTGTTTGAGGGTCAGTGAAGTGCAGTTGGTTTTTCATGTCACACCTGAACTAGCTTTTCCCATGGTCGTAAAGTACCAAGGAAGTTCCTACTGGGTTGGATTACTTGTCTGGTCAGTGCATTAACCACTGTGCAAGAAATCAAAGGGGCTTATACAGTACATACTTGTTAATATATATGTATGTAATGGTAGAAAGGATTTTATGTTAGACTGTGTAACCCTGTGTGTGCACTGTCTATGAACTTCATCATGCTGAAGTGGTAAGAAAAGAGAAAATTCTTCCTTTTTTAGTTTATACTGTGTGTGTTTCAAATCTTTCCTCTAGTAACACTAGGATTGAATGAGGAGTTCTTCTTACTCTTTATGTAGTGTGTTCTTTTCTAATCAGACAGAATACATATAAGCAAGCACTGCATGAATGAAATGTGTGTTTAGCACTGGATTTTTGTTGCATATTAAATAAACCAGGGTATGTGGCTCTACTCAGCATTGGAAAGCTGTCTGTCCTTGTTGTAGTACAACTTTTGTAATTCCAGATGATTGTGATAAAAAAGCAGAACACTTTGTTCAGTACCTCTTAATGGTCTGCTGCAGGGAAATAAAAATTGAGCCTTTGCAGAGAGTGGTCACAGGATTGAATATTCAGAACTCCTCTTGCTTCTACCAGGCTCTCTGAATTAGTGTGCCATGGCTGGAAGAGGTTCTTTGGTGTTGTAAAAGACAGAAGGTAGGAAGAAAATCACAGAAGAAAAATTCTTGGCTTCTAGCCCTATTAATAGCATGGGTAAAACCTTCTAGGAAAAGTAGAATCGAGTGTCTCAATGTGGTTCACACTGCTTTTGGAATTTCAGGAGAACTCTGACATAACCTATTAGGTCATGTTAATTGACCATACATGGACATGGGGTTTTAGATAGTTACACTTTGTTCCTCTGTGTGTTTTAGTTTTCTCTCCAGTGCCATGTGCAACTAATTTATGTATTACTAATTCACATATTGAATTAATTCAAGGAAACAGAGTCATCTCAGGGATCAGGAGAAGGCTACAGTACTGAATTCAAAATTGGGTTTGCAACGGTGACTTGCAAACATCAAATGATTTGCAAGTTTGATTTGGGGACAGAGACATCAAACTTAGATGGTTATTTCTTTCTAGCTCTACAGCAATATGGGAAACTGTGATTTCCATATTCCTGGAGGTAACTAGAGAAGGAGATGAAGCTTCTTGCTCCACGCTGGCATTGCTGTGGCGCGTCCCAGCCAAACCTAGGGAATGTAGACGTACAGGAAATATCTCTTTAAAATTTAAATATAGTCAGCTTTCTAGACAAAACCCCAAACTTGAGTTAGTACCTGAAAAAAATCTGTGGGTTAGTATTTGGCAGTTCATATTTTAGCTAAGGAAGAGTTCTCATATCCTGGAATGTGACCTGGCTCTTTGAGTCCTTGTCTGGTGTTTTCTTCCGTCGATGTTCTGAATTTGCAGGAAAAAGAAGCTGCTTGTGTTCAGACCTCACCTTCTTTGTATTAATCAACTTTGCATCT
Source organism: Chiroxiphia lanceolata (assembly GCF_009829145.1). Lineage (NCBI taxonomy): Eukaryota > Metazoa > Chordata > Aves > Passeriformes > Pipridae > Chiroxiphia > Chiroxiphia lanceolata. The sequence goes on from NC_045646.1 coordinate 4,984,255, forward strand.
GTGGAGGTAGAGGAACGCTAGGTTTTAGGAGGGGTGTGAAAGCAAGGCTAATAAATCTGTTTTAAGTAGGATGGATGAGCAAATAAGCTCAAAAAGTATGTGGTGTGAGCCCTGTTTCCAAAGGGTTTGGCTTTGGAGTGAAGTCTGCCAGTCTCACGGTAGATGTCTTAACCCTGTTTCACCTAAGTCTGCCTGCAGTGAAATACTGCAAAAAACCCTACCAGTGGCCAGCTGTGCCTTTTAGCCAGTGCTGCTGCTGGCATCATCTCTGGTGGGGTCATACCAGACCTGACAAATACAGGAAGCCCTTTTATTTATTTTCCTTATTTTTTTTCCCTTTCAAGTGAGGCAAGTGTAGACACGGCTGTAGTGACAAACCATTAATAAAGCAAAAGGAATGCAGCTGTAAAACTTTAAATAATGACATGTCGCAAATAAATGTCAACATATTGGTTGTTGTGCCTGGAATGGAAATATTACTAGGAAAATATGTAGCTTGAAGCTACAGTCTGGCTTTCTTTTTTTTTTCCCTCAAGAAAATAGCATCAGTGTGATGCTTAAACTCTGTTAAAGCTGGAGCTTTCAAATCTGGGCTTTCGTTTCAGATGAACGTGTCACTTATTTGGAGGAGAGGGGCCTGTTCCATATGGGTTTAAAATAGCTCCTATGAACATTATGTTCTTTAACAACTGTATCTCAAGCATATTGAACTTCTGTCCTGTAACTGACTTTTAGATAAAAGGAGGGATTTAGTTTAAGGGTGGATAATAATACATTGCCTTTGTTTACATCTCGGTGAAGTGATGATTAGAAAAGTGGTATTTTCATACAAATAAAACACCAGAAAGAGCTGTGAAAGTTGTTCTAAATTTGGTACTAAATTAAAATGCTGGTCTCGAGCTGTGTGGCTGCAGGTGACAGGACCAGGTTTGCTTATCTTCTGAGAAACAAATGCGCTTTTAGTCTTCTGGTTCTACTTAGATGTGAAGGGGCCTGTGTGATAACAATGAAAGGATAGATGTGATTCAGTCCATGTGGGCACTGCTGTCACTTTTAAATCACACAAGTGGTCCTTTTCAGGAGCTGGAGGAGCATCTCCTGGTCAGGCTGATGTTTCTGATCATTAAGTGGTTGTGCAGGTGATGGGATTGCAATGAGCTCTGGAAGTGGTTGATGAAAATGAAGACAGTTTGTATCAACTCAACTATCAATTTAGTAATTAAACTAAAAAATTTTTAAAAATTTAAAGCCTGGCAGCACCTGGGTGCCAAACAGGTATAGGGATGTAAGGTTTGCAGGATGCTGTGTCGGTGGAACCACTTGCTCCAACCCTGGTGAGATTAGCTCAGTCCTTCATCCCCTCTGGAGCAAATGAATTATACTCCTGGTTTATGGCTCCCACAACACTTTTCTTATGAGCTGGGATTTTCCTGTTGCTCTTTGGCAAAAGATCCCCTCTCTGTACTCTGTTGGTCTTGTGCCAGCTGAATACCTGGCTGTCACCTACCACCTAAGTCACAGTATATTCTTTTTCTAACTTGAATTTGGGATGTATATGAAATTACTCAGGAGGACTTCGGGATTCTCTTGCATGAGGGGTACTAAGGAGTCTGCCTGCTCAGCACTGGACACGTGAGGGTGCTTTGCTTAGTTCTCGTGCAGAAGTCTAGATAAACTATGTGATGAGATCATCCATTTTATTCACTAGAGCTGGATTATTGCCCTGTAAACCAGCATGATGGTACCCTTAATGCTGAATTAAGACTTGTTTTTACAAGGCAGCTTCTTGTGGTTTTAGTGATGCTCACATATCACATCAGTTAGCTGGGAAGGGGGGTGTGTGCTGGAAGTGATGTGTGATTTTTCACAAATCCTTAAGTGAGATCATAATTTTCTGTTGTTCTCTGTCTAGCACAGGGTGTTCAGAGCATGGGGATGTGCTGTCCCTCCTGCTCCAGCAGAAACCTTAATCCTTTGGATCATGATTAAATGCAAGTCAGGTGTCTGCTTTTTGTGTTGTAGTGGCAGTTCATGCTCTTTACAAGGCCCTAGAAAGAAAATGAAGGTGTTTTGCTTTGAAGTATGGCTATTCAGTGAAACTGCTGTAACATCTTAACCAAGGGAGAGATGTAGTTCTGAGAGCTGTGGTAGCAAGCAGGATGCTGATTTTTAGGAGAAAAGCAAAGCTCTCTCAAAGTGTCTCAGAACTTCCCTGTTTCAGTGGTGAGGGCTGAGGGTTATAATCATGGGAAAGAGTGGAATTCTGGCTAGTTGGTTTTTGGAAGTCTTGCGTGGAAGTTTGACTTTTTGTGCTTTCGATCCACCATTTAAAACCTCTGTTCAGAGCCGTGAGTTCCCCTGTGTCACCCTGATGCAAAACAAGGGATCCTGCTTGAGTTGCTTGATGGCAAAACGACCTCCTAAAATGCAAGTGGTTTTTTTTTTTTTTTTCCAGGGTCTTTAACTGCTGTGTTTTTTTTCCTTTCAGGAAGTCCGTTGAGGAAAATTCTCCATGAATGTACGTCACAATGATGATGACCGACCAAATCCCGCTGGAGCTGCCGCCGTTGCTGAACGGGGAGGTAGCCATGATGCCTCACATTGTGAATGGGGATGCATCACAGCAGGTCAGTGAGCTTGGCAGAAACTGGCTGCTTTAAATGAACTATTTGTGGGCCAGCAAGGGATTTTTAAAACTTGGGAAGATGGCTTTCCTTAGCGCTGGGGAGGGCACAGTATTTCCTGGGACGCAGAACTCTGCGCCGAAAAAGACATTAAAAACAATGCTTGAAGTGGACCATTAAATTGAATGTGTTTATTTGCATGTGTGTTCATTGAAGTAAAAATAATGGGATTGAAATAATGTCTGTAAGTGCTGCATATTTGCGGGCTTTGCGGAAAGTTAGTCTTATGATTTACTTGTGCTAACACTTGTCCAGGCATCTCACAGTATCTGTGATGAGATTTTAAGATCTTAAAAATGCTGAGATTGGAAAAAAGGGAAGCAGGAAAGAAATGGAGAATAGCAGTGATGTCTGCTATTCTTGGCTTACCTGAATGTGCTGATCCCAGCAGGCCTGTGTACTACCCTGTGCTTCATTATAAGAAGCAGACGTGAATTTGAGTGGGGTTTTTGAAGGAAGGTAAGTTTACAGTTGCTTTAATTTTTTCTGGGAGATATTCTCTAATAAACTTGATCAGAAGTTGGTAGAATGATCATAGGACGATAATGATGCCCTCATGCTGGGTTACAGCCTGGAGGTTCAAGCTGATAGGTGGTAGCTTTGCAAACATGTCAGTGGGGTTAAGGTTTCTCTTTGTAGAACATCTATCCTAGCAGTTTTTCTGTGTTACTCAATTTGGTTCCCTCCTGGTGTGAGACATTTCAGCGAAGTATTTTGGTGAAGGTAGAAGCAAACTGTCCTTCTCGAATCAATGTAAAATGTCATTGTCTTACTTCTCATTCTCCTTCCAAGCTGCATTTTGAGCTAGAGCAACCTCAAGAGGAAGAATAATTTACACTTTCCTTGTAAGCTTCGAAGGCTGTTTGGTTATCTGGATTCTAATTATGATGTAGATTTTCATTGCTGTGATTTTTTTTTTTTAAAGTCATTTCTGCACAGTGTGCTTTGACTTGAAAAAATAGTAAAGAAAGGTTTTAATGGTTGTATTTATCAAGTCTAATATTAATACACTTAAGTGAAAGAACAATCTTATTGATACTGAATAGGATAATTATTTTTTAAATACATGCTTTCCTCCTTACTGGAAACCATTTATCAGGTCAGACTGTTCTGTAGGTCCTTCAGAAAGAATAAGTGAAGTGTTCTGAGCCCTCCTTTGAGATGGGGCTCTAAACCCAGTCTTTCAGTTTCCCCATCCTTGATGATTCAGCAGCCTTGCTTGGCAGATGCCTCTGTTGCCTTTAAAGTAGTTTCTCAGCTAATGTTTTGCAGTAAAAAGAACTGCTGGTGCATTGGAAGCACATAGCTGCTTGCTTTTGCTGTGCTGTGCAAATGTGACTCAGCAGAACAGTTCTGGGCCAGGTCCCTCTTCTGCTTAAATGTTTGCTGGATGATGCTTTTAGACCTTATCACCTTAAGTGCTTGTAGCTGGAATACCAGTTTTCCAGTGAGACTTTTTTGGCCTCTAGTCTGGATGTGCCCTCATCAGTTGCAAAGCTTAACTACCTTTGTGCTTTACCATTTTCATCTTATTCCTGAAGCTTTAGTCGATGTCTTTGCTTTTTAAAAGTACAGTTCTAAAATGGAATTAAATTGGAATAAATGCTCTGATCTTGCAAATGGAACTATGTTAAATGTTCTTAACATGATTTATTATGAAGTAGAAGTGAATGTTAAGTGTTTGAAAGAGATTTATCTTAGTCACTTGCAAGGCAGGAACAACCTTCAGGATAGACTTGCATGGGAATGACTTCCTTAGAAAGGTGGTTTATATTACTCCATAAAGAGGTGCTAGTTTTAGGACATGTGCTTTTACAGGGTGTAATTACAGTCTCTAGTAGAAGCTGGTGGTGAGAAAGCACCACAGCTGAGCTGATGGGAGATAAGGCATGTGGAGTTTTCCAGGCTGCAGTGTGGCCAGCAGGGAGATCAGTGCCTTTTGCCTTGGAGCTGACAGAATGGAGGGTCTGATGGGATGCTCTGGGCACACTTGCTGTTGCTCACCCTTATGTGTTACTGGATTTGTGGAGCCTCAGCCATGCCAGCATGATAGAGCTGTACTGTGAGCTGTGCCTGGAAATGCTGAGCTCCAGAGAAAAGCCCTTTCTCAAAAGACCCGTTCTTAAATATGTAGAAGAAAGACTGGAGCTGGTGAAACACCTTGGCTTTGCCAGCAGCCAGCTGGAGAGGGATGCAAAAGGCAGTTCTGCCAGTGAACAGTCGTGCAGTGTAAGGCAGTTGCATGGGAATGTTCATTTGCTCTATCTTCCTGAGGGTAAGTGCTGCAGAGCTGTACAGGGCAGGGCGAGGAATGTCTCTGCCTGCTTGAGTCTCTTCCCTAGACTACCCAAAATGGCATTTTTAGCAGTAACTTTTCTTTTTCCAGTTTCCCACACTTTATTTCCACTACTGCTGACTGTATTTAATGCTTTCATGTCCCTTCCAGAGCTGCTGCTTACTCTGTTTCTGCTTTTAATCCACTTGTAACTCCTTTGGGGATTCAGGGAGCAATAATTAACCTTTTGGTCCAAGAATTTCAATGCTTTCCTGTAGGTACTCCACTGCAAGCTCTAAAAAGATTGTAGTAAAAAGTGGAGGGGCAGCTAGCTGTGCTACAGCACATCTGTACAGAATGTTGGGAGATGTAATGTGTGAAGTTTTATTTCAGCTGGGTTTACTCACTGTGCTCGCAAAGGTGTAGCAAGTTTTCTGCTTGCCTGATCTTTGTTAAGGTGTGTTTACCAACTCTGTGTTTTCACCATTTGGCTGGAGCTCAGGCACTGTGCATAGTGCTGGATGTACTTGTTCTCGTGTTTTGGGATCACATGCTTTAAACAAGGGAGACAAGAGTCAGTCTGAATCAGGAACAAGATTTGGTACTTCCCTGTAGCACAACTCTGTGCACCTTGCAAGTGTTTGAACTGCACCACAGCATCTGAGCTGAGTGAGTGAACTTCCTGCCAGAATGTACAGTTACTTCTTCAGGGTTTCTTGAATTATATATTTGTTTTATTTATACTGCTTGTTTGGCATGTGTTTAACGTGTCATAAATTAGGAGGTTGAGAATCTGTCACTTGTGGGCTTTGCTATCAAGAGCACTCGAGGTAAACTGACTGAATTGCTTCATGCCTCTTTTCATGCCTCTGTTTTTTTGGCCTATCAAAAAAAAGATTGAGCCCAGAACACTGTTATTAGTTTTTAATGAAACACTGTTTCATTAGTTTCAAAAGTCACTGTTTTATTTTTTAAGATGTAGTGTGTTCCCTGATTCTCTTCTTACTGAAGAGAGGCTGAAAGTGTTTACTCTTTCCACTCCTATGTGGCTGAGGAGAACTATGTTACTAAGAAGAGTCTTGCACCCAGAATTCTTTGGGCCTTCCTATGGAATGGACCTGGAAATTCACTGGGATCTGGGGCACAGGGTTTTTTTTAAGTAGAATATAGAACAGATCCAAGCGACTGTTTCGATTTTTGTTGTTGAGTTGTTTGGTTTCTTCTTTTCCCCAAAGATGCAATGTATTCCAAAAGATTTGCACTGTAGAAATTGTAAATACAGTAAATTCTTATGATTTAAAGTGTTTGTGAGGAACCTGTGGCTGGATCCCAGGGGGTGCCTACGATGCCATGCTCCCCAGTTTTATGAAGCATGATACATCTAAACAGGGAAGGGAAAATTCACCACATGGAAAATGCTTAAGGGAGGGTTTTAATAAGCCACAGCAGTGCAAGGTGCTGTTTGACCATAGCAAGGAAAATGATATGATCATGGTCCTTCTCAGGAAGGGGAGATATTTTATATGGGGACTGTATTGCATCACATGGAGGCAGGTGAATGTTGTCCTACTCACTGGCTCACCTGTGCTCACAGGTGAGGGCCCACAAAGCAGCTGGGAGGTGATGGCCTGACTTGAGAGTGAGTTTGCTTCTGTGTGCCTAAACACTTGCATAAGTAAACCAGTAGGACACAAAAAAGTAGATAATAGCATATGCCCTTGGTCCTTATCAGGTAACATTTCTGTCTTTGTGTTAGAGTGTTTATCCACAGTATATATAAATTTTATATCATAGAATCACAGAATTGTTTGGGTTGGAAGGGACCTTTTAAAGCTCATCTCATTCCAGCCACCTTCCACTAGACCAGGTTGATCCAAGCCCCATCCAACCTGGCCTTGAACACTCCCAGGGATGAGGCATCCACAACGTCTTTGAGCAGTGTGTTCCAGTGTTTCACTACCCTCCCAGTGAAGAATTTCTTCCTAATATCTAATTTTAACCTGCTCTCTTCCAGTTTATCTATTCCTGAACCTGAGCTTTAAGCCTGTGTTAGTTTTGTGGGCAGGTTTGTTAGTCTCTTTCCCAGCTCCCAGTAGGCACGAGAGACAGACAGTGGGAACAAGAGGGACACGAGTGACATGTGCTTGGCTTGTGATGAAAACTTAGACTGGATGTACTGTGTAGGATTATAAATATTTATAGTAACTATGCGACTTAGAAACATTCATCACTCAACAAACATGGCTTTTGATAAAATGTAATGACATTCTGAAATGCCAAATAAAAGCAGGAAGTGCATTATGGAGATAATAAGCTTTCTCTGAGGATGCAGCAGGTAAGGCTGGGCTTCAGCACTGGCTGGATTAAACTGTTAAATTAAACATCCAAGTACTTTTTACGGAAAAGAAAAAGCCTTTGGGACTGTGCTGCTGACGCCCTGCTCGCAGCTGTCACAAGCTCTGATTTTTGGATGGGAGGAGGCCAAGGACTGAAGCTGGGCTGGAGTGACCTCGGATGTCAGACCCCACCCTCGAGATGCTGCCGACCAGCACTGTGGGCTCCAAGTGGCTCTTCAAGCTCTCTCTCCTCTGTTGCCGTCTCATAAATGTGCATACTCAGGATGATGAATATTGGAAGAGCCGTAGGGCAATTAAAGTTCATCTGGGTTTGTTTTCATTAAAATGAAGACGTTATCTTTACACTTTTTTATTGCTTTCCTCAGATTTTTAATTAAAAGCTTTAGAGGCAAGGCATTCTCGTGAAGACCTCTTGTGTGAAAGGGAAGAGAAAAGCCGTGTTTCAGGCTGCAGAATATGGTTTTGTTGTTTATGAGGATGTGGGGAAAACTAAATCTCGGAATTAATTTTATATACTTAGTGTGTATAAACAAAAGAAATTGCAGTGCGCCTGGACATTATTTGTCCCAGGAAACTGGGGCAAATTGGGGGAGTTGACTGGAAGATTGCCAATATATAATACTCAGTATGTGCTGGTTTAATGGTTTGGCTTCAGCTCTGTATGGTCAGTGCCGTGCAGTTGCAATCTCTTGGGATCATGTGCAGCACGGGGTGAGTGCAGAGGGGGTTGGGTGATGGGATGGATTATTCCCCAGCTTTGGGAGAGGAGAGGCTGGGGCTGGTTTGCAGCCTGATGGAAGGGTCTGCCTGCAGTGCAGGGCAAGTGGAGGGTCTTGCCTGAGGAACCTGATCACTGCTTCTGGGTGTGAGTCCAGTTACAAGTACTCGTGTGCTGACTGTCCTCTGTGCCCAGCCCTTGCTCCAGTGTTGACCCACATCAGTCACACGTTGGCTATTCCTGTTTGCTCTTGATATGGCTGCTTTCCCCCAGCAACAGCCTGTAAATGTTTTCTTCTGCTCCAAAGGTGGCTAATTTGAGCATCTGTCAATAAGGAGTTATTTCCATATCTATAACATTTTAATAGAAGCTACTATATATAAGTCCCAGGCTCTGCCCATGGGCTCGTGATGGGGGGGATGAAGCTGTGTGGCTGCTGCCCTACAGGAAGCTCATTTGTTGCTGGAACAACTTGTTTGTTTTTAAAAAGTATGTGAATTAGGCAAGGATAATGCGACTTCATTTTGACTATCATAAGCAATAGCTGTTATTGGGTATATAATCTTTCTTAAATGTGGAAATACAAGGAGTTATTTTTAAAGGACAGTTACAGGCATGCTAATGTGGACACGTGGGCTGGTGATAGACTCCTTGGACAGGAATTTGTAAATCAGTCCCTTCTGATAACTGTGATAGGGTTGTGTAGTCAGAGGAGTCCCTCTGCCCTGTCAGTCTTGTATCTGCTGTTAAACTCAGCTCTCTGTTTTAGCAAAAAGGTGGAGCTTTTCATGCAGGAGGCCTCAGTCTGGTTAGGGTCTGTATTTTGAGGAGTTGGACCAAGCTCTTCCAAAGGTGTGAAGGTGTGCGAGGTCTTCTGATTTATGTTAATCAAACGTGTTAGTAAATAACCAGCTTTCAAGCCGTTGAGTTACACATCTAATGCAAATAAGCTGATGGAATAGTTTTATAATTCTTTGCTTCTTTGTGTTCTGTTTTCTGGCTTGTTGGTTGTTTTGGGTTTTTTTTTTAAGCGGGATGACATTGCTTTGCTCTGTGCTTCTGTTGACCTGATGCCCATGTCCTGTTGTGGATAATTCACGCCTATTCATACCAAAAGAGCACTTAAATGCTATCACTTAAATGTCGATTGTTTGGAGATTAGGGATGGAATGGCTTTGTGCCTCTTATCTTTTCTGAACCATTTACTGTGCTCTGTATGCTGGATCAGATCCACACTGATCAGCGCTCCCTGAGAAGTGATAGTTGCAGACAACATAATGGCTTTCATATGTCATTTCTCTGATTTCCAGCTTGTGCCTTAAAATTGTTGCTGGAATAATGGGTTTCTGTAGGATTACTGTAATTCAAAAGGTCATTTAGGTAATAATTATCTGGTTTAAGGAATTCAGAAACACAACATGAATTCAAATTCTGTCTTTCCAGATAAAATGATTAAATTCTGCATGCAGATGTTCCAGAATATAAAGACCAGACCTAAATTTGGAGAGGAAGGTTTCACAAGAAAAAAGAAAAAAAAAAGAATTAGGTTAATCTTGGTATAATCTGAAAACTTAGTTTATATCTTGGTTGAACTTCTGACAATGCACAATTAGCAGAAGTGTGTTTAAAGTATTTTAGTAATAGTTTCACAAACAGCAAGAGGGGATAAATGGTCACTAGTTCCCAGTGAAACTGTCCATTAAAGAAAGAAATGTAAATAAAAACTTTTAAACCCATGATTTCAGACACTGGAAAATGAATAAAGATGTGTATAACATACCCTGAACTGGGACACATTGTGGTGCTTCCTGGTGTTTGTAGCATTCCCATCACCTGCAGAATTCAGCAGTGGGAGATGGGAGTGATCTTTTTATTATTTAAAAAATATTATATTTGTTAATACATAAATAGTTCATTTCTGGTTCTGCATGCAGCTGTTGAACTGTGTATGTGCCTATGGATTTTGCTTAACTGAGATGTGCTATGTGTAAGACTGAATGATAAATTTTAAAAAATGTAACAGATCAACTTCCCTTACACAGCAAAAAACTTCTATTCCTGTGAATTTGAAATCCCAGCATGGGTTGGTGCTGCCTTAAGTTTGTTACGTGTGCTCTCGGCTCTCACGTGCTAATGATCTGAAGATTTATGTCCTTAGCTATCAGCATGGGGCCACATTAAACACACTCTCAAGAGTTTGGTGTGGATCCCAAAGCCATAATTCCCACCTGGGCACTACCAAGTTACATCTTTATTTCAGCTCTCGAAATGTAGGCGTGTAGGTGGACTTCAAATCTCTACCTGCTCTTGGACCCTGCTGGTACCCAGAGATGTAGTGTACCAGTCTGTTCAGTCCATGCCTCTTCCAGAGAAAGGATAATACGCATTTTTGAAGATCACAGTGAAACAAATGTCTGTTTTTTTTCTTCGTTCTGCAGGTCTTTTTCGTTCAAGTTAATCCGGGTGAAACCTTTACAATAAGGGCTGAGGATGGAACCCTCCAGTGCATCCAAGGTAAGAGGATACACGAACACGTGGATGAGCACTGCTTGCATAATGGAATACTATTCTGTCATCTCCCCAAAAATGGGATATGCAGTTCTGAAAATATACTGAGGCACTTAGGAATGAGAAATTGCAGACGTGGCTGCTCTATGTATTCTAGGAGTTTAATATCTCAGAATGAGTCATGACTTTCTTGGAAGTCTAGGAGATTTCTCTAGAATTTATTTGTTAGTTATTTGTCAGTCCCATCTTGCAGTCTCTTTGCATCTTTTCTGTGCCCCCTCCCACTTAGAAAGTGGAGGAGTGGGTGGTTGTTGCTTGTAGCTCCATCCCCATGGAAATGATGAGTTAATAGTTGTTTGAGATAGACCTTACAGAAGCTTCCCTGAACACCATCCAGGATTATTTGGTCTTGATGAGCAATAATAACAGCAATTTAAAGCTGCTTGTTGAGATTTATAGCCAACATGCTGTGTGGTAAGAAATTGGTCCATGTGGCAATTAACAGAGGAATAAAGTTGGCTATCCTTTTATTTGAAATGAATGCTTTATTCTGGCTTAGTACATTAAAGATTTCCATTACAAATATAATTATGACACCATTTATTTATAATTTTGCCCTTGCTCAAAGTGGTGTTCAGACAGTGTATTTAAATGAATGCAACTTGAAACCTTCTGGTTCTGTATTCCCAGTAATTTAACATGTTTGTGCCAATGGGGCTTGTTTGCTACTCATCAGCAGTCTTTCATAAAATTGATTTAGAATTTGTAACATAAAATAGTCTCCTTTTTTTTGCTAGAGCTGCAGTATTGACCACCAAAGTACACATGTTTATTTGTACACACCCTTTGAGTTCAGTCTGAAAATTCTTGATAGTCTTTACGCTAAAGCTTCAAATCCTACTTTATTGTAAAATATGTTTATTGCTGAAATAAGTACGTGCTTCAAACACAGAAGAGCACCTGACTGTATTCCTGTTGTGGTTTTGTGGTTTTGTTTTTGTTGTTTTTTTCTGGTTTGTTTTTTTTTTTATTTTATTTTATGTTGGTAAAGCTGTTTTCACAGTGCAATTTGGAATTTAAATAGTGGCAATAGTGATCTATTGCAGAAGAGATCAGCCAGCAAATATACTAAGATTGGGATTCGTGACAGTTCTGGTTTTCCTGTGCTCATTATAAAAGGCTTATTTTGTGTGCAGTGTTTTTGGATATTACACACCCCCTTGCTCTACAAAATTTAGTGTCTTTTTTTTTCCCGTGACAGAGTATTTTGTATGTTTAAAGGTTAATGTATTCCCTATATGTAGGGCAGCACTCAGACAATAATGATGCATTTTCCATTGCTCCCCCAGTGCACTATGACTAGCAAGACACAGAATAATTTTAGCACTATGTTAAGGCAGCATGAAAGTCTCTTTTTGGGCAGTGCCTGTGAGCTGGTGGCTCCCTGTGGAACGGATGATACTTGCTTTTTCCTCACTGCCACGCATTCAGTGTTATGACATAAGATGTGCTTGTAAATATTCACAGTATGAAGGGCTGCTTTATTATAAATTGGGTGATTCTCTTGAGTTCAGGGAGTGAACACTGTTAATAAAAACTTGAGATGTTGTGGCATGGTTACACTAAATTCTTCAGGATATACGAAAGCTGCTCTTCCCTTTGGCGTGTGACTGTTCTGCAGGGACAGCTAATTTTGCTTATGTAAAGTAATTTTTTTAGCATTTTTTTTTTACATATGATTTCTTGAGAAGCATGAAACCTTCAGGTTGTGCCCCTGGAGCCTGTTCTGGAAGTCCTCTGAGCCACTCCTTGTTGTCCAGGACCCTGTTTGGCTGCACAGCTGTGGTGTATATGGGGATGGGTGGTGACGCTGTGCTTTAGAGGACTGAAGCAAAAACAACAGAGAAAAAGAAGTCTTAGTGTATCTTCATTTGTCTTCTCAAAGTTGGAAGAAAGGTACTTGCTTTAGGAAAACCTCTATGGAATATCCTCTATTTTAAACACCCTGAAGTATAATTAGCCACTAATTGAGTAATCACTGTTTTAAACCAGAAAGATGCACATCTGAATGTCTCTGTTTTGTATTAAGAAATCCTTAATACAAAAACTTCTTCCAGTTCCTCAGGGTTACACCAGTAACATAATCAGTGGAAACTTCAAAAATAAAAATACTCCTGAGAAACTACCCCCTAAACACTATAAAACTGGAATAAGCGTGTACTGGTAATTGAAGGTGCAATGTGTTACAGCAAGTGCTTTCTCCATTCCTGTTTTCTATGTGCTTGTAGCTGGAGGTGACTTGTTTAAGATGCTGATTTATAAGTCCCATAGATCACTGTGTTGGGCTGGATTAAGCAGCTCTTGGAAATGACAGTGGCTGGGAGAAGTTCAGTTGGTCAGGGGGCATGGAGAGGGTCTGTGGTTTCCTTGAGAGGACAGACTTAAAGAGAAAATAAGTAAAAAAGATACAAAAAATCTGGTCTTTTGAAAAAATCAAGCCCTTGAGTGCACAGTCCCCACATCAGGATATTTAAGGAACTGTCTGAGCAGTTCCAGGTGCTCTCACCAGGACTTGTGTTGTCAGCTGACTTCCTCAGGGTTTGCCTCCACGGTCCCACGTGATAAAAGAGATGCTGTGGTATGTGACTTTTGTAGCCTTTGTAACAACAGCCAAGTAAAGGAGTAAAGAAGGGGAATGTTGAGGATTAATTGAGATTAATTTTTTAATAGTTGCTGGAAGCTAAATGAAGTAGAAGCCCAGGGCCCTGGCACTGCCTGTGGGGGCAGGAAGCACGTGCTGGGCTGTTAAACACCTGAGTGCTTGCTGAATATTGGGGCTGGCCACCTGGGCTGTGTTAAGAAGCAGAAACATAAAGCACATCCTTTATTTGTGTGCGATTACATGACCAGTCTTTGTTCCTTTTAAGCCATGTGTGTGTTAATGACAAAGTATTAGTGTACTTCCTCTGGGACTCCCAGTATCCCTGGGGAGCAGGGGAGGGAAGCCCTGCTCGCCCTGTGCTGCCAACCACCCAGACTGAGCTCTGGGCTCTGACTGCAGAGCTGTGCCTCTGTGGGTGGTTCAGGGCAGGCTGATTTAGGATCTTAGTTCATTATCTTTGAGAGATGAAACAGCTTTATTTGCTGTATCATCAGTATTTTAAGAGCTGCTCTTTATATAAAGTTTTGACAGATAATAAATACTTCATAAATGCGTCAATACTTTAAATACTTCATTTCCTTTTCACATTTTTCCACTTAATTTTTCACAAACTCGGGTCTTGACTGTTGCTAGCTCTGCAAGAAAAGGACAAGGGCAAGGCATATCCTCACCCATTTCTTTGCTCAACTATTAATTGTGGACCTTCTACTTCCTTTATATGAAAGATTGCTGCTAGCTAGTGCTTTGGGGTAAAACCACACTAAATGAAATATGGGAAAGGGTGAGAATATGGGTCTGATCAACTGTAGAATGGAACTGAAACAACTCCCTGTATTTAAAGAAAAAAGTATTCTTTATTCTGAATTTCAGAATAAATAGATCCTGGGTGAATATGACATGTTCAGGAAATTCCCTTTTCCCTACTGACTGATTGAAGAGTGATGTCTTTAGCCATTATCTTAAGATCTCTGGTAGGAACTTCTGTTGCTGCCTGAGAATTGTCATTCACACTTTACAAATAGACAGTTTGTGCATAGTTTGGGGCAGTGAAGCTGTACTTGAGAATCTGTTCAGAGCTTTTTCATCCTGAAAGGCAATAATGCCAAGCTGTCATACCCACTGTGCTATGAATAATATGGACAAAATGATTATTCTGGTGCCACTTGACCTTGCTTGTCACTCACATGTTGGAAATAGATACGTACAGAGTATGTACATTGCGTGAAGCTTCTATCCATTGATCACACAGAATTGCTCAATTATTGCTAAATGTCCTTTTTGTTGCCATCCATCCAAATCGTCTTCAAGCTGGGGTCTCATTTTCTGCCACAAACCAACCAAACTGAGTTTTCTGCTCTGTAATTTTCTGTATATATGTAAAGCTACAAAAAGCCTGTAACAAGGGTAGAAGAATAGGTAGCAGAAAAGCAGCTGACAGCATAAAAATTAGAATTCCTGGTATATTCTGCCTAACCCATGCTGCTGGAAATACTCTTGAAACTCACCTCTAGCCTTTGTTCAGTATGCCAGCACAAGGTTTGGGATAGTGAAGCACAAAATTTGTCTGAAAAGAAAACATATATACTAATGGGAAAAAAACATGCTTTAGTGCTGGCCTTGAACAGGGGAAATTCACCCTTGCACAGGGTAAACAAGGCTGTGCATTAAACTGGCTTTTGTGATTTATTCAAGGACAAGGTACAGATGTGCAATGGCATAGAGGGCTTATAGCTATGCTGAAGCATTAACATCTGTGTTGTAAACAAGAACCTAAATTGCCTTTGGGTGGTTACGTTTTGAAATGAAAATGGGATAAAAACAGAGGCAGTTCACTAATACTGATATTTCTTTCAAGTGATGTTTTCAAGTGTTTTGCCGTTGAGGCTGAACTTGAAGCCCTTGCTTGTTCTTATCTTACAAAACAAAGAATGCAAGCACTAAATTTCAGTGCTGCTTTTCTTGTGGCTCTAAAAGTGAGTAACTTGAGAGAAAGGGCAGAAGTATGCTAAAAATCTAGCAGTGGTTTCTCAAATGAAAGATTTCCTGGAATTATTATTCCCTTAATTTGCTGGGTGGGTGTGGTTTGGTGTGGTAATGCAAAGGAATGGATACTATTAAAGGTTGAACAACTGTATATTTGTGTAGGAAGAGTGTGTATGTCAGTGAAATAAGGCTGTTGGTGTAGTCTAAGCAAACCAAACAAAGTCTGCTTGTTTGTTTTGGTTTTTTTTCCCTTTATGGTATGAGATTTGAAAAGAGGAAGTGAGTCAGTTTCTTGCAGGGAAGGAAAGAGTTGAAAATAGATTGGACATGGTAGAAGCAATGAGCAATACCTGTGGTGTGTTACTGGTGGGGACAAGGGTGCCAAGATGAGAGCGATGACGGGCACACACAAGGGAAAAGGTTGGTCACAGATTCACTGAATGGTTTGGTTTGGAAGGGACCTTAAATATCATCTCATTCCCACCCCCTGCTGTAGGCAGGGACATCTTCTGCTAGACTAGGTCTCTCCAAGCCCTGTCCAACCTGGGCTTGGGCACTTCCAGGGATGGGGCAGCCACAGCTTCTCTAGGCAACCTGTGTCAATATCTCAACAACCTCATGGGAAAGAAATTCTTCCTAACATCCAATTTAAACCTACCTTCTCTGTTTGAAACCATTACCTCTGCAATAATCATTGTTCTGTTGCTAAATGCCAAAGTCTCTCTCCATGTCTCTTGGAACCCCTTCAGGCACTGGAAGGGGCTCTAAGGTATCCCCGGAGCCTTCTCTTGTCGTCCGAAATAGTCCCAACTCTCAGCCTGTCTCCATAGCAGAGGTGCTCAAGTCTTTTGATCATCCTCATAACTGTCCTCTGAACTCTTATCCTTCTTCCACATTCTTTCTATGTTGGGGGCCCCAGAGCTGTATGCAGGAAGGTTCTTTGGGCCCTTCAGGGCAGGCACTGCCTGTGCACAGATGAGGCTGGGGTCAGGGACTGGGGTCAGGCTAGTTCAGTGCCTGGTTCTGTCCAGAGCATCTTCTGAATTATCAGAATTTGTCCCTTGGTTAAGTTTAAATAAATTTATGACTGTTTTCAAAATATACTTCAAAGCACTGCATGGATTAGAACATTAAATTCAGCAAAGCAGGAAGAAATAGAGTCCTTTTTCACTTGTGTCTTCTGTCTGATGGTAGTTGGGAAATGCATGTGGTCAGGCATGCTCCTGGGACATGGAAAGGGCTCCGGGGCACATACCAAGGTGCATGGGAGCAGGACAGGATGGATGTGCTTTGGCTTTGTCAGGGAAGGGAGAGTGAAACGCAGGGTAAGCTCTGATTTTTGTTTCTACTTGTTTCTCCCAAGTGTTCTGGCTCTTTCCACCTACGTGCTGGTGGGCAGGCTGGTTGCACGGGATGGAAAACTTTCTGTAGGAAATGTAGTTTCATTCAGACTGTTTTGGTCATTAGGGTTTGGAGCAAAACGATTTGTGTGGTGGTGTTTTAAAATACAGCTCTTGGAATTAAATAGCTTTTGTTTACACTTTGTTTATTAAGTTTTGGCTCAGTTTCTTTCTGTTTTACAGTAAAGGCCCTTTTCATCCTATTATGTTTTAAAAAGTAACTCTTACTACTCATTTATGTCATCTTACTTGACTTACGGTACTTGGTGTCTAGATTTAATGTTTGATGGGAAAGCCAGGCCTGCAATACCCGTTGGTCTCCTTGGTGTATCAACACATTTAAATAAGTTTTTGATTTATTAAAGTTCTTTCTAGTAACGGACAAATGAGAAATTATCTGCACAAGCATCCTGCAGAACAAAGCTGTGGTTGAGAACTCTAATCTGGAAGAATCCCGTGTCACTGTAATTCCTGTCTAACCATCCTGTGTTGTGTTCGCCAAAATATTTGCTTTTCATAACAACAGTCAGTATCATCCTTTAGAGGCACTGTCACCATCTTCTGTCTTGGGCAGCTTTGGAGTGTCCACAAGCTCAGCTCTGTAGCATGGGCACATCCCCAGACCTGGGCTCAGTTGTGCTTTTCCTGTTGGGATGATATCCATGGTGCACTCTGTAGTCTTTCAAAGCTGTAGCTATAAACCACCAGTTGTTAATACTTAATCATATAGTAGATACTATTCTTTTGTTTTCATGTTGTTGCCCAATTGTTAATCAGAAAATACCAGCATTTGCAGTGTAACCTTTTATCCTTTGTGTTATTTCTGGTATTTTTGGTGACTACCTCTATGTCAGAGATGGGTGCTTTGGCCTTTTAGTGTTTGGTCACCTTAGAAAACTATGGTCCTGATGGTGCAGCGTTTATCCTTCCATATGCAATAAATAACTTCCAGGTTTTTATACCTTGGTGAAATTTGTGTTGAAATCTAAGAAGAGAGAGTTTCCAGAGTAGATTTTTCCCATGTTATTGTCAGTGAGATCATACCTCCATTCTCCACTCATCTCATGGACTTTGTTTTTAGCACACTACAATCAAGTATAGGAAACCATGCAAGAAGCCAAGAGTAAACAATGGGATGCTTTGTTTACTGTGAGAATAATCTTAGCTTCTCCGTTTTAAAGCCGATAATGCTAAGAATAATCATGGAAATTTATTTTGCATGTGTGCTATTAAATCTTGAACCAGATGCACCTGCACTAGTAGCTTCACTCTGTGGAATATCTACTCCCTTACAATTGGTAGCTGTTATTTATTACAGTTCCCCTGACACAAGACAAAAGAAAAAGGAAACTTGGCATGTAACTACATTTTAATTTGGCTTAATCTTTCCAAATCCCAAAGTTTGAATGTTTTACTGTATACACTGTGAGGAGAGAAAGGGAGAACAATACCACTGAAACTGGAAATGTTTTTGAAACACTATGAATTTTGAGACCCTTGCTAATGGTCTGTGTCCACCTATGCTGGAGGGATGGCCACAGTCTCTCCTGCCCCTGCAACCTGGTCCCTGGGGAAGTCACTGCCCTGGGATGGGACCTGGCAGCCAGTGCCATGTCCTGCTGACGTGGCCTCTGGGCAGAGGAGCTTTGGCACAGGAGATGGGCAGGGGCCGAGTCACCAGCAGCGTGAGAAGTAAATTAAGACTTTAACCAGTCCAGTTTGCACGTACATAAAAATGAAGCATCCTGCTTCCCAGCAGAACAGCACCTAAATGAGCAGAGAAGTAGTTATTGAAATTTATCCTTTGCTAAAAAGAAATTTTTTTATTTTTTTTTTGGAATGTCTACGAATCTGCTGGGAAAAGCATTTATCTCTAGAATTAGGACAGCAGACTTGAAAGACTAATGTTAGAACATATGGTCTGGGCTATAATTTCAGACTTTTTTTGGGTTTGTAAATATGCAGGACTTGTATTTGGGGTTTACATCTGTCCTTATTTTACTTGTGTGAGTATGTGTGTGTATATATACATATATATATATATATGTCTGACAGAATCAGTAAATGTGGTACATGCAAACTAATTTGAAGGGTACTTGGAAAGGCTGTCTCATACACCATACTATCAATTTTGAAAAGTCTCCCAGTATCTCTGGATCTCTCCCCAAAGCACAGGGGTGCTCTGTGAGCTCATTGGTATCTGCAGGAATGCTGGAGTTGTCAGTGTCAGCCCTGCTCAAAGACAAATAATCCTCCAAGTGCAGACCCAGTGCATTCCAATTAATGGTGTCAGGATTTTAAAGTCCAAGATCCACATTCTTTTCCCAATCTACTCAGGCTGCAGACCTTGCACACCCATTAGTCAGTTCTTTTAGTCCTTTTACAGTGTATTAGTGCAGCTACAGTGCTGAGTTTGTAAAATAATTGTAGTCATTTTTTTTAATCTGAAGCAATTATATTTGTTGAGCAGAAGAGTCACAAAATTATTCTATCATCTTTATTAAATTCTATTCAATTCTATTTTATTAAATTCTATTAATCTTCCTCATAGGCAAATGTTTAGTTTCCTACACTTTTTATTCTTTAACCTGTGTGAGGTTAATGTTGATGTAGGAGATGTGGATTGGGGATGGGAATGAAGCACATTGTCACTTAGAATCATTGCATGGCTTTTACCATTATGTTTCTTATTTCTATTTTTGAAACAAATCTCAACTTGGATAAGTAATAATAATGGATTTAAGTGGTGAAGAATGTAAATGAGATTGTTGGTTTTGCTAAATTTTAAATTGTATTTATTTCCACCATAAGAAGAAAAAAAACCATAATGGTTGTTGAAAGCTGTGTTGAATCAGCTGTTGATTCTGCTGTTGTCAGATTTCTTGGGCTGGGTAGCTTTCACTCTCTGACAGTCTAACCCCTGCTATATTTAGATACAGTTTGTGTGATCATATCCTTAGCAGTGTTATTTGTTCCTTCTGCACCAGTAGTTTCTTGTGGTCACTGCAATAGGATGGGTTCTGTGCCTGTGACATCAGCAGGTCATTTTCTGTGTAATGAATTCATGTTTGTTAATATAGGTTTGAAGAATAGATGTTATTAGCAGAAACAAATTGCTGAGTCATTTCTGTCGTGCAAGGATCACTGGCTTCAAAACAAGAAGGAAAGGAAAAAAACCCCATTCAACCACATTATCCAGTGTGAAATTGCTAACTTTGGACAACCTTAGAGTTGTAGGCTGCCATCCAGTCGTATCAGTAATAGTTTTTGAACAGTAAATCTAGAATCTGATTTAGTATTCCAGATTATTTAGTTCAAATATCCTAGAAACAAATGAACCTACACTGTGATTTACTCATTTAAACGCAAGAATTAATTTTCATTTTTCATTTCTTTGTGGGTTAGAGAGAATCAAATACTGCTTAGAAGTGAAGCTACTCCTGGAGATGAGTGGGAGTTTTGTTGGTTTTTTCAATGTTAAACAAAAGACCAAGTTCTGTCATAATTTGTGCAATTTAGCTTTTTATTAATTTGCCCCATGTGTTATAATGTAAAGCTTCAGGGTTCTGCACATGCTTTGTTTATAAGCTGTGTTTGATTACTGCTTATGACTTCTTGACTTCTTGATTACATTACTAACAACAGTTTTGATGGTGTGTTTTGTGGATTTTTTTTTTCTTGCTGCTGCCTTTTTTTTTTTTCTGTAAGTTTATTCCTCTTGTTTCTGTTGGGAGTGGGATGGGGGAACACTTCTGTAGATGGGTTGGCAGAAGCAGTGCTTCCCCCTCTGGGTTTGTGTTAATTCTCTGACAATACCCTCCTTAGGAGGTTTTGTAAAATATTTAGTAGTACAGAACCATGTTAACCCAGTGTGCATGGGAAGGATTGCAAATTATTCATCAGCAAGGTTTATTTTTGCTTCTCCTGGCAAGTGAAGAGCTTGTGACCCTGCAGGTATAGAAGAAGGAAGCTGAGGAATCTGTGCAGAAACCCTGGTGTAAGGCTTTGTCAGCAAAATGTTCTCATCCTTATGGTATGGGAAGGCTTTGGTATTACCAGTGCTGGCCAAGCAAGAGTTAGCAATTTTTTTTAGCTCAAAATATGTGGGTGTTTTTTTTTTTTTCATCTGTACAGATTTCGAGCAAAGTTTCATAAGTGACCTTGTGACCTATAACTATCTGTGTACTGTTTATGCAAACTTCACCTTTTAAGTGATGTGCACGTTAAGTGAGGCTCTGCTGTGTTATTTGTAAAAATCTGGCCTAAAATTCCTAGAAACTCGTAGACTTTTGGTTATCCCACCTGCTGCTGCCGAGGGTCAGGCTCTTCAAATGCCATCTTGGCTCGGCCGCTCCAGATGACCTCGGCATAATGTGATAAAAGACTATTTTTGTCTCAGCAGACGATATTATCTCATCATAACATTTTTGAACGTTTCTAGCTGGATTGTTCTGAATGTTGGAGCTGTGCCTGGAGAGGGGACTGAAACACAATGCCTGCCATTCTCAATTGTGTGAGCCAGAGCCTTTGGGTTTGATGGTGGGACCATGGTGAGTAGGGTGGGAGTGAGACATTAATGAGGTCCTTCCAGTCCAGATCCCAGCACCTGTTGCCTTGAGACTTACATTAGCTCAAGCAGGTTTAATTTCTATGCCAAGCATTCGTGTTATGAGAGTGTGTGTGTCTCTGTGTGTGTATGTATATATTTATATAAAAATAGATATAGAGATGTATAAATACATACAAATATAAATATGGTAATTTTTTCACCTTCAGACGGTTACTCAGCTCTCCAAAGCTGTTCCAAGCATGGCTCTCCTCTGGGTGGAAGTTCTAGTCTTTGGTACCAACATGGAAATGGCAAGCAAGTGCCACTGGGTGATTTGCCTGCAGGATTTTCACTGAGGCATCATTAAGGTTACTTAACAAGTTAGAAGTACTTTTCCTCCCTTCAGGGAGAATTCTGATATTTGGAGTGTTTATCAGTCATCTGCAAAACTGAATGAACATAATTGGTGGCTAATTGTTTGCAAGAACTGTGAAATACAATTATGAAGAGTTAGGCTAAAACCAATTGTGTTTATGAAATCTAGCATAAGAAATGCTATATTAATCCTGCCTCAATACCAGGAAACGCAATTAGTGTAATTAAGACTATCATATTGTAATTTTCTTGGCGACTAGAGGCCTTGGCAGCCTCTTTCCCCTGCCAGGGCGGCTGGAGCGGAGCAGGTTCCTGTCGGCGGCTCCTTCTGCTGCCGCTGCCAAGGGAGTTATAAAATGACTTTGTTTACCCCTGTCGGGGATGCAGGAGATGCAGCTGCTATCAAGTGGAATAAGTGTTCAGTCTTCTGCATTTTGGTGGCTGGGCCGTGGTCACAGTGTCATTTTGCAGACTACTGCATGTGGTAACTGCAGCTGGATCCCCGTCTGCAAGCAAAGGGAAGCGGGAGGTTTGGACTCCTCAGTGGGGTTCTTCAAGCTGGAATTTCACCCAAGTCCTCCTTGGGATGTGGTTTGCCTGCTCTTGGCTGCCAGTCCTACCCTGAGAGCACACTCCAACCTCTGCCTCCATGCCGTGGGGGTTTGGGAGTCCTTGACCCCCTGTGGAAGAGGGGACAGTGCAGGAGGCACTGTCAGCCACTGCCACATCTGCAAGAGGCTGCAATTGGGGCAGAGGAATAGAGTAGATGAGAATTGCAATTAGACTCTCATTAACATTATGTAGTATGTCATGAAAAGATAATAAAATAAATAAATAGCTTCATGTATGTGTTTTAAAGTAAATTTAAGCAAGTTACTACTCCTGTTGGTCTTAGGAGTAGTAATCATAGATATCTCCATGCTGGTAGGGAATAACTCAAACCATTGTGGACCATCACTCTGAAATCAGCTTTTTGTTGAATATATATTGCTGGTGGATTTCTTATAGAATGTGCCCAGGTCAGAAAAAAATGAGTATGTAACATAGTTGTTATTGTTGCAGTTTGTCTGTCACTGCTGTGACTGCATGCAATTAAGGGATAATCAGCATAATGCCTACTTCGAGCTCTTCTTAATGGTTTAATTGCTTCTCTGAGTTAAATAAACCCTTCATGCTTATTTTACAAATTTTTCCCTGGGGAGCTTGTCACATGGAAGTGTATGTGCATGTATTTATTTTTTATACATGAAGAATAATCAGTTATTTAATTAAGCTTCTCCTGAAGTTCTCTTTTGGGATATTCTGTGTTCTTACGAGCTACTCTGATAAGCTAATGTGTCAGAAGTGATTGGGTAAGAGAGATAACGGGTTTGTCAGTGGGAAAATGAACCTGCATGTTAATGTTTCAGGTCATCTGAGTACCCATCCTTTGTGGACAGAAGTGGCAGTATACATTTTTCTGTGCTTTTTGAAATGCTGAAATGACTGTGATAGCTCTGGAGATGAGGTGTGAACTCTCTGTAGAAGGATGACCAAGGACTGTCCCCAGGTAATGGGCCATGGATGCCAGCCAGTTGGAGACGTGAGCAGATGCAGATGTGAAGTCTCCCCAAAGGTTTCTCTTCTCTAGGCTGAACGAGAAACTGCACTTGTTTTGATAGGGGTTTTTTTCCGGTTTGTTTTTATTCTGTACATTAGTTTTTTAAAGACATTTTCTGTATTTCAATGCATGTCACATGTATCATGTGCCTGTTGGAACTGCCTGGAGCCTGCAGAAAATAATATTCCTTCAACTATGTAAAAGTCTTTGTCTTTGTATAAATTCACCCATCCCAGAATACTTGCAAGGGATATTCAGTATGTTCTCTATTTTTTATTACCTGTGTTTCTAGGTTCTCTCTGCTCTGCCAGGGTGCAGGAGTTCACTTTAGGTATTACTGGAATTTGCTCCTTACAAAAGGCCTGAGCAGTATGCAGCCTGCCTAGCATGCTCCTCGGTGAGCTGGTGCCCCTGTTCAGCAGTGACACTATTTAGTATAGGAATTGAATGTTTTCCTCATAATTTCCCAGCCAAGGAGTCTTGGCTTTCAAAATGCTTTTGGGTATGGTACAATTACTGTGTAAAGGGCTTCTCCTTTTCCTTCATATAGAGGAATTTAGTATGTTGAAGTAGTAGTTGAAATAGTTTTAACTGCTGAATTAATTCATGTGCTAGTTAAGATCATGTTTAAACAAACCTGTTGTAGCTGTCTGCTTGCTTCCTTCAGTAGCACAGGGCTGACTGTGTTTTCCAGATGTAACCCCTACTTCATGCTGCTGTTTGTAAATACCACACTAAACAGCCAACTTCGCCTTATTTGAAGCCCGTTGTAATGATAAACATAAGAGTAATCCCTGGAAGGGGGCTGTTGAAGTTTGTGTGTGGGTGGTGGTGCTGTGCAAATCAGGGTTTCTTTTGTTTATGTCCATAAGGTTGTACTGAGAAACTCCATGCTTGCTGGGTCTTGGTGCAATGGGCTGCTTTGGAGGAAAATGTGAGCAATGGCAGAACTTTTAGTCAAACTCTGT
The DNA here is from genome assembly GCF_009829145.1 of Chiroxiphia lanceolata. Taxonomy (NCBI): domain Eukaryota; kingdom Metazoa; phylum Chordata; class Aves; order Passeriformes; family Pipridae; genus Chiroxiphia; species Chiroxiphia lanceolata. The sequence continues at coordinate 5,008,334 of NC_045646.1, forward strand.
TTAAAATCTTCTCTGGGAAGTAAATTAGATCTCAGAGCATAGTAAGATACAAAATGGAATGAACTTGTGGTGAGGCACGTGGAAGTGGGAGATGTAGTAATTATGGCTGTAACTGCTAACAGTGTTACAGTAGTTCCAATCATGGAAAAATGCTTTTCCTACAGAACAAATGGAAGCATCCTGAGTGTGTTTTATTGGAAGCCATGTTTAAAAAAAAAAAAAAATGCACCCCTCTAAAGTCTCAGTCCTGCTGTCATTACCTGAGTTTTTCTTCTCCTCTTCACTCCAACAGCTTCTCTGCAAGTGGGGCTTAAGTCTGCAGAAAGATGGGGTGTGTTCAAAGGCTTTTCTATTTGTTGATGCCTCATCTTTATTTGAACTACAGCCTTTTATATATTCAAATAGCAGAAGCTTATGTTTTCCTCAGGGTCAATGTAAGATTTCAATTGTGTTGTTGACAAGCACAACAAATTAAATGAATTTCAGTTTTAAGGCCATCCCAGATACCTGAGCATGAAATTTGAGTGCTCTGCTTTGAAGTACATTGGATACACAAAAGAAATAGAGGGTCTGCAAGCTGATATATAGTATTTACCAACTGCTGCTCATTCACATAGTTATTTCCATTCTGTATGAAGCCAAAAGAGCTTATGCACAAGATGGGTTAAGTGAATTAGGCAGTTATTTGAGCCAACTGCTCTGCCAGAAATAGATCTATAGCTATTTTCTGACCCCATGCTGTGTAGTTCCAATATTCCTTCAATACTACTGTCTCTCCTCTGCTTGTGGCTTTTTTGTTTCATCATTTTAGGAGGTGTAGCACAGGAATCACTTTGAATATCCAATTTGGAGCATTATTTTCCTTGCTTTATTTTTACTTTAAGATAGATGTGCCAGGCAGGTTAGTCTTATCTGCTTAGGTTTAGTGAGTTGCTAAAAGCAGTTTGTGCAAATGTCTGGACAATTTTAAATGGCATTTTTTGTAATTAAAAATGTAATGAGAGTCATTAAAGCAGCAGTGATTCTGTTCTAAGTACGAATGCAGTTAGAGACTGAAAAATTGCCTTTCAAGCCAGATAGCCCTTAAAAGTTGACAGCATGCAGTGTTCCTGATAAGGAATGTGGGGCTCTTTTTAAGCTGTGCAGGCTTCCACATGGCTGTCATCGGAGCTGCTCATGTTTTCAACAGTTTGTAACAGAGGTGGGTCTCCCTATGTTTTCCATCCTCCTCAGTAAAAAGTGACTCTTTTGTACATGGCTGTAGTTGCTGTGTTTGGAGCTGACATTCTGACTCCCTCTGGAGACAACCAATGCCTCTCCCCTGTGAGCCGACTCTGGGAAACCTGTCAAGAACAGTCGTGTGGGGTGAGAGCCCCTGCTTGGCTTCGGGGGGGCCAGAGGCCCCTCAAATTTCTCTACAGCCAGTGGTGCAAATTTACCCCCTTCAGAAGGAGGTTCAGAGCACATCTGTAAAGCACTTGCTTTGAATCATTGCTTTATTTAAGGAGTATTTTTGAGTAAATGGAGGAAACTAGATGCTGAAAGTCCAAAAGAGCATTGGCCAAAGTATCTTGCTCCAAAGATAAGAGGCTGTAGAGGATCATGCTTAAAATTTTAATTGTATTTTTCAGGACAGGGATAAAGTGAAAATAGTATTTTATTCCCCATCTTCAATTTATTTGGTTTGCTGCCATCCATCAATTCTGTTCCATTGCACAGAAGAAACTCTAAACCTGTTCTCTTCCTCTCTGATTCTTTCTCTTCTGTATTTTACCTGAAAGTTAGTATGTCTTCCACTATCTCTAACCTGCATTCAAACCTTTCTTTTAATGGTATCTCAAAAACTGGATGATGCTTTGTCATTCTTGCTATGTGTGTGTTGTAACTCATAGAGCTTTCAGCTAAGTTTAGTGGCTGCTTTGTCTTGAACTGCCCTAAAGTGGTTCTCTTCCTTGTGCTTTTTCTCCGAGTGGAAGACAGTTTTTACTGATAAAAATGGCCGTTGTTTTGGGCTTTGGAAAAGTTGTGGTTTGATACAAATGACCTGACCTGATGGAGAGCTACTGCTGAAAGACATGACCTCATGATGTTCTCTCCACCCTTTGCGTCATCCCCCGCTGTTTCCTTTGCCTGGTGCTGGCATTTGCCTGACCTGTTAGCCTGGTCAGGAAGGAAAATCTGATATTCTGCCATTAGTCTCAGCTCCCACAGTACAGGAAAAAAAAAGAAGAGGAAGAGGTAAGGAGGAGGAAGAAATGAGAATGAGTGTGCCATTTCAGCACTAGCTCACAAACCTATTTATCCAGTCACTAATTATGCATCCTGATAGGAAATTGGTGAACTAATGTGAGTTAGGAACATGAGCTACATATTACAGGGGTTTGAATTCAGGAAAAGCCACTTGTTGAGTTATTTTGTCCAGCTTACATATGCTTTAAGCTCTTTGGCTGTGTGTGTGCCAGGCTTTGAGCAGCAAAGGGGCATCAGTGCATGGGCACCCCAGAAGAGCAGTCTGGGACCCTCTCGTCTGTCCGACCCTTTTTACTGTTTCTTCTGCATATGCTTTTGCTGTGGGGCTTGTGAAACCCTGCCCATAAACAAGCCATCTGTTATACTTGGGTCACCTCAGGCATCTTTCTAGTGTGAGCTACACTGAGCATCTGCTGAACTGCCCAGGAAGAAATGGAAACTTCAGGTGCCCAAGGGACACTTGAGCCAAGCAGGTGCCAGTCAGCCATCACTTTGAGCCTGTGGAGATCTACTGGCAGCACTGTGCTTTTTCCTTATCTGGGAGCCATTTAATTTATTTTCAAGGAAAATTTTAGACACTTACCGGGGATCAGTAAAGGGTAAAGGGTGCACAAAGGGGTCGTGTGTTCAGTCCCTGCCTCTCCCTGGCCACCAGCTCAGGAGCTCTTTCACTAAAGGATGCTCTGTGCAGAGAAAATTTCTCCCTGATTTCAGAGTGATATAAATACTTCAGTACAGAAGCAGTGGTCTGTCTTTCCAGTGTCTCACTCTTCTGTCCAATTACCAGGAGAATCTCAGCTTCTTTTGGATTTAAGAGAGCTAGGCACATCTTATTTCAGATGAGGAATGCCAGTTTGCCCCATTCTGGATCTTCCTGACTTTCTAGCAACATGATCTGCATGTTTTGGATTTTGTTGCATCAGCACACACACATTACAGGAAACACTTGTGACTTCTGTACCTGCATTATTTTTCCCCACACTAAAAGTCACCTTCTCCACTTTGGCAACTGTAACTGAGGGTAGCCCCAGTAGTTCAGGAGAACTTCTTCCTCAACATTTCAGGTGGCTTGTGTTTTATTTCTGAGCTCTTCACCATGCTGTGGCTGAAGTGCAACAAGCAGAAATTCTTCTGATCAACTCAAATAATTAGAATTTGTAGGATTCCTGAAATACCATAATGCTGGGGGCTTTGGGATTTTCTTGGTTTTGGTTTGTTTTTTTTTTTTGAATGTGATCATCTGCACCCATATGGTCTATGGAGCTGCAGGCAAACACAATTGACCATGTGCTACTTTTCCTTGAGACATGGATGTTTTTGGGCAGCCTCTGAAGCTGTTTTGGAACAGCCAGTTTTCACCAAAGTGAAATGGTACTTGGTGTCATCTTCCTGATTTGGTGCTTTATTGAGACACAAGATAATTTTTCACCCCCAAAACCTGCATCCCCACCATGTCCACGCTGAGTGCCCAACTTCACAGGCTGACCACAGCTAAAGGTCTGTATGGGTCTGAAAACCATACATTTTGTCTTTTTCTTGGTCTGTACATGAGGCAGACAAACAACTGTATTGGTGCTTAAGTGTAAACACATGTATTATCTGTGCAGGTAGGGATTTTACCCAAGAGCTTCATTTGCATTTGTAAAGGTGGAAATTTGTCCATCAGATGTTTCCATTTGTCCTTGGCTGAGACAGTCTCAAAAATACACATCCAAATACGTTTGTGTACCTGTGAATTAGTTTTCCTTTCCACTTTGCTGTTTTCCCTTTCCCTTTTTTTAAGTTTTTGCTACTGCCTGAAAACTGGAAAACTTTTTGTTGGCTTCCACGTGTCTCCTTGAAACTGATTTTTTAACTTTTTTTCACTATAAAATAGTTCCATCAGCTTCATTTTGCTGGTGCAGATGCTTTCCTATCGTGTTAATCATTGTACTGTATCTGCTGGAAGTGGAGGGTTTTGTTACCTGCAGACAAAGAGAGGCTCCTTCGAGGTGTCTGCCAGCAGCGGGACCCAGCTCCCCACCTGGCCTTCCACACAAAGGAGCTCTGTCCTCAGGTTTGTCTGTAGCTTCACAAAGTCTGAAAGCTGAGCTCTGTGGGGAAAACCAACACAAATTCCACATTCTCATTCCAGGTCGGGTGTTTCAAAGGGGAGCAGTGCTGCACCTGTAGCCTGGTTTAAGACGTTGTTATAATAGTTCCTATCTCAGTAGGCTTAGGGCTTAGTATTTTGTGTTTGAAATGACTTCCTAAGAGGGAACATATTTGATGCAACATCGGTTTTGGCTGTGACAAAAGGGTAGTAAGCAAAAACTATAACCTCGAGCACTGGGATGTTCCGCTTCAGTTTTCATTTAAGAGTCTGTGAACACTGATAATCGTTTACTTATTTCCATTCAGGGATTTATCAAGGGGAGCAGGATGGTCATATTTTCCTTTACCTAAGCCTTAAGTTGAACTCTGAGCTGGTGTTAACTTCTGAGCCCTGCATGTCTTTATGCTAAACCTTGATGAGCAGTAGCCTTGCTCTCAGCCAGCTCACTTGGCACATCTCTGTTACCAGTGGGCAGTTGCTGTAATGCCAGAGTACATTGTGATTTCCAGTGAAAAATCCATACATGGCAGGGCGAAGTGATTTCTTTTGACATTCCTTGAAGCACAAACAGCTGTGCTCAACATTTTTTTTTATTTTTTTTTAAAAGCACAGTGGCATCTCCCTCGATAATCAGAATTACAGCCGAGCATGAACAGCAGGGCATAGTTCTGCGTGGAGTCACTTAGCGAAGTGTTGCAACACAGATTATCCGATGTGAAACAGCTGTATTCATTACTAATAGAGCAATTTGACAAAACACCAACATGGCTTTTTCCCACAATAACAGATGTGTGGAGCAGGCTGCCACCCCCTCCCCAGATTGCCAGCATCTGTGCGTCATGTCATGCTCCGAGGTGCGGCGTGGCCGTATCGCCTGCCAGAGTGGATGCATTTGTTTTATCCGTGTGATGAAATAGTTGTGTTGTGACTAATCTCGGGATCCATCGGCTGGAAAATTTTAACAACTTGGAAGGAAATCTTTCTGCTTTGTTATTCCTTATTACTTAATAATAATGTTTTGTGGATGCAAACGTATCGTAGCTTCCCAACGCATGCCAAGCACTTCTTAACTTCCTTCTTTCTTCTTGCTGTCAGCTGTTAAGCAGGCAGTAAGGGATTTGTAGTTCCCTATACCCATCCCAGGTTCTCCCTAGGAGCAGTGTAGCTGTTGATTAGCTTGCATGCAGGAAAATATATATTACAGCCAAATAGCATGAGGTTTTGGACAGTGAGAGTCCATTTCCCTTATTTCTCTACCTACGTAAGTCAATTTGTTTGTGTTCAAGTTCTCAGTAGAAGCACCTGTGATTACAATAACTTGTTTATAATGAAACTAGCTTATCATAGGGGCCAGCTAAATATACTAAATAGAATCAGAAAGCATTACCTTGGAGAGGTCATCAGCCTCTGGAGTAAGAGGAGGGGAGGAGGGAGAGCAGCAGGGACTCTGTGGAGAGCTGGGGAAGGCACATGGCTTCAGACACTTCAGAAATAGAGCTTTGATTTATTTCTGTTATTTGTTAAAAATATCAAACAGTCCTTGTTGAAATGCAAGGTATTGAATAGCAGAATGTGATCACAGTTACTTTTTTAGAAGACAGAGGGATACTTTTCCCTGTACATCGAAGCACAGAGATGACAATTTCATTTCCCATGTCCTTGCAGTAATATTTTTGTCATCTGACTAACATGCTGAGACTTGCTCAGTTTCTCAGATTTTTGGGTTTTGAAGAGATTTCTCAGATATTTGGTCTCCACGTCTTAGGAGCAAATAACTTCAAACCCCTGTTTTTGTCTTAGCCTACCAATGTTGGCAGTAAACGTTTCACTGGAAAGAAATGAAGAGCACAGAAGGTGAGAAATCCAAACAATCTGAAAAATCACATGGAAACTGAGAATGAAATAACTGTGAGACAGTTGTACTTGTGGTACACTTGTTAGTCTGATCATTGATCAAAGACTTACAGTATTTCACATAACTGCAGGCAGTCACTAGAGGTGGCCAAAGAGGACACCCAGCACCTTGGTTCTCTCTGTAAGGGGAAGGGCATCCCAAGGGGTGTGTTGGACAACCAGAGGTGTGGACAAGGGTGTTCATGGGCACCTCAGCAACTGAAAATTTGGTGGGATGGAACTGGATTAAGGCTTTTAGAGAGACTGGGTTTGTGTGAAGCTGGTGGAGGTGCTCAGTCCTTGCTCTTTTGGCATAAGCTGGGGAGTGCTGCCAGAGCAGGTGTTGGGGAAAGGAGGTGCAACTGCTGCTTTAGAAACAGGCACTTCATTGTCTAGAGTGGAAGGATGTTCCTGCCATACTGCATCAGTTAAATACAACACAGTTAAGGTGTAAAGCACGTTTCTTTCAAGTGCTGATAATTTGGGGGGTCTTTGGTGGCATGTGATTTTTTTTTTTTTTTTTTTTTTTTTTTAAATCTCTTCTTAGTAGCTTATAAAATCCTGAGAATCCAAAACAGAGGAAAACCCAAATGCTTTCCAATGTGGACTTCTTGGTAGCCCAGCTCTTGCTAAATATTCTGGTTACAAAGTTTTAGCAAATGAGCTCTGGAGTGATGTTGCAGCTTCCAAACAGCACATGGGACAGTGCTGGTGGGATGCTGGGGAATACCAGTGCTCCAGTGGCTTGGGAGAGATCAATAGGACAATACCCAGGAGAGCTCTTGGCAGATCAAATGCGATGCCTGCTTTTATCACAGCAGCTGAGATGGCTATCCTTAGCCAGACATGCCCTTGGCACAGGAATGCAGAAAGCCTTGTCAGAAGGGAGGGTGAAAGAAACTGTCTTTCAGCATGGTCATTTTTCCCTCACCTTGAGCTTTTTCAGCAGATGTTAATAAAGCTTTAATAACGCAAAAATTTGATAATAAAAAAACCTGACTTGGTAGTTGGAAGCAAAATTATGTGAAAATATTTTTCTGGTTATTTGTGCTTGCAGGTTTTATAATGTAAGTTATTTTTTAGTGTTCAGGTTGCCAGGATAAGTCACTGCATTCCTTCAGTAATGTGGCAAAAATGTGTCCTTCAAACTTGCTAACCAACCTTAGGCTTCATAAACACGACTGGGGAGACAAAAGTATGTTGTTTCAAAACAGGACAATATCAAACAACCCATTCATTTTAAAGTTATCTTGAGGAAGTGGGGGAATGTCTGCAGGTAGTCTTTCATGTTTTGGTTTAGGAACCTGTTTTCAGGAATGAATATGAGTCAGCTGGACCAGCCATCATGGTAAATCCATGCAGGCAAAGTCCTGTGTCCACTGAGGTGCTGGGATTAACACATTTCTGTCAGAGCTTCCCTCCTTCAGTGTTGTCAACATTTTGAACGTATGAAGAGTTTTAATGTGAGAGTGTGTGCATTTGGAGAGCAACATCTGTGATGCTCTGATGTTCTTCTGATGTCCAGCTGATGCAAATAAATGCATAGCTATGGTTGTCATACTGTTGAATTATTACCCACAAGAGTCCTCAGGAGCTGAAGACTCTTTCTTTAAAAGCATAGCCATTTCTTGCGCATGCTTTTTTAAAATTTGTTAGGGTTTTCTCTACTGTCTGTGTTTTGTTTCAGCCTTCTAATAAGATTATTTAACTTTGACATCGTAACTGTTCTAGAATAATGTTTTTAGAACAAACTCTAAAAAAGTTCATGTGTTTAATATATACATGCGTGAATCAGAAAATTCAAATTTTGCTTTATTATTCTGCCAAATATTATGTGCATTTCCTTTTAAAGTATAAGAAACAGTAGCAGTTGCTTGACTTGGAGCATAAGCTGATAATGAGATTGTTAATGTCAAAATTATATTAAAAATAAGGACGTTAGACTGCAGCAATTAACTCATTTTATTACTTGTCTGGTGTTTTCTTGTATTAAAGACATGGGCTTCCTTAAATAAAGGAATACTTTAAAATAAAGAAATACTTCCTTCTTTCAAAATGAGGTTGGTTTCCACAACACCTTCACACCTTGAGTCTGTAAGCTGGTAATGGATCATGATCTATGTCTCTGATTGGCTCAAAATACAAAGTAGAAGCTTCAAATACATGCTTATAGATTCATGCAGTTATTAAAAATCAACGATCGTGGTTTGCAGTGAAGGAAAAATGCATCTGTTAAGTCCAGTGTCAGAATACCAGACATCTGCTTAACATTTGTGATTTTATTCACACCTTTGAGTTTCCTTTTCCTTTAGCAGCTTGTTATAACCTTAAAGAAATGAGAAATTTTATAACTGTGTGCCAACAAATATTTTGTTAGAGACTGACCTAAACCATTAGACCAAAGGAGTAGAAAAAGAACTTGTTGGCAGAGCTGCTCAGTTTGTCCTCTTCTTGGTTCAAGATTTCTTGTGTTTTGGATGTGTATATATCAGCAAATTATATATTATGCTAATGGTCATTTCAATGTCCTAGACTCTAATCACTGTATCTAAAAAGCACCACCTGTTTGCTTAGACTTGTGCCAAGTGGTTTTGATGCCTGCAAGGATTCACTCTGCTGGTGAAGGGGGAAGAGCAACTTTTTTTCTATCCTTTATTTGTGGAAGTAAAAGATTTACAAATATTAGTTGTTTATTAAGACCACTGAAACAGTCTTCAGCAATCAGTTGAATGAGAAGTTGATTCATGTGCAAGCTCTTTGGGGAATAATCAGTAGTAATATTCATCCTTCTATAATAAAAATTCAAAATAGTACTGGAAGTTTTAAGACGTCTTCCCCACTTCTTTTGTGTGTCAGTCCTGTTATCTTCCAGTCTTCAAATCTGCTTCCAACCTCAGGCTGTTCTTTGAGTTTTGTGACAGCACGGTGTTGAACTGTATTCTCACTTTCCAGTCTCTCTGGGTGAGTAGTGAAAATTCAGGATATCAGTTCTTCATCTCTGTGGTCACTGGAGAGACTGCTTATAAAATTCTTAGAAACTTTTCATGTCTATTTAGGGTGACTCCAGAAATAGCCTGTGCATGTCCCGCCTGGATGCCAGCAGACCCACTTGCCTGTCTGTGCCATGCTGGTGTAGGAGATGGTGCAGATGGCTTGAAATCGGTCTGGTAGCTCATCCTTTGTGAGCTCATGAAGTCAAACATAAAAATGTGTCTTAACACACCCGTTGAAACAGGTGCAGTTATCTTGAATGACATCTTGCAGAGGTATCTTAGTGGGAGGGTTCGCATTACCTGAAATTCGAGCTGATTATTAGATACTGGAAGACAAGCCAGGTTAAAGTATAATTTTAGCTGCTGCTGTAACAGTGAGTGACCCAGAAAGACTTTCTAAAATCTCAAACTCTTAATGCTTTTCCATGTGGTCTTTGTAGTCCTGCATGTAGCACTGTCTGTTTAGCTTTTTTTTCTCATCACAGTTTTGATTTTGGGAGAGTGCTTTTAATTTTAACATATAGTATAGAATATGTATTGTATGATAAAAACTGAGTGTGTGTATATGCACAATGTGTATTTAGAACACCATGAAAATACTGTCATCCTAATTAATACAAAAGGGAGCTTGAACACGTAGTGAACTCAGATTTTTCTGAGACTTCAGATTTTTCTCTCCCATTAAACACCTCTCCCTGTAAGTAATAGTGTGCAAAATACAATGCAGTGTGCCTAAGAACAGCTTGTTTTTATGGATCATTTTTTGGCCATAGTAGATCAGTAAACCTCACTTAAAGACAGTTCATCCCAAATGCAAACTGGGATCAGCTTGGCAACTTCGATCGTTCTCCAGTTAGACATCACACCCACTGCTTCAGCAGTGCACAGTGGGCTGTGCTGGTTGTCTGTAGGTCCACAGAGTCATCTTTGGGCAGTTGAACTGTGCAGGAAAAGGCCAAAATTAAAATCTCCACCTTGGATTGAAGAAAACCAGCAGTTTCTGGTTCTCCATGAGGCTGTCAACACGGTGTAGCTGTATGGGAGCTTCACTTGTACCCAGAGCAGCCCCTTCCCTTGATTTCTCTGTTATAATTTGCTCAGTGTCTCACAGACCTTTTAAATACAATGTAGAGACTAGAAGTATTTTACCTGATGTGATATTTGGGCATTAATCTTGAGGGGAGAGATCTTGTGTGCAAGATGGGTCTGAGATGATGGAGCTCTTGGTCCCTCCTGGCACAGAGTGGTCCTCAAGTGTTTAACTTCCCAAGGGTACAATCAAATAACTTGGAGGAAGGTGGTATCACCACCTTTTTCTCCTGTGAGCAGTTCTGTAGTGACTGAGCCAATTTTATTCAAGAAAAATAGGTGAAATTGGTGCAGCCAGTGGCTGGTCAGAGATAATGCTCTGCCATAGAAAGAAAGTCAATGGCACAGAAGTGGCTGCTGATTTCTGTTTCCAAATGGGTCACTGGTCATACTGGAAAACAAGACACATGGACTCTTTCCCCCCACTTAATAGGAAGTAAAAGAATTAATGCACATTCAAGCTTTTATTAATAGAGTAGACCTTTCCACAGTTCTAAACATGAAGTGGAGACAGTTCCTAGGAACTGCACACTCTTACCTTGATATTCTGTAACAGCAAAAATTCCCTGGATACTTAAATAATTATCATAACAATTTGCATAAGATCTCTACTGAAATATGAGATCAGCTTTAAAATAAATGCAGAAATACCCTTTTATTTACCAGAGAGATGAGGTGGTTGGTAACCAATCTGCAATTACAGAAGGGCACTGGAGCGAGGCTGCTGAATATTTAATTTGCTTAATGTACAACTGCCACTGTTAATAGCTTTGACACAACTAAAAGCTTTGCTCGTTCAAAAGGCAACAATTAATAAACAGGATTAATTTTTAAATTATTTATTTACCAGAGGAAAAGGCTTCTGTTCTTTTAAAAAAGTGTGTAGATAATTTTCTCTTCAGTATGTATACATGCAAAAGTAAATGGTCTTGTCTTCAAAAAGTCTTTGCATACTTAATCCCATTTTTATGAAGTAAAGGAGATTTATTAGAAATAGAACTTAGGGGAATAATTTAGCTTTAAATAATTTTCCTATATGAAAATACATTTATGTGTTCTTTACATATTCTCTTAGGGAGAGTCCTGCTGGGGAGGAGAGGACTGAAAATTCAGCTGGTTTTGTTGTTTGGGGTGTTTTTACATTTTAAAAAAGCATCATCAGTTCTCACTGCCTTCTGTGGCAGCTCGTTTGGTGATTTTGTTTGCTTGTTTTTCTCCCCCCTCCAAAGCAGCCCTTCCCAGGGGCCTATGGCAGGGCAGAGACAACCCACAATGCTGCTGTAAAGCAGCACCTGCTGGATTTTTGGCTCTTCTGTTGTGCTTTATCACAGAGATGACTCTGATGTCCAACAGCTTCTGCAGTCCCTGTGATCTGCCTGTCTCCTTGGATCCCGCTTTGCTGGGTTGCTTTGGAAATGTGCCTGCTGCTGCATGTGCAGGATGGTTGCAAATCACTCACTCCTGTGTCTCAGAAAAACCCAGGAAACCAACAGGAGTATTCTTAAAGAACTTTAGTATTTTTCACATGCACTGAATATTCTTGCTGAGCAAAGTAACCATCATTTACGTGGCTCTCCCAGCTGGAATAGGGATGCACACCGATAGCACTGGATGGTGCTCACCCAGTACAGACAACTGTTGGTAACTTCTTACATTTTTATGATGCACCATTAAAAGAAATGGTGTCACCTTTTTAAAACAGCACTCTGATGGAACTTTTGCTTAACACAAAATTATCATCTTGTGCTAGCCAGAGATGGAAACCAAGATAATCTGAACTTGGAGAAACTGCTGATCAAAGACTAATTTCCAAATTTGTTTCTGAGCTGCGCTTGTCTCCAGACATTTGAGAAGGAGGTTGGTTTCTTGGAGTGACTGGAAGTCTGAATGCCTTGCTTATTTAGTAACCACTGACCTAGTTAACGTTCCTAATACTCAGATGCAGCATATGCCTCATCTTCTGGTGTGACTTGGGTGTGCAGGCGGAACTTTGTACCACCAGGGTGGTAGCATTTTCTTTGGAGTGAAAGAGGCCTCAATCCAGTCAACATACTTTCTTAGTTTCTTTTTTTTTTATTATTTTTAAATTGTTGAATCACCTAGAGCACCTCTTCTCCTGAACTTACAGTCCTCACAGAATTGTCATGGAAGTAAGTGTTGAAAAATTTAAGTTGAGGGTAATTAATGCATTATTCCACCAGGATGAGCTTGCATTGCTTGCTTTGGAAACAGTCCTAAGCACTAGAAAACTTGGTATAGAGAAATGCATCTTTATATATGGGAGTAATTGAACAAATGTTACTTGGATTCAGTTCAGGGTGGTTGGTTTTACACACACTTAAAAATGCCAAACTCTTAAACCCTCTGGATCTTCTTAGCCTGGTCTCTACTCCATCTTATGAAATCTCATTTATATTGTAATACATAATGTTTATGTTGAAGACTTTTTTTGGTCAATGCTGTTTTTGAGGACCTCCATAACCAGCAAAGTATTTCTGAGAAATGAGAAATATTTGTGTGAAACTGGTGGGGAAAAAAACCCCTTCTTTTAGTGGTTGCAGAAGTAACTCTTAGCAAAGCCCACTCCTCCTCAGTCCTTCAGACTGGTTTCTTCACCTGTTGCCTGTGCTGTGAGTGTTTCTAGTGATGCTCAGGCAGAAGAGGGTGGGCACAGCCACAGTAGGGACAGGGCTCCTGGATGGAGCCTTTCAGGCTCCCACTTCAGGTGTTCTGCTCTCAGCAAATTGTTCCTGGCTATCAGCTGGTTTTTGCTGAGAGCTTTTTAATCATTCGGACCCTATTTGTTATTAAAATCGGTACCTAGCAAAACGTGGCCTGTAGGATTATAAAATTATCAAAACTAATACTAATTCCTTCAACATCAATGCAGTTGTGCCTGATTTACTCCCCCGTGGCCAGTCCCCAGATGGTAGAGCATGGTTCCCTAAAGCCCTGAAATTATCTGATTATAATGATTTTAATGCTGATCATGAGTAGCAGTGGTACAAAGTATCCAGCTATACTTTTGAGAGCTTAAAAAGATCTTTCTTTAATAGGCTTTCTTAGCGGTAGTCTTAAAATTTAATAAAGCAAAAACAATTTCACTGTTCAAAGATGAATGCAGGCAGGGTAACTTTTTATCCAGTGGACTTCATTAAATAACTTTGTGCTGTTTGATCATATCAACGGTGACCTGCCAGGTTTAGGTGCTCCTGCAAATGGCAGGAGTATTTAAAAACAACACTTTCAAGAGGAAAGCTGCTTTGCCCCTGCTGTTTACCCTACATCAGAGGAAAACTGATAGGTACCAGGTTAAACTTCTGAGAATGAAATGTCTCAAAGATTCTTTGAAGACTTTGCTTGGTACTCGGGTGCGTTCCTATCTTTTTGTATAAATAATTCACACAGTATTAGTAAGTGTTGAAACAAATTGTGGCAGAAGAAATTTCCAGGTGTTTTCTACCTGATATTCTTCACATTCTTTTCATGCCTGGTGGGTTCATAAGAAACAGGCTGCCATGAAGTGGAGTAATTAACAGGCCATAACTCACTTAGCAGACATGAGTAGAAACCTTGTATTATGTAAACTTTCTTCATTATTATGGTACACTTCATGCTGTTTGGATGTCTTTGTTTTTTTAATTCTTGTATTTTTAAGAAACCTTTATAAATAGCACTTCCAAGGCTTACGTGCAGCATTAAAGAGAATGGTTTTTCCTGCAGAGTTAAATCATAGAATGATTTAGGTTAGATGGATCTCCAAAGGCCATCCAGTCCATCCAGCATAAACCCAGTCAAACAGAGCAGGTTTCTCAGGGACTTCTCCACCAGAGACTTAAACACCTCTGAGGATGGAGAGTCCACAACCTCTCTGGGCACCCTCTTCTAGCATTTGATCACCCTCATGGTGAGTAGAAAAAAAAGAAGAAAAGTATCTTTATTATATGTGTTTGCAGTTTCACATGTTTCAGTTTGACTGTTGCCACTGTTGCCTCCCAGTGTAGTGCTGTGCACCTTGGAAAAGAGTCTGGCTCTGTCTACTCTGTATCCTCAGCAGTAATGGATTTTCCTTTAGTTACAAAAGCTATTTTCTACATCTAGACAATAGCAGGGTTTGTAGTTAAACCTGGGACTGTATTTCCTTGAAGACCTTTCTGAAGGTGTACATCACAAATTACCAACTTGATGGTTTGAAGGAGGGGGTTGGGGTGTGGGTGGTTTTCCATTCCGGTTACAGCTGATCTACTTCTGTCCATAAATATGCAACAATTCCATTCAAGAATATTTTCAAGTGGCTTCCACCTGCCGCTGTTGTGCATTTTGTGTTCTCAAACTTTTACTTTGGCAAGTCAAATTCAGATATCAGTCCAGAATTGTTGGGCAGCCTGCGGATTAAATTAAGGTGTAACAACCTCACAGAAGCTCCTTCTGTGTCCTGCTGGGGCATCTGCCCAGTGCCAGTTGCATTTGGTAGGTGATGGGTTCTCTGTGTTGTTCTGCCCTGTGGAGACTGGTACTTTCTGCAGTTAAAATTGGAAGGTGAATTGAAGGAAAGTTTCTAAAGCCTCCCCATGCTTTTTAAGAGAACACACTGTTCTAACCAGACAGTCCTGATTTATGGTTTATACCTCAAAGATGTAGACTTAGGGGTGGAGTTCAGCTCCTTGTACCACTTGACAACACTGAAGTGGTAAAATTAATCCAAAAAACCCAGGATGGATGCTTCAATGCCTCTGTGCAAAGGGAGCACTTCGACTTTTCCATTTAATGCTGTATTTCTGTCACTTTGTATCTTTAACTCTGTACTTGCAAGATACCGTGTGCACCCTAGTGAGTCGCTCAGGTTTCTAAAGCCTGAGAATTTACATGTGTTCAGGATCTTGCTGGATCAAACTAATTGTATGTATTTATGTAAGTGATTGACAGGCTCACTTAGCGTGCTAAAATAATGAGTATCCCTCAATTTATTCAGCAGGAAACCTGATATTCCTTTTCAAAAGAAGGGCAATGATGTTGTTTAAAAAAGAAATGTGATGGCATGTTATTACTTGTGGATAAGATGTTATAAGTCTGAGTCGTGAGCTTGCAACAGCTTTCATTAGATCACGTACCCTCTCATGCCTGAATAAAGGATGTATGTGCTGTGTTGGGTTCTGTGTTGGAATTCCCCCAAATAGATTTCATCTAGTAATTTCAAACAATTTGTGGTATCTTCTTTGAATGTTGTTTTCCTATTGTTCATTGTTAAACAGCTCCTGCCTTTAAACCCAGTGCCTGTTTCGTCTCTGTAACAGATTGTCACCTATATATGCCTGGACCACACATCATTTGGTGACCCTATTCCTCAGTATTCCTGTGGTAAAGGACATGGTTTCCTTCTCTACCCTCTCTCTTCTTCTGGGGAGTATTATATATTTTGGGCTTCTGAGCAGTTTTTGAAAACTGTTGCTTTTGAGGTGGGGAAGAAGATAATCGATTTTATTGTGTCCTTTTTAGCTAAGCACATGGTTTCTAGTCTTCAGATATGAGGAACAGGCAGTGTTGAATCCTATACTGAAGTAAGGCTTTAGGTCTAATAACTTGGTGTCTCTGTGGCCAAAAAACGATCACTTGGTATTGCCAGACCTCCATTCATGTGCAACTTCTTTCTTAGCTAAAGTGCAGTAGCACTTAAATGCAGAGGATGGATAATTTAGTAGTTTGCATATGTATCTAAATGTCTGGATTTGCCCTAGAGTAAATTCTTAGCGTTCAGGTGTGTTAATCTAGGCTCAGTGCCTAACCTAATTTAACATTTGAAGAAGAGGGCAGTAAAATGGGCTGGAAAAAGATAACAGGAAGAGAGGAACTAGGTAACCTTGCCTGTGAGGCAGGCTACTCATGTAGAATAATCTGGATTTTTTTTTTTTCCCCCCACCTTTCCCCTATTTCTGTATAATAGTCTGATGATAAAGGGCTTTTCCCAGAGTTATTTTCTGTTTGAGTTTAATGTCAGTGTGGAGATTAAAGATGTTTGTTTTCCATTGGTTTAGTAAGACTAAATCCAGCCTTTGAAGTCAGGTCATTTGAGATCCTTTAGATGAAAAATCAACTCTTTATTTGGTAATCTACCCAACACCCTCAGATTTCAAGCTTAAATAAAATACTGCCTCTGCTACAAATGATGTCAGTATTGCCTGAGGTTTGTTTAAGCAGAAAGCTGAAGTCAGCTTGAACAAAACTTGGCAAAAGTGGGATGTTTTATTCATGTGGATGATTTGAATAATGTCCCAGAGTTTCCGTGCTACAGTTTTTTTGGGCTTTATGTTTAAAGAGACCCCCATTCATTTAGGGGGAAGCCCTTTGGTTGGGCTTCATGTTTAGGCTTATGGTGAGTGGTGTATTATTGCAGTGTAAATACAGACTTTTTCCATACGTACAAGCTCTTGTAACATTTATGAAGCTGTACTGAGGGCTGGAGGGCAGTACCTGAGAGATGTGGTGCTCCCATGAGCAGCCTTGGAAACTGTGAGGGAAATTAAAAAAAAAATCCCATGAATTTCAGGGTTCCCACGTGCCCTTTTCCTCCTGCTCCTTACTTTGCATGATGCCCTTTGAAGCTTCAGGGAAAGAATTTACCCCTCTTCATTGGATGACTGTGTCAAGGAGCTCTTTAGAAGGTTATTCCTGAACTGGGGTGTATCAGGGTAGAAAACTGCTCCTGGTTCTAGCCTGTGCTTCTCCCCTCCTCAAATCCCAACAACAGACGAACCAAAAACCCACCTCCAGCTCAGCTACTAAACACACTGGGGATGAGCATCAGATTCAGAACAGGAGGTGTGATTGCAGAGGGGCAAGGACTGTGCCCGTTTGACTTTAGAGCACAACCTAAGTGTGTTCAAACAGGGCTGTTCTCACAGATTTTTGTAGTTTTGAGTTTTCTTCTCCTACTGAATCCACCACCGCATGAGTATATTTGAAGCAGGACATTTGATTAAGTATTAGGAGTTGCGGGTCTCTCTGTTAGGGTTGCGGTAATGAATTCCACAAGTGCAAACCAGCAACAGTTAAGATGGAGCACACGTCGGGCAGAGAAAGCTAATTACTGTCATTGATTGCTTGGAGGCCTGGTGCCATATGTCAGAGTCTTTCTGTGTTAGAGAGACTTCTCAGCTTCCTGCAGCAGGAGCTGATGTTGTAACCACGGGTGGGGATGGAGCCCTGGCTCATTCCTGCAGGGATGCAGCGAGGTGGGGCAGAGGGAAGGCAGTACAGACATGAAGAGGCAGTTCTGCCCTTGCCCCTGCCAGAACAGGTGACAGGAGGTATATGGACACCTCCATGCCCACATGCAAGGCAGGTGTGATCCAGAGAGGCAGAAGCTCTCCATGCATTTGCAGGTCTAGGGAAGGCTCCCACCAGCTGCTGATACTGGATAAAAGCTGCAGCTGGCTGTTATTTGGCTGAGGGCAATGTTTGAGTTCTAATACCCACTGCTAACTTGCAGCCACACTGGTGCTTTCCAGTCTGTTCGTCGCTTAGTGGTTTTTATTTGTTGCTTTCAAAACACTCAAAAAGCCATAGCATTAGGAACCAGATAAGTACCCAAAGGCAGATTTGTAATATTGTCCAAAAGTTTAAGCTACTAAAGATACACTTAAATATAATTCCGCGGTATTTCCTCCCTGTTTTTCAGCTTTTGAATATTTTTTTGGATCCCGACCTAATGCTGAGTGGAGGGAGACAGCTTTTTTCTTGTAAAGCCTATTGAATTGTGAGCGGGGCACAAAGAGGTGTTTGTTCTGGAGCCCAAACCTGATGGGCTGCGAGAGCCCTCGACAAGGGCCCGCAGTGCTCCTTGCGCCGCGTCGCAGGAATGCTGGTGTTTGCGGAGGGGATGGCTGGGCTCACTGTCCAAACAGATCCCTGCTTGCCAACTGGGAACATATTGCAGTCTCTGTGAGGCACTCCATGACGGCTTGAATAGCTCCTCTTGTGCTCAGCCTTTCTGAATGCGAGAGAGAGAGAGAAATATTCCTTTCAGCCTTCTGCGATGTCAAAAAACCTTTAGTGACCATATGAGAGCATTGCCTTCATGCAGGGGTTCAGGAGGGGAAGGAAGTTAGGAAGAAGAGATGGGAGTTTTACCATTTGTTGCTGTATTTTTAGATTTAAACTTTTATTCACAGTAAAACGTTGCCGTGCCAACTATTTCTTGGACAAAAAAATTTGAAAATGCACATTTTTAACATACCATTGAGTTTATTTTGAAAAAAATATTTGTTGTCGCTAACAAATCGATTGCAACTCTTTTCTAAGAGACTAATTTAGTGCTTGTAAAATACTTCTTTTCATCTTCTTAGCTTTCAGCTGTAATTTGTAAGCATAGTTGTGTATTAGAAAAGTAAGGCTGGATTCCACAGCAGCATTTGCTTTAACTGATCTATTACCTGTGCAAGCTTATCTGAAGTCAAAGGATTTTATACAAGCTTAACTCTAATGCATCTGATATTCAGTTGTTAGATAACTTGATATGGTTTTGATGAATTGATCTGAAAATTAGAATACATAGTATAGTAACTTGATGCTCTTTGGAGCACAAGCAAAATTTCACCCTTGCTCCCTTCCCTTCCCCAAGCAACATTCTCCCATTCCCGAACTATATTTATATCTAACTTAAATAAACATAGATTATAATTCCTTTAAGTGCAGTGCTCATCTATTTTTGTTTTCAGAATGCTTCACCAGCAATTTTGCAATTCCAAAGTTAGGGAGCTTCTTACATGGAAGGAAAAGCTGATGTGAAAACTGGAAATAAAAAAAAAGGTATTTAAAGAAAAAAAAATTAAAACCAAATGAAAAATCCTGAGTTCTGCTCAGGACTTGACAGTGTGCACACATGATCTAAGAAATAACAAGAATGTGTTTGTTCTGGGACTTTTATGTGCAGGAGAGGGAGGAAGGACTTCAGTGTTGTCACTGTTTCTATAGTGACAGCTCATTCTCCAGGCAATATTGACATAAACTATATATAGTCAATCATTTATAGTGAGAAAACGTAAAGAAAAAAAATTAACCATGTTTGAGTGCTTATAAGCTCTTCACAGTATATTATAAATTGTATGAGGAAGTTTATTAACTCTCTGAGGATTGTGTAGTTTACTATACTGTGAGATGCTGATAAAATATCTGGATGTGGTGCACAGTTTTCTGCAATACCTGTGAATGGCTCTGGTTAATGGATTCAGTGTTGTATCTTTGGGTATAAAATATCCAAAAGTGCGTGGTGTTAAAAACTTTTATCTTAAAGCAGGAAAAGTTAAATCACAGCAGCAGTTTTTACCAGATGACCCCTCATCTTTTATCATATATGTCATAGTAGTCAGAAGCCAAATTCTAAAGCAGAGTAACCTGTAAGGAAGTGTTTAGTTGTGGCCACATCCTACTAGAATCTGATTTGGATGTGACCTTTGTAGGAAGAATGGGCTGAGCTTGAAACTTGAGCCTGGAAGTTCATGAATTATTCCCACAGATCTTGTACCACCAACTAATACAGAATTAGATGGGCAAGGCTCCAGGATGCCTTGCCTGGCTGTAATACCAGCAATAAAGATGGTAGCACCACAATATTGTACAAAGTTGTGAGTTTCTCTGTTTGGCATATAAAAACATAATATGTTTTTATGGGAGGACTCGTATCCAGGGGCAGCACAGCCCAGACTGACCCCCAGAAGGGCACTGGTTCCTTTCAGTGGGCCACACGTTCACTGTAGTAGGTGCAAGAGGATCCTGAAAGTGTGTTTAGCTTGTCAGGTCTTCTGAATTCCTGGTAGCCAGTGGGAGGGATGCCATGGCAGCTACTGAATGTCAGTTGAAAGCCTGCCTAGTTCTCATCAGTGTCATTAGGCTTTTCCCATGAAATATTTTGATTCTGGCAAACTTGTGTTTTCTATAGGAAAAGCTTTGCTTGCAAGTAGCTGCTTACTTATTTGGCATAGTGATATCCTTTGTTTTGGATGAACTTTGGAAAAGTGAAAATTTTGCTATGCATCCAGTCACTGTAAATGTTTTTTTCCAAATAGATCACTATAGGGCTTTTTGCATCCTGCAGGATTTTGCTTAGGTGTGGCTAGAGTATTATCACAGAAGACAGATGAAAATGGTTTATGACCACAGATTTATGGGGTAAAATTTCAGTTTTTAATTGTTTCAGGATTATTACATGCATGACAGTCATTTTCTACTATAACTTGAATATAATTTTGAGAATTATTTCATGTATGATGAGTATATGTATATCTGTGCACAGACATATAGAAAGGAGAAAAAGAAAGGAGTTAAATCCCTAAAACATATGGTGTGGAACAATATTTCTATTACGCTGACACATCAAAGTTTTTAGAAAAGATAATTTCCCTAATGCAAACTATATTGATTTAATGTAACTCAGATGCAGGGCAAAATGCAGAGTGACAAACCACATTTTTCAGAGGATTCTTTGTTGGTTTTTTTTTTTTTTGCTGTGGCTCTGGATTGTTATGACTTACTGAATCTTAGGTATTGAGGGAGAGTGATTTAGTGCTCAGAGAGCTGAGCATCCCTACAATTTATTTCTTTTCCTCATTCTTTCTCTTGCTGTTGATGTGACAGTATCTGATAGTTTCTTTTCTTTGCTGTGCTCTCCTCTAAAGGGGGTATTATAGCTTACAGTGTAATGTGTGATGGGGTTTAGAGGTTCTTTAGTGCTGTTATGTGCAAGAGGTAATTTTTTGATGCTGAGCTTTCTCCTGACAAATAAATGAGGTGACTGTGGTTCTGTTGTGCCAGGCTGTTCTGCTAGCTCATGTCTGGGGTTCAGCATAAAATATTTAATGTCTCACGTTCAGAATCTCTGACAGTGTTGTTGCCTACAAATCAACTTCCGTGTCTGGAGTAACCTGAACATAAAAGTCAGAGTCCAGGAGTGTGAGAGAGTATGCAACAGAAAGGAGCAGAAGGAAAAGGAGGTGAGGAGCTCATGGTCAAAACTTGAACTCTGCTTTTGAAAAAAAAAAAAGCCACCATATTAGGTCTTTAGAAATGCTGCAAATAAAGACTAGAAGCTTAATGGAGAAATACATGTCCCTGGCACAAAGTATTTCTTTCTGAATGCATCATCTTTCTTGGACAGAACTCTGTTTCCAGGTCTGAAATAAAAGCAGCAGACTTAGAATTGAGATAGAAGTTGAGTTAAACTGTTCTGAGTTTTAACATAATTAAGTGAACCTGTTAAACACTCCCAGCAAATAGAGCAGCCAGTGCATGAGGTGTGTTTCTCCTGAGTACTTTTTTCTGGTATTTCCAAATCAGTTGCTGAACATCATTGCAATCTTAACATCAGAAAGACTTCTTGTAAATAGTGCAGTCTTTAACCAGAAAGGTTGGTGAGTTTTAATTTCTGGACTTCCAAGAAAAATAACAGTATTATTTTTTTTTAATATTCTCCAGTGATACAAATTTCTCTAGATTATTTAAGCTTCTTAGCCAGACCTCATGATGTGTGCAGATCTTGGTTACTTCTTGATGGGTAACTGCATGAGCAAATAAATAGAGGGGAAAACAGTTGAGTCACGAGCCTGAGCCCCATGAGAATAGATCTGAAGCCAGCATGATGCAGTGTTACAGAAACAGGGCTTTCTTCGAGCCGTGGAGACTCTGAGTCACCAGGACAAATTGTTTTCGTTATTTTTTAATTGTGTGCCTGGAGGGCTGATACACAAACTTGCATGACCCAGTGAGTTGTTTTGCTCCGTTAGACAAACACGGTTGGATGGACAGCAACCCTGACTCCAGGTATTCCTGTCCCTTCATTACCACTGCTGTGGATGGAAGTGCTGCCTGATCACTGAAATGGTTTAGAAATTAAAAAGTGCCATTCACTCCTTGAGTAGAAGGGAGGACAAAGCAAAAGAAGACTATGCCCGTGCATTTCTTCCTTCTTTTGATAGTGAAGCACTTTGGTTGTGGGTTCACAAGTTGCACAGTTGTATCTGCATGAAGTTTTGGGGGCATAGAAATACCATTCAAACTTCAGAGAGATTTTGAACGGAATTTATGGTTTCTTCTTACATCAAAGTTGAATACTGTTTAGGTGCATAAATGCTAGGAAGAGGGATTTTCTTTTTTTTTTTTTTTTTTATTGCTCAAAAATAATTTAAATGAAACAAGGTGGACGAGATTTGTTTTAATCGGTCGGATTGTCCCATTTCTGGAAGTGTTCAAGGTCAAGCTGGATGGGACTTGGAGCAGCCTGGTGTAATGGAAGGTGTCCATGGCCATGGCAGGGGGGATGAAACTAGATGACCTTTAAAATTCCCTTCCAACCCAAGCCACTCTGTGATTGACTCTGAGATTAAGTCAAGGCTGCTGTGCTCCCCATTTCCGTCTGGGCACACACAGTCCTTGCACTTGCTGTCACATGCACCCTTGCAGCCACAGGGACCAAAGATATGTTTCAGAATTTTACCTTTCAAAAATTGTATATATTTTTTAAAAATACCGCACTGCCTGTATTTTCTTAGCTGCCACTTCCCCTCCCACCCCTTTGGACTCTTCGCTTACTTTACTAACTGAGGTGTTAGATCCCGACAATAGAGTTGGAGTAGAAATTCAAATAATTCAGAAGACACTTTTTCAACCTGAGGTTGTTAGGAGGAAATCAAGAGCATTCCTTGAATAGTTGTGAAGTGGCTAAATCCCTTCTCCCTGCACCCCACTCCCTTCTGCAAATTCCAGACCCCGCGGGTGGAGTTGTCATGGTGGGCTCTGTTGTGCCGGGGTAATCCCTCTGGGAACCTCCTTAGCCTGGGAAGGGCCCCAGCAATGGGATTATTCCAAGGCAACTGCACCCATGGAGCCTCCTGAGCGGAGGCAGCCTCCGGCAAGGCACGGCTTCTCTTCCTCGGCTGGAACAGGGACGCCGAAGACCTGGGAACCCTGAAAGAAAAACTTTTTTGCTCATATGTTTGAAAACTTTTTAATAACCTCTGAAGAGTGATGGCTGGTTGAAATGCTCACTCCCCGGAGGACAGGGGCCTTTAATCTGCAGGATGAATGTTTTGGGTAGTAAATTAGTTTCACAGTTGCTACAGCCAACAAGAAACTCTCCTTGTTGCATCTGAAAATTCAGAGTATTGCAAATGCGCCACGGAGAAACTGTCCTAGATTCGTTCTTTTCGGGTTAGGAGTGTTATTTTAATAATTGGAAGATTCTTGGTTAATTACACAATATTTGTTTCTCATTGGCAGTTAATTTATATAGAAAGGGAAGAGTCTCACTCTCCTTGCTACATCACGCTGTGTGATAGGATATTTTTTTGTCTGGGGACATGGGAAATAAGAATTTATGGTTTATTTTTTGAAGGATGCAATGCTGTCAGTACCCTGAGGCATGTTTTAAACACAGCTCAACTAATGTGCTCCTTGCAGTGGCTCAGCTTAGGACTATGAGAAATGAAGTGAAAACGAGGGGAGGGTGACAGGGCCCTTCAAGCAGAACCTGGTGAGTCACAGCCTTCCTCCTCACCTTTAGTGTTTATAAATGAGAGCAGGATGTGGAAAAGCAAGTTAGTGCCTTCTCTGGGACAGCCAGAGAGCTGAGAGCTGCAAGGAAGAGTCTTCTGGAGTAGAAGAGGTGAGAGGAAACCAGAGTCAATGTAAGCAGCTTCTTGTGCCTCGCTGGGATTCGGGTGGCTCTGCAGTGGGATTTGAGCACCTTCCTTTAGGTTTGGCAAGGCTGCAAGAGTTTCAGACAACAGCAGCCAAGAGAATTGTGGCTCTGTGAATGTGAACCATGAGAAAAGCTTGAAACATGGGGGTTTGTTTGGGCTATGGAAGGGCAGGCTCAAGGGGCATGGGGCAAAGCGAAAGGGGGCAGCTGGGGGCTTTCAGAAAAGGTTGTTGGAAAGAAAGTCATAGAATGCTCCTCTCTCCACTGTTGTGGGCAGAGAGTGAACAAGCAAAAATGTTAAAGGAAAGAAATGCAAGTTGGACATGTTTCCAATGCCATGGAAGGCACAGGCTGAGGATTTCATGGAGCTGGAGCCACTGGAGATGCTGAAGAAGGTATCATCAGTCAGGAGAGGCTCGGGTAGAGCTGGTGTTCCACCAGTGCCCTGTTTCAGGGAAATACTTGTCTGTTGCACTTACTGATCCAGGAGAACAATGTTGTGGTTAAGGCTTCTCTCCTTAAGATGCAACTTCTTTTTTAATTCCTAATGAGCTGCTTCAGGATGTGAGTAAAGAAAGCTCAGTTGGGAAAACCCTGGGCTCACCAGCAGCATCTCTGAGTACTGCACTGAATGTCACACTTAACATTTTTACCTTGCATTTTTTTTCCAAGTTATTCTGGTGTAAGTGCAGTACTGTAATAAGACTCCCAACAGAGGGACAGAAAATAGTAAATATAGTGAAGTTTTCTTTTAATACTTACTGAATATATATGTATATATGAAAAATATGTATATATTATGTATTTATGAAATGTGCTTTTAGTCCAAGGAGATGGCAGTTCACCACAGCCTCACAAAATAACCCAGCGCGTACCTGAGTACCAACAGTGTTCATGGTTCTCCTTCCCTCCCCACCCTCACAAATAAAGAGTGCCTGCTTGCTTGTGACAGGTGGATATTAATTGCTATGTTGTTGATGAGCACATTCAAATAGAGAATTTCAGATGATTCACTGAAGTCCGGGATCCAAACATGTCACAAACAAAACTCGTCAGCCCTGTGATGGTGATGGGTGGCACTGTGGCAGTGCTGGGTGAGGGGGAGGGTTGGGGGCTTGGTTTAGTTTTTGCTGGCTGGATGATTGTTCTCACTGTGGGTGGACAGGTAAAGAATAGCCATCCCCTAACTGCTGCCTCGTTTGGGGCAGGCAGAAGAGAACATACTGTGTAACTTTATTGTTGGCCAGGTTTGGGTCTGTTGCTGATTGTACAGTCACTCTGGTGTTGCCATGGGAATGCAATAATTATATTATAATTGGAGCATTTTCTTCTACTGTTGCACAAAAGTGGTGTTGTATAATTATTGCTGCCTTTGATGGATGTTGTGCTCAAAGCTGAGTGTTTAGTATTTATATAAACCTGTTGCAGAGAACAAAACTTTCTGCAAGTGGATGCCCTTTTATAAATGTGCACAGCAGCTGACAGATGCATACACACACTCCCCAAAAAACATTGACATCACTAGATTGTGTTGAAGAGCTATCTCAAAATGGCAAAGGGAAAATAATGTTTATAGTTGAACTTCCATCCCTGTGATGTTCTCATGGCTTGTTGTTTGTCTTTCTACAAATAAATAACTTTATTGAATTCAGACAAATAATGTCTTTATGGTATGTAAATGGCAATGTTGTTAATAACCAGTGCAGAAATAAAATAATTCTCGTTTCATGACATCTGTTTCCCCTAAAATTGTGTTCTGGTTAAAAGTTAGTGCATTGGTTCTGTAGGTCTGGTGGGAAGCTCAGCTGGAGAGTCCTTTTGCTGCTAAAAGCTTTAGCAGTGTAAAAACTTCATAAATGAGAATTTTTTTTTTTTTTGATTCTGAAGTGAAGCCTGATGCTGACAGAGAGCTCCCATTGTTTCTGTGGGTCAGCAGTAGTTATTTGATGGGTCTTCCCTGTTTCTGAATTCAGCTTTGTGATCTCCTTTTCTCTCTTGGAGCCTCCTGCAAGAGACAGGCTGCAGTTTTCTGTGCAACATCTCTCTCACCCTTCTTGGTAGCGCTGTTCTCTCTGCTCACCCATGGTCATTCTGGCATATTTCTATCTTGAAACAAAAGCTTATGCAAAGGAAAAATAAGGTAGTGGGTATGAGAAAGACTTACTTTTTCCAAAACAGAGTGTTTTTGTGTGTAATACTCTACAAATTTTTGACAGACTGAAGTTATATTCAGGCTTAAGTATTGCTTTATGACCTAAACCCTATTCTGGGTTTGTGTCCAGTTACGTTCCCACAAACTTCCTGTGTGACCCTGCATCAGGCATTTCATTTCTTTGTCCCACAGTTTCACTTGTGAAGCGAGGAGAATAAGAACCCCGCTCCAACCAGATGTTCTGGGGATGGATTCGTGAGTCCTTGTGGGGTAATGTGGTGCTGGGTCACAGAAATGCTTTTGTGCTCCTGCCTCAGATGTCAGGCTGTCATCTTGGGCTATTCCTCACGAAATGAATGTCTCTCCGGTTTCAGGTTATTGTGTTGTGGCTTGTGTGCTAATGGATTAATTTCAGATGTTTTCAACGTAGTTGGTTGTTCTCTTTGTTTCCAAAGTAGTCCTAATTTATTTAACAGTATTTGCCATTCAAGTCAACTGATTTTAGACAGATGTTTGTCTCTTGTGTTTCAGTCTAGACATCTATGATTTACAATCTGTAGCCCATCTGGTGAATTGCCATGGGAATATGCTTATTTTCAATGCTTGAAGTATTGCAACATACCCTTTGCAAGTGTTTCTGCAGTAGCAACTGGTGAGCCAACCATCAGAAAAGGTTTATTTTAGCAAAAGAATCCAACTTGTTTGTTCAGATTAGGGCAGGAAAATACTCCATTTCTCTTCAAGACAACAACAACAAAAAATGTTCCATTCTAAAATGTTGCCCATAAATTGAAACTCTAGAATGATATGTGGGTCTGGTTTAAAAAAGAAACCAATCCCACCTGGGAAGGTTGAAGAACACCAAGAGACCTGAAGAATGCATCTTGTCCATCTCTGTTCTTTGTGGCTGAACAAATTTACTTGTCTAACCTTTTTGAAAGACTTTAGTGAGCTTTATATTGTCAGAGTTTCTTGTAACTTGTAAATCTAAACATCATCACTGCAGAGTACAGTTGCTGGTTCTTCATCACTGGTGTAGGATAGACCTATGCTTTAGGACTGTATCCTTGTCCCCAGGTGCTTTCTGCTCCCCTTCCAGCCCTGCAGCAGGAGGAGAAGCTGTGGATGCACCAGGGGAAGATGTGCCAGTCTACTAAACAGCCTCTTGACCTTTTCTGGACTCTTCTCTGCTTATTAAATTAGTGGAGTGTGATGAACCCCAAAACCAGGGTGCAGGGTGGCAGGTGAGGAGTGGGACAACTCTTTACACTCTCAGGATGACTCTCCCCAAATGTAAAACATTTCATGGTCGAAACATCAAACATTTAATGTCTGAAAAGCTATTAATTCATAGTTCTGTGGTGGATAAAAGTGAGCATTTAACCTGACTTCCTCTTGGAATTCAGTTGCAATAGTATTGTGGTAGCTCTGGACAGGGCATGTTTGGTGCAAGGGATAGTTTTTAGTTAATTTCCTGTTTTTATGAGTTACTGTATTATTTCTAGAATATGCCCCAAACCAGAATACAACATCTGCGAGACAGACAGTGCAAACGCTGCTGAGTAGGAATCTTGTGGTTCTTACATTAAAGCTGTTGTTTAACTCCAGGTTGGATGTGCTCGAGCCTCCCCGCTGTGTGTAGCAGGTCAAGTAGCAAACACGGGTAAAATAAACGGCTTTCAAGAGTCTCCTGTGTAAACAGCAAAGGTGCCGTCATGTAAATAAGCCAGAAAATGCTGGGAGAGCTGTCTGCTTGATGCGTCTGGCACAGATTTCTGAGTGGCTTGATTTGATGTTTGGTTCAGTGAGTTTGTCTGCACATGTTGAAAGCATCAGTCAAACCCAGACTGGAGCCTGGCTGGTACTGTCAGGTCTGTGGCTGAAGGTCCAAGGGTTGAATGTGTCATAAAGTGTATGGGATTTGCAGTTTGATGTTAATAATGATCAAGCAATGAAGCTACAAGACACCAGTGTGTTTTTTATAACTTAAATCGATTTTGCATTTCATTTTTAATTACATTTACGGCAAATTAACTTGATAACCTGGGGGAGTGGGTAAAGAACTGCTACATTTGTAGGCTCTCCTAATCTAGGCCCAGGATTTAAAAAAGATGGAAAAAAACCATAAAAGGGTCATAGGAGTTTCAGAAACACATTTTAACTACATCAAAAGTGCTTCAGTCTCCTCTGTCAAACACTGTGTTTGCATCTACAGAATTGACTGTGTTCAGTGGCTAAGCCATGCAGGTTAGGTCTTCAGGCTGATTTTTTTCTTTCTTTTGGACATTTCATTTGCATTTAAGCAGTCATCTGTTGCAGGATCCAGGATCATTTGAAATCCATAGAGCAGTTTCTGTTAAACTTGAGGGGTTAGGTAATGTTTTTTGTACTCTTAAAAGGTGAAAGAATTACTTCATACAGCTAAACTGTGTTGTGAATAGAAAATAACCAGTTAAGGTGCCAGGCAGTGTGCATGGATTGTGGCAGGCATCCTTTTATTCCATCTCTGTGTGTAGATGAGGTTGTCTTGAAAATATTGTCAAATCTGTATGGATAAGCAGTATAAAACTGTGTGCTGCCTTTTTTAGGCATGAGCTGGTGCCATGATGAAGACCAAGTGCTGGACACTTTCCTTACCATTTATCAAAGCACAGGGTTATTGATAACATTATTTTAACTCCTTCCACTGCCGTACCATTGGCACATTGAATGCAGCATGAGTGGGATTTCTTTGTCATTCTGGACTTCTCCAAAGGTATTTTTAAAGCTGTCATTTTATCCCCTCAAGCACTAAGTGTGCCAAAGCTGCTCCTTCTCTTCTCTCTAATGTGGAGCTGCTTTAATATACAAATTTACACTCATTGAAGGACAAAGTATTTGGATCTTGATCAGCAGCAGATTTAAGACCCTGTGTCCTAGGAACTTCAGTAGACACCTGGGAGTTGACTCTTCCTCTGCCTTGTACCGTACGTGACCAGAGTTAAGTCAGTGAATGAATTAGCTCTTGTCTAGGAGAGAGAGTGCACCTAAAGATTGTGGTGATGTTGTATGTGAAAGCTCATCACGTCCTACTTTAAAGGTTTTTTACAAAAGCGGTCTGAACACTTGTGTTTGCTTGTGCTAACGAGCACTTTAGGCTGCGGCTGAAAGGTTGGGGAAAAAGCTCACCACAGCTCTGCTGCAAAGGAAAGATGAATGGAAGCATCCAAGATTTTTTTTTTTTTTTTGTTTTCCTTGTCATCACCTTGTTTGGTCCGTAAGCTGCTTTGAGAATAACCAAGTGGAGGGAGAAAGACACGTGTTCGCTCACATAGAGAGCCTGTTTGTGCTTGTTTCATTGAGGAAATTGTTCCGGAACAGCTGCTATCCATGTGAAAATGCAAACCCTTGGGTCCCAGCCAAGGTCAGCAAGCCCTGGGTCATTTGTTTTAGCAAAGCAGGCCAATTTGCCCTTTAATTATCTCTCCTTTTTGTTCGGTCACACCTCTTGCTCCATAGATTCACTTCCTGAGAAGTGCCCCGTGTGAAAGATGTTATATCAGTTTTGCTGTGAATCAGGGGGAGGCAGAATATTTTTTCATGGGTTACTTATAGCTGTTAAGCTTTATAAATATAGTGCACTTATTGCCTTGGATTTAATTTTCCACTTAGCTAGTTCAGTAGGTTCTTGTTATCCAAAACATTCCGGATTCTTAAATTTCCAAAGTAAAGTGCAAAATCACTACATTTCGTATGTTTCTCTGCTAGTGCAGGTATTGTGGTGTGAAAGTGTAAGTTGTACGTGTTTGCTGGAAACAGAGCTGAGAAGGTCCTGAAGTTGTGGGAGTTTCAGTGACTGCTCTCAGAATGGAACTTTATACGAAGTCTGGTTGGATTTGCTTTTAGTATGCAAGCAGTCACTAGAAATGTCGAGGTAAAACATGCCCGTGGCTGGGGCTGAATGAGCAGAGCATTCTACAGGGGACATAATTAGTAATGGAGAGAAAAAAGCAAAACTCTATAAGCACTAGGAAAATAGTGTAGTTAAAATGACTTTTTTGCACTATAGTGTTATGTGGAAAGAAAGAAATAGGAAATATGTGTTGCTATAGCTGGAGGAACTGAAATACCAGATTTTGGCTTCTGAAATTTAAGGAAAAAAAACTGATTTAAGTGATCTTTAATGCATGCATAAAAGGTCACTTGGGAACAAGAGGAAAGCATACTTATTCCAAAACTGGTTTTATACAAGAATTTTGAAAGTGTCATGGTTTGCGACCAAGGCTATAATTAGCCTCGAAAACCTGGGGCCAGAAGTTTCTCAATTATGTTGTGACATTATTCCTGAAGGAATAAAAACGACCAGAAGAACTGTCAATTTCTGTGTGACAGAAACATCCTCTTGCAGGGAAAGAGGGAGACGGAGGTGGAAGGGAATTCTGCTTTGATGTGCAACTTCACCCAATAAACCATGCACAAGAAGGAGTAGAATGGTGTTGTCATTTTCATTAGACTGAGTGTGTGTTTTTTAAAAGGCAATAGATTTGCAGAATCCTTTTGGTTACCTGAAATGGTTAAAATAATCAGCTTCCATGTGGTCAGAGGAGTGACAGAGCAGCACAAAAGGCAGAGCATGTGGCTTGGAAGAGGAGGACAGGCTCTGACTGGGGTGTCAAGCTGTTAATTATCTCTGCCACAATAAAAGACTGAGTGACTTCTTTTATTGTCTGTTAATTATTAATGTGTTAGAAATAGGAAAACTTTGTGCTCTGTCATCTGGGCACTAGTGGAGTCTCTCACCTGCCTGACTACATGAACTGCAGTGCCTTCAGCCTGGTGGCTCTTTTGCTTTTCCCCTTATTTCAGAGGAGCGGGAATCATTTCCTTGCACCTGTACTTTAGATGGAGCCAACCCCAGCATTCTGGGGCAGCCCTCCAGGAGCTGATGGAGATGTGCTGGATTCACAGTGAGGGACCTCGAGGTGGAATTTGGTCTCTGGCTTTGTCAGCAGAGGTGGCCAAGCTCTGCTGGCTCAGTTTCATTAGGCACTCAGGAGACAGCCTCTGCTTGCTAACAGGTTTGAAAAGTATTAGAGCGAGCTCATTTCGGTGTGCAGCATCTGTGTTAGAATGGATGGACTTTTTCTCATTAAAAGTAAATTTTATATTGAACCACGAGCTTCAATTAAAACTTGAAAAGTTCTGATTCCCAGGAGTACACATTATTTATATCCGTCCTGTGAGTACAAGCAACTGAGGAACACCCTTCTTTAAATTTCTGCTTTTTAACAGTTCAAAATGATATGAAATAACCAAAAATACTGAAAACACTCCCCCCAAAACAAACAAACAAACAAAACAAACCCAAAAACCAAAACCTCAAAAAAACCAAACAAAAGGTATTGCTTTCTTTTAGTATTAATTAGAGAACTGTTTGACTACAAGAAGAGTCTTTAATAATTGCTGGGACTCATCATGCTGTGGAGGTTGGGGTCTGTATTTCACTTGCTACTGCTTGAAGTTGTTTTGATACCCTTGATGAGAGGAATGCATTAATGTATGCTAAAGTCATTTGGCTAACCCTGAAATCAAAGTACTGGAAACAAAATCTAGCTGCAAATCACCAGGCTGTCAGTCTTCTAAGACCTGTTACCCAAATGACTTTAACAGTTTGTGGGTCATGCACAAGGTTAAGGCTCATCTTGCACGGTGCACGTTTTGATGATAAAACACAATATTATTTCTTTTTATTGGAGTGGAAGTGTTACAGTCAACAGTATCGGTGTGGGAGTTTGATTTCTTCCTGCAAGTAGATCACTAGTCCATATGAGCAGCTGGCACAGGCTTTGGAAGGACAGATATGAAGCATTCTGAGCAAAGTACTTCTTATTTGTTGTGCAGTCTTATTTGCTCTGTATGTAGAAACTCCAAAACTGTTCCATTTTTAAGTTTGCTTCCAATTCAGAGTAGCTATTTTCGAGAAAGACTGGCTAAGGTCAATACAACTATAAGTAGGCAATGTTTTGGAGAGGGGGTGAAGCAGGTTATACATTAAAGTTTCATTCTATTAACCAGTGTTTACATGTAACATTTAAATTATTGTCTACTTAAATGGTGAACTCAGGATTTTTTTTTATTCTGTAGTGACTTTTCTTGCAGTTTTTCAAGTTTGAGAAATCACTGACAAGGAATGAGTCAGTAACTGTTAACTATTCATTTTACCTAGTCTCAGGCATGTTCTATCTTGAAGAATTGAACAGCTCTTGATAATCCAGTGTGGATTAAATCCCCCAAAAAGTGTCACTGTGTGTTCACCAGTATTGGCCATTACATATAGATGTACATTTATCTATAGCTATACTGTCCAGCTTACTGTGGAGTGAAACTTGGCAGTGTGTACAGACCAAAGTAGATTCTGAGAGAAATAGAAAGCTATATTCCTCCAAAGAAATTTGTGGGAATGTTTTTTTATAAGGAAAACACATTTATTCAAATTATATTTCTGTAAAATTCCTTCTGAACCAGTTGTCACTTCATATTTTTGATGGATTTAAATAGAGCCATTTAGATGGCAGCTCCTTCCCAATAATTGCTTACTGCTCAGGCTGAAGTTTTTTCCATTGACACTAAAATTGTTGGCTGTCTGGGGAGACAAATAGTGTTGAAAGGGCTATAGAGTAGAGGGGCAACCCATATGAGCTGAATAATAAGAAGTAATAACTTCTTTCCCCTTTCTGGGCTTGTAGTATAGGTAAAGTTCCCCACTTAGTTAAGTATAGAGAAGAATTAAGTGCAGCAGACCATGCACCCAAACTATTTAAACTCCGGAGTTTCCATGCACTTAATACACTTGATGATGAATTACCATATTTCACATCTAGATGTGAGTGGTAAAATCTGTAGGTGCTGATTGGACTATAAATAACTGGATAGTGAAAACAAAACAGGATCAGAGGAGATAAAAATAACTCAGATGGATTCCTGTGTGTAACTTGGGTTTTGAGAGGTGGGATGTTCTGCTGATTGAACCATGAGGAGCCTGAGGAGTATAAAAATGCAGATGGAGAGGGAATGACTGTGCTAATTTAATGTGGACTGGTTTTGCTAATATCAGGCAACAGACTGTGACTCACTTTGTTGTAGGGGGTTTCATTAGATTTGTCTGAATTTTAGGAGCAGTCACTCCTACAGGCCATTAGGTACCATCTGTGCCTGAAGTCCTTCATGTGTTTTAGTGTTCAGCTTCCTTCCCTAGAACGTGATATGGTTTGGAGATGTGAGATGGCTTCTCCATGAGAGAAGGTGATGAAGTTACCTCTTGTGTTGTTAGTCAAAGCTAAAATTCAATTTGCAGTGACAAGGAGCAGAGTCTTGCTGAGCTCTTCTCAAGAGTTTGGTCATGGGGTCAAACGGGCTAATTAACAAGTTAATGTCAGATTTTAATATGTAATAAGGAAGGAATGAAAATAATTTTTCTTTTCAAAGTAGTAAACTCTAATTGCAAACATCTGTCTGATGTTTGAGGGGGTTCATTTTACTGACAGCTCTGTGTGATGTTCCCGATGTTAATGGGTGAATCAATGAGCAGCCGAGAGAACTATTTCCATTTTATCTAGACACTTTCTTTTAGCTGTGAGGCTCCTTTTGCAAAAGCCCAGTGGTTATGGCACTTGCTTTGTTGTACTTGTACGCAGTGCTTCAAAATGGAACTTGCATGTTCAGGGCTGGATTTCAGAGTGGAAACCATAAGCTTCTTGCTTGTATAACCACATTCCAAGGTTAGTCTGAATAGCTGAGATAATGAATTTGGTCTTTGTGCATTCTTAAATAGATAGATAGTTTTTCACATATGTGATTTTTTTTTTTTTTTTTGCTACAATTGGATGCTTTCCTTGGGAGCTGCCTAATTCCAGGCTGCACAGTTTCTGCTTTGTTCCCTGCTCCTGTGCCTTCGACAAGAATAACTTAACCAGATTTCAATATAGGAATTGTGGGCTGCTAAAGGACATATTGTGTTACTGCTTAATGCTGTATAAGTTGATCAGTGGGTAATATAAGGTCTATGTTTTAGCTGTTTTATGATGAAAATATTATTTCAGCAGAATATATGGTAAAGTCGTTGAACAATGATCTTATTCTCAGAATGATGGCGCGAGGCATTTTCCATATACCAGAAATTAGTGGAACTGCTCATTTTGTTATTGCAGGCTTCAAAAATAAAGCTATTTTTAGTCTTTTTGAGCAATTATGCTATTTTTTTACTGAAAAAACTGATATATTATTACTCTCTTTCTGTCAGGACCAGCAGAGGTTCCCATGATGTCACCCAATGGATCCATTCCCCCTATTCATGTGCCTCCTGGTTATATCTCACAGGTATGTCTCTGATGCATATGAAAACAATAGCACTGATCCAGATTGAGAAGTCTACTTGGCTGAAGTTTAATTTAGATTGTTAATGAAAATGGTAGTACACATTTTGACTCCTCTTTACTGACAGTACACACACGTTTGCACAAGTAACCATGTGTGTGCACCTTCACACACTGGTATGTGTAATAGATTTGGTTTTTTTAGCACTAGCAAAAACTCTGTACACAGATTGAGCCCATATGTGCAACTTTCCTCCTTTGTGAGAGGGGGAGAGAACTCCACGTTGTTAGATGACACCTTAAGTTCTTCCTAGTGGAAGTGAGAGAAGGAGCCACTCTAGCTATAAAATATGCTGTTGATCCTCAGTATTTTCTTAGTAGAAATCTTGCAGCATACCAAAATCTGGGGGTTTTGGTGTGTTTTCAAGAATAAATGTGATTTAATTATTTATTTATAGAAAAATGGAAAAAGCTTTTCACAGAGCTGTTGGATTTTGGAACTCTTGGACAGCTATTGCTCTTCTGTGTAAATAACCACTTCAGATTACCAGATTGTTTCTGTTCCTTCCATCTTCTGCAAAGCTTAGGCTCTTTCTGAGGTAAGGAAGAAAAAAAGAAAAAGAGATTGATATAAGGCAGAACAGCTGTGAACAATACAATAAATCCAGTAATTTCACCATTTTTGTTGAGATGTGGACTGAAAGCTTCATTAAAAATGTACAAATT
This sequence comes from Chiroxiphia lanceolata, assembly GCF_009829145.1. Classification (NCBI taxonomy): domain Eukaryota; kingdom Metazoa; phylum Chordata; class Aves; order Passeriformes; family Pipridae; genus Chiroxiphia; species Chiroxiphia lanceolata. The sequence continues at coordinate 5,043,570 of NC_045646.1, forward strand.
ATTTCAAATATCCTTGATGGATAGCATAAGGACTTTTGATACATATATTTTGGCATCTTGTTAAGCAGAAGATAAATGATGTCCTGGAATCTCTTCCCCTCCCCAGGAAACATGTGAGCTTGTGTAATTCTGAAAAATTGTAGATGGCGTCATACTTAAATCCCACAAAATACTGCAATCACTCTGTGGTATTTTAACTTCTGAACAGAGTGAAAACATGCTTCAAGTATGGAGGAAGTTGTTTGCCAGCCTAGGAGAGAAGGCAGCACCACAGGGTGGTCCAGCTCCTCAGTTATCCCAAGGGGAGTGGTTGGGGTACATTTTGACAGCATTTGCTGTTTAATACTAATGGGCTCACCTAATTTAATATAAACTGACCCATATCATGCAGAGGTTTTCCTAAAGATTTATTCTTCTTTTGAAATAACTTCTAACACCTTTTTAATATTAAAATGTTTATACCCCTCCGCCTCTGTGCTCAGATAAATGGTTGGGGATAATTGGAATGCCTTCCAAACCAGAGGGATGAAAGTCTTCCGGCTGTATCTCTGTCTGAGCCCAGTTGCTCTGTAATGCTTTTTGTGGGGCACCATAATAATTCCACTAAAAAGCCTTTAAGTAGTTTCTTAGCCAGAAAAAAACCCAACCAAAAACCCTCTTATGAAGCAATTTTTCCAAGGAGCTGGAAATATGTTGTAAACTTTTAGGGGAAAACTCTGTATTTGGTGCTTTTCAGCAGCAGAATGTGTTTTACTGTGTGGTGAGCAAGCCTCTTGCCTTTCAGGCCTCCATATGAAATAGTAGTTGAAAGTCTGTAGTAATGAAATTAGTACTTCATTGTAGTAAATGTCTCTGCCTTATTTGCTCTTGCTTTTGTCTCTTGCCTCATAGTTAAAAATACTGTTTTATGATAAACAGAGAGAACACAAACTTAAAATGGCAGGGGAAAAACCATAAAGCAAATTAATGCACTCTGAGATACCAATTGAAATATATTTGATTTTTGGTTTGATTCGTCCCCAAAGTGTACATCTAAGAGTCAGACAGAACAGAATACCCCTGTGGAGAAATAACAATGCCTATTAAAAAAAGGCATGGAATCTTTTACCATTTTGTTATGCCAAACCTGTTGGAGCTGTGATTGTTAACCCTAAATATTACCTGAGTTATCAAATGACTACAACCCTGGGTTAACGTGGTTCTTCGTTGCCTCTCCAGTACTGGGAGAATGATCAGCGAAAAGTTGGCAAGAGGATGTGTGTGCCCTGCAAGTACAAACATAGTTACACTCTGTTTCTAGACTTCAAGGACCATATTAAGAGTTGGACTAAAAGCTGGGTTTGTTGATGTTAAGGAGATGTTCCCAATGACAAGGCTTAGCCAGGGTGGGAAAAATTCCAGGAAAAAAAATAGAAGACAGACACATACTACCAGTTCAAATCTTTCTCGTTATGGTTTTGCTTTCGAGGACCTGTTCTATGCAGCCACTATTTTGCATTTCCTTTTCAGCAGACAAACCTCTGTGCACCTCTGGCAGATAGGAACTATCAGACCAGAGTTCATGTCCCTGCAATTCTTTGCGGACTAAGGGTTAGTTAAATATAGATGTGAGAAGTTCCTTGCTGTGCTCTTGGTGGATAGTATCGCTGGTGTAAAAGGTGGTTGTGAAAGGTGACATGGTAGAGGAATCTATGTTAAATGCTGCCATGTCAACAGTTTTGGCTTCAACTGCTGAATGTTGAAGGAGCAACTCCGATGACTTGTCAGGAGCCAGACACAGGCTGTTAATGCCCATTCCAGTTCTGAACTGTTTCCCTGTTGCACATGCTGGGAGCCCACTCTGCTGGAAGCTTCTCGTCATCATGGTCTGTGGCCTGATGCCTTCTCTGGCTCCCAGGGTGCTCAAGCTCCCTGGCGTCAGCATATTTTAAAGATTAAAGGTCATGGTTTGTGTGCTAAGCTGTTACATTTGGTGACATCCTCATGGGTTGTTGTTTCTGCTTTTCACAGTGTACATTTAGGAGAAGGAAAGGAGGATTTGGAGTGTTCTAATAAGGAGAACTAGAAAAATGGAAATATCAAAAAGCACAATCGTGAACTTTTTCATTTAATGCTGTTGCTAAGGACTGCTCTCTCCAAAATGAATCTGGAGCAATTCCACTGGAGTTTGAGGAATTACTTGCATGTAGTTGGATATGAAAATCTGGCTTGAAACTCCACTTCTGATTTTATTTACAGATATTTTAATATGTAGTGTCTGCCACAGATATTTCAAGACTAAAGGACTAATTTACTGGTTGGAACATGAGATGCACATAGAGTTGAAAAACCTCCTTTGGTCAGGAGGCAATGTTGGTGTTGTATAGTCTGACCTGTGCAATTTGAGCCCCTGTCCTGTGGTTCAATATCCCTGCATCAAGAACATGGCATTTGACATAACTACAGCAGAACTTCTAGACAGAGGAATGTCTTTTAAATGACATCCAAAATGGTAGAAAATCTCTCACATCCTTGAAAATCAGGATTTCGGTCTTCGGTACATCCTCTACCCTAAGGGAGATGTTCTCCTGCAAAAGCGTATTTGGCCAGAATCAACTTTTAGTCACAAACTCCTTGTTTTTGTGTGGCTTACTGCTCACAGACCTTTTCTGGGTTTTTTATAGACTGCAATCAGTCAAGACATCCTTTAACAGGAGGACCCTCAGTAAAGCTTTGAACCCAAGGAAGGTTGTGCAGTTCTCATATGGAGCAAACCATAAAGTTATTATCTTTTTAAGTTGATGAGCATTGGTCCTGAAGAACTGTATCACTGTAGATTTAAAATACCCCAAACATGCTTGCCAACATTCTAGATCTTCATCTGTGTATTTTCCAGGTTGAAGGTATAGATTTAATGTGGTGTTTGATTTAATACTGATGGATGCTAAAGATAGTGATGCAAACTTGCCAGGACTGGCGTGAACTTGGATTGGCATCCTTCTGAAATTAAGTGAATAAATAAAATGTTGACATCCAAGTTCCTTGTGGATGAGCTCATTCTGTACTGTTTTCTGGTACAGATTGATTTATGAATGAAGTTTCAAATTAATTTATGAAATTCCTGAAGTATTGGTTGTGGTCCACCCAGTGGTAATGCTCCAGATGTCCTTGCTGAATCTAGCACACTGAATTTAAGTGACATAAGGGTTGTTTGGGTTTTTTTTGAAAGCAAGTGGAAATTACTTGCATATTACCATATTAAACCCATTCAGTAAGTGTGTGTTACAGAATGAGAGTGGTCGTATTTCTTTAACTGGATCTCACAAAATATAGGTGTAGTTTACCTGTGCACAGTTAGCATGCCTGTCTTTTTCCTGCGAATGTAATATTAAATTTCAGTAGAGAAAGATGAAACAACGTGGAGTAGTGTGATGTACTTTGAATACACGAATTATCTCTAGTTACTACAGTGATATCTTCACCGGAAAAAAAATGACATTTAAAATGGCATTCTCAAAATGTGGCAACCAATGGGGGAGGCAATTTTATTGTGTGTGAGTAATGTTAACCCAGACTGCCCTGAAAGATCATCATCTACCTCACGTAGCAATTAAGCTCCCTAAAATATGGGAAAAAAACCCACGCAGAACTTTGCTATAATAGTATTGTTATTGAGGTGGCATGCCAGTTACACCAGCAAGCACAAAAAATACCAGCAAAAGACAATTTACCTAGTAACTGCTTGAAAAGAATGCAAAATAGTGAAAGTTTATATCTTGGTGCCAGATGACCAGAGTTATTTGTTTTCTGTAAATATAAACTGCTAAAATTAGTAATAGCAATTTTAATATTCCAGTTGCATCTAGAGACCTCAGCAGGGATTAGAATTTCATTGCTTCTTGGCACTGAAGTAGAGACAGTTTAGCAGTGTGTTTCCTGATGAATTTATGATCTTTGTGACAAACAGCTTTAAGCAGATACAAGAATTGCGATTTCTTCTTTAAATAGCAAAGTTTAACCTCTCTGCTAAGTTATGTTATTTTCATTACTGGATCAAAACTGATTTTCTCTATCTTTGATGAATTGAGAGACTGTTGTCTTCCAGAATGGCACTATCACAATCTACTCACTGCAGGTTTTACAAATCAAGGGCTATCTACAGTCCTTGTAGCTACCTAATGTGTATAGTGCATAATAAATCAGATTACCAATTTTATGATTTGTTAAGGGCAATATAGCATAGATTGTATGTGCAGCTTCAGAAATTTACACATATTTCTGTAATTATTAGTTTAGAGAGAAAATGCCTTGTAGAATAGGGAAATAAAGTGGTTTTTGCAAGGTCCTCTATGTTTTTGTGTTCATTTGTAATGTAGGCACATGGAATAACAAGAATGCTGTCAGTATTCACAGCCTGGGAGGAAGCAAATAAAAGATATTAGTCTTGGCTTTTCGATGAAAGTAATTTGGAAGGCTGGCTATCCTTTGAGTTGGACTAGGTGGTCATTGTAGGTCCCTTCCAACTGAAGTACTCTGTTCTATCCCTTCATCTCTGGCTTTTCTCTCAGTACTGCTGATATTTTATAGTTTCCATCTAGTAGGATAATTTCATCAGAAAGGTCTTTGACAGGACTGTGAGCTTTGCTCCCTGCTTTATAGATGATATTTCAGGAAACTGAAGCCTAATAATTTTAAATATGGTTTACATTATGTGCTACTCGGGCAATAAGTTTTCTGTCTAAATCTATTCTTTAACATACTCATCTTTCACTAGAGCACAAAATACACATGTAACTGGTCTAGATGCACAGATAAGAACTTGTAAGCCTGGAAGACAGGAATTGTCTTTGAGATTTGGACTAGTGAAAACCATGATGAAAACTTTTCACATCAGGATGTAGGAACTTGCTGTCTCAATTAAATTACAGCAAGATCTGAGTCTGAGTTAAATCCAGCATTTCTGTGCACAGTCCTAGGTAAGTAGTTCTGTTTTTCAAATATGTGCTAAATGGAAAAGGATTCCCCTTTTCTCCAGGTTTTGGAGTGCAGGTTTGAAACCTGACGCCAGGATAAGTGATACTGTGGAGGAAGAGTAGAACCAGTGGCAGAGGTGGGAGGCCTGCAAATGCAGCAGTTAAAAGGACATGATAGTTTAAATCTCTGAGGTTCAGCTGTCTTTGGAGAATTCTGTAAAGTCTTTGAAATTTAAAGCTAGCAGCTGACAAATTGCTAGTGGAAGTTGTAAATTTAGAGGGTAGAATCAAGTATGTTGAGCTAAACAATTACTATTCTGGCATTTTCAATGTGAAAGATCAGTTATAAATGAATGAATTAGCTTTCTACAGAAAACTGTCTTCTGTAGGAGGCCAGCCAAGACAGAAATTGTCTGTGATCGCATCCCATAGCTAACAGCTATAACGTCATATAACCTTAGGGCACACATGCCCCAAGGAAGGAATTGGGTCAGCTAATGCCAGTTGAATTTTACCCTGTGATACCGTGCTCAGCTGATGCCTGAGGCATGAGCTGGTGTTTGCTGGAGCAGCTCCTCTCATGTCTGTGGGCATTGCCCCTGAGACAGGGCTGGTCCTCTGTGGCAGAGTCGGCAGAAACAGCCAGTACCTGTGCTGTTCCTTTGCTCAGGGTACAGGTTTTCTTTGTGCTTTAGGATAAAACACTGTGATGTGATGAGAGTCGCTGGAGCATTGGGATCTGTAGCAGAGTCTCTTCTGCTGGTGCTGTGGGGGGTGGATGACTGCAGTTCTTGGTGGTGGTAATCAACTGGGGCAGGCAGCATCTTACAGCAGGTGCCTTGATGCACATTCACTCATACAACACATTCATCACAGATATTATTCCATCTGTGTGTCATCAGTCAGTTTAGAGAAAATTAGCTTTTTAACAACCTGTTTCTTGTGTGAAACTAAATGATGCTTCCTTCACACTTTTCTACCTCGTGCACGTCAGCATTACAGAGTCAAAGGGACTGTAATTGTTCTTATGTGGTTGTATTTTTAAATTTCAGAAGTGGCAGAAGTTTTTTGAATGAGTTTCAAGAAAAGCTTGGCTCCTAAGTCTGGACTGAAATTTGGCTGATTGACTGTTCTCCAGAAATATAACTCTGGAAAAATTATAACCTGAAAAACATTTTTCAGCCTAAGCACATTCCCGCCTTCCTACATCTGTTTTTACATGCTTTGACTAGGGCATTGGGGGCCAAGTTATGCATATCCCAGAGTGGATTTGTGTGGATGTATAGACCAGCTCTGTAGCAGAAACAGTCCTTCTGCCCTGTGATTTGTCTTGAATAGATACTTGTTATGAACAGAGCAATTCTTTTGCAAATGTGTGTCAACACAGCAGGTTCCTGCAGAGTACCTGTCTCTGTGCACACACACAGCCTCTTTGCAGTAGCAGTGCCAGCTACTTTCCAAGTGTTACTAACTCCATACTCGGACTGCTGTCAAAGTCCATGGTAGAAATTTTATGGGCAGAATCTAAGGTTGGTTCCAACCAGTACACTTATTTTGGTACTTTGTGTTCCTTTTTCAATTGTTTTCCTCCCTAAATGCAGGTTATTTATTTTGTCTCCTACCCACATAGTTATCACTAGCAGCAGCACAACTCCCAGTGATTAGTGTGGCTATCTGAGTCTCCAGGAGAAGCCACATCCACCACTGTGGTTATTTCTACTGATATTAATTTTAGAAATGTGTTTATTCACGAAAGTAAACCGAAGGGCCAACTGTTTTGCAATGGGAGAACAAAGCGTAAACAGTGCTGTTTTAAAAATGTGCCTGGGTCAGATACTGCATAACGTACTCCTTTCCCTGCCTTCCCTTCCAGGTGATAGAAGACAACACGGGCGTTCGGAGGGTGGTGGTCACCCCGCAGTCTCCGGAGTGTTACCCCCCCAGCTACCCCTCGGCCATCTCGCCAACCCATCACTTACCTCCGTACCTGACACACCACCCTCATTTCATCCACAACTCGCATACAGCCTTTTATCCTCCTGTCACTGGACCTGGGGACATGCCACCGCAGTTTTTCCCACAGCATCATCTTCCCCCGACAATATACGGAGAACAAGGTACTGGTGTTTCATGCCTGTGTTCGTTAAGGGCTAGGGAAACCAAGAGTAGGAATGAAGTGGAGATGTTGTAGTGTGGCTTTGTCTACATGGATGGAGCCTCCTTTAATATCCAAGCAGGCCAGAGAGTGGCAACACCAGGCAATCCTATGTTGCAACTCTAAGTTGCAGAAACAAAACCACTTTTAACTTAATCTGTGAATACAGTGGGAAGAGATGTCTCATCCAGTGCTCCAAACTAGGGACATGAGTCATGTTGTTCTTGCTGTGTCACGATGCAGCATTGTACAGAAAACTTAGAGACAAAACGTGTCAGTCCTGGTTTGGGAATGATGATGGATGCAGAGTGCTGGATCCTAACATGGATCGTTTCCAGTGGGAAAAGCCGGATACCGCTTCCTGTTGGCCCTAATGTGATTTCTGTGGTTTTCCAAGAAATAACAGGCATTTTCTGTTTGTTATTCTAGTGGAGACTGTGCAGTAAGTCACTGCAAGGCATTGTCCAAAACCAAAGGGTAGCATGGCAACTCTAATCAGGCCATGAGGAAGCAATTGCAAGGAAAGGAGTGAAAGGGGCATATTTCTGTCTGAACTATGTACTGCTGTGTTTCTGCCACCCTGGAGATAAGTCTTTGTGTAATCTGAAAGAGGGCATTAAACAAAAAAGTAATCTGCAAAGCTACTTGAGATGTTTGACATGCAAGTGGGTTCAGGATTCGTGGATTTACATTACTGCTGAACTACCTGGACTTAAAACCCTTTCTAAAGAGTATGTTTAAGTCATGTCACCAGAAGTGGGGTTCTACTGGAGTGGGAAGGAAGAGGCAAAAAGAGAGAGGGGGAGGCATCTACAGATGCTACCTCTTGAATTTTGTGTTGCCCAACAGACCTTGTGAGGGATGGACCCTTACAGCTTACATTTAATTTCATTATACTGGGAGCAAGGAAGTGGGAAGCTCAGGAACCTGGTGGGATAGTGTAGCCATCCAGATTCATAAGGGAAGGACTTGAAAAGGGAACAGAGCAGTTTGTCATATTGCCTGAAAAAGTCTTGCATGCAAATATAGTGCAAAGCAAACACAGAGCTGCTGGGTAACTACATATTGAATATTTCTGTAGCCTGGAGATGCCAAGAAACTGATTCAACTTAAGAGTAAAATTTAAAACAAAATCCTTGGTTGCTTGTACACTGAAATAATTGGTGAATGCTGTACTGATGAGTGTTAATCCACTGTTTCCCATTAGCTGTGCAATGGCTTATACTTTAAAAAACAGCATTTATTTGTAGCATGCTGGTTTTAGGCAGCTAGTTGCTGTGATAATACAAATAAGGAAATAAGAAAGACGAAGGCCAAGATGCACTGACATACCAAGAAAGAAATCTGGCTAGTTGAAAAGCTTGAAAAAATTACAATACAGTAAAATGGCAATCTCAACTTACAAACAGGCCTTGAACAGCTGGATAGGATACTTGTTTGCATCAGAAGTGTGTACCATAACTTCTGAATGGAGATAGGATAAAAGACTAATATATCAAGTATCAATTGTTATTTTGCTAACAAAGACAAAACTATTTTGGGCATGAATATGTTCAAGGTTCACACTCAAGAACTGGAGCTCAAAAAGGAGGACTGAATGATAGAGAAAAGCAGAAAATACTGTGATTCCTGCAAGCTGACCTGCATTAGCTTAGAGAGAGTCATCCGTGGAGGGGGGAGGTGAAGATTGAATTTGAGGAAGTGTACATATGATATTTATGATAATTCTCAAACTTTTTTAAGATAGTTTTACTTCCCAAAGCTTCCACTTCATGTTGCACTTCTCTGCTTAGGCAGCACAGCTGACAGAATTGTAAAGTCAATTTATCCTGGGAAATTAAATTGCATGTAATCAGGGATGGCAGCTTGAAACCAACACATCTCAGCTTGTTCTGTCCAGTCAGGCCCTGGGGAAGAAAATGCTAAATTGCTCTGAACTTATGAAGGCTTTTTCCTGAAGATCAGTCTCCGTGGATTTCTGCTTGAAATCTGTGTCCCTGAAACACAAAGACTGAAAAGGAGGGGAAAAGCTATCACCCTAATTGCTGTATTTTACACGCTCATTCAAAGAGTTATGAAATTCTATCGTCTAAGGAGCACAGTTAATACAAAAAAATCATCAGTCCCACTGAAAAGCTTTTTTTAAGGAAAAAAAAAATTGTTTTGTTGTAAAATCTCCAGGCAGATCTGGAGTGATTTCGTTTGGAGAAAGTCAGGAATTCTGTTTTCTGAAAAAAAAAAAAAAAAAAATTCCGGTGATTTTTGTTGTTCCAAGTTAACGCAGGTGAACCCTTTCCATTTTCAGAAATCATACCACTATACGGGATGTCCAGCTACATCACCAGGGAGGATCAGTACAGCAAACCACAGCACAAAAAACTCAAAGACAGGCAGATTGATCGTCAGAACCGCCTGAACAGCCCCCCTTCCTCCATCTACAAAAGCCATATCGGCAGCTGCACCACGGTGTACAACGGCTACGCCAAGAGCCACAACGGCGCCAGCAGCGGCGGCGCAGCCCCGACCGCCAAGAAGCCGGAGCGCAGGGCGAGGAGCAGCCCAAAGTCGAATGAGCAAGACCCACATGGTAAAGACGGATTTTATTTATTTTTAAATTCCTTTTTATTGCACTTTTCCAGCTTATGGCCTCCTCTGTGTGGGTCGAGTGACCATGGCAAAGACCGCTGCCACCCGTGCGTGAAGGCGGCGTTAATTCAGCGTGAACTTACGTAGAGACACTGAGCTTGCTGTACTGGATTTGTTTTGTGAGGTGATCTGGTTGCCTCCCCATCTTTCACGAGTACTCCCTTGGGAGATGCAGCATCATTCTCTTTCTGTCTGTTGGAAGCAGAAATGCATTTTGTGGGCAAGGTCTTTTGTTTTGCTTTTCGTAGAGGCATCTTTGGCACTTTGCAAAAATCTTTATGGACAATTGAGCTATAACCAAAACCTAGCTACTGGGTGCCATTACTTTGCATCTACTGGGTGCCATTACTTTGCATCTCCTGGGTAAACCTAGTAAAGTTATTATAAAGTTTAGAGGTGATGGCTGAAAAAACAAGTTTTTTAATATGAAAGTTCAATGGAGCTATGATTAATTGAAACAGAAGAAAATTGAGAAGAAATTCCTTAATCTTAGCCATTGGAATTAGGGGTCAAATACTTCACATTCATATCAAATACTGGATACTTTTGAAATAATTTACTTCAGCATTTTCAGAGGCTTACCCTTTAAAAATGTAAAACTTTAAATGAATGATGTAAAGTTTTATTGTAATCAAATCTCATTTATCACCAGCCATTCTGCACACAGACAGTTCTACCTAAATTTAGCTTAGTAACTTGTTTTACATTTCAGCCTTTCCCATCTCTGCCTGTCTCTTTGCTAACTGTTACAGCTGCAGCTGCCTTAACAAACTTTGATGTAGTAACCAAGCTTATACCCATCATGTCCAGGATATTTATAATGTAGCACACTCTGAAATCTCTTGTGTGAATTTATGCATATGACTTAGGTTTTCCATTATCTATCTATAGTGTATGTTTATTTGACCATGTACTTTTACTTGTGAGACATAACTGAAATAAATGTTCATGAAAACTAACTAAATCAATAGCCAAAGGGGGGGAAAAAATGCTGCTGGCACGGTAAGGAATGAGGATTTGCAGACATGCTTCAGGATCTTTAGAATTAGCTGTAATTTGGGAATGCTGTAATCCAAGAAAATGAATCACTGCATTAGACTTTCTAGTTATTTCTTGTCAATCAGCTTATGTGACCTTTAGTATTCTTATTTATGTTTAGCTGTTTATCTGAGGTGGAATACATGAGAGGTTTGGAGGCACATGTGTGAAAGACCTGGAATAAAGTGTAGTCTTAACAGCTAAGCCTCACAATGTATCTTCAGTGGGTACAGAGTCAGCCTGGATGATCATTTTCAAAATAATCTAGATTTAATTTTAAAAAGTCTTGTTTAAAGGTTTCCTGCAACCCTTGTGTTTGTCTGATTTGTTGTCTTGGACTAGTCTGTTGTGCTGCAGCTGAAGAACGTGAGCACTTTTGAAATGCCAGCAAAATCAGTGAAGTCATGGCTACAGCACATCCAGTCTGTCAGCCAGAGGGTGCCTTAAAACTGGGAACACCAAGTGGTGGAGTCCTCCCCCAGACTGTGAACAGGTCCCTAACAGGAGGCTGTGCAAATAAATATCTGTTGTCCCACCCTCCTGCCTTTTAAAATTGGGTTCTGCATCTCCACCCGGAGATGGCAGCCCAGGAGTCACATCAGACTGCCCTGCAGCAAAATCCATGGCCAAAGCAGGAATAGGAGAAGTTTTTTTCATATTAAAAGAAAAAAAAAAGTGAGCTCTTTGACATCAAAGTGTATTATTAGAGTCATACATGTATACCTATGTGCAAATTTCTGCAGAAAGGTCACGGAGGTTTCTTAAAGGTTCCTACTGAGCAATTTGCTAAAATAAGTTTCCACTTGATATTTGTAAGCTCCTAATAATATCTTCTGCTTTTATATTTACCTTCTCTGTTTCTTCTTGAATTATTTGGGATTTATTGATGAATACCTGATTAACATGGCGATACAGGTAATTGAGGTGAGAGTTAACAACAATCTGGGCACAGTTGCTAGTTTTGATTTGTTCTGCTAAGATGACAGTGTGTTTAGAATAGCCAGGAAAATGAATGCGTCAGAAGCAACAAGTAGCAAAGGGATTTAAACTTAAAGGTTTTGTGGATGTGTATCAGTTCAAGCCTGCTAATGGTTAAAAATTTGATGGTGCTGTGTGGCTTCTTCCAAAGTTGCAGAATAGCCTGGAAAATCTATTAATATATATAAATGCATATATATATATAAAATTTGTAGGGAATAAGAGTCTTTATTTAGAAAACTACTTAGCCAAAAAACTCTCAAGAGGCAAGTAGGAATGTATGAATTTTACTGTAACGTGAAGGAGAACTGGAGCTGAGGGGTTTGTTTACATGAATTATTTACTGGGGATTCTGATGTGCTTTATAGTGTACCGTTTCATAGCTGGTTGTGGTGTGTGTGTGTGTTTATCCAGTAGAGCTGGCAGGCTTCTTTTAGGTGTTTGGATGTCAGAGCAATCCAGTGAGCCAGCTCCTGGGAAGGGAGGAGACTTTGGGAGCCCTGGACACAGCTGGAGCAGACACTTGTTCACCCTAAGCTGTGTTTGCTGCAGAACGCAGCCTGTCGGCAGTGCTACAGTGTGGCAGTGATTCCTTTCCTTAGGGACCAGGCTGTTGGAAGAAAAGTCTTGGAAGCTGCCTTGGTGCTGGAAGCATGGGTAGGAGCTCACTGGTGGCAGGAGGTGTCTCTCCCAGCAGTCCCAGCTGCTCCTGAGCTGATGCTCTGAGAGGCAATTTGAGTGTCTGCTTTAATCAGCAGAGGAATATGATCTGCACAGTGACGTTTGTGACAGGAAAGTGGAAGATGGGAGTTTCTGTTCTTCAGTCTGCCTCTTCCAGTGCCTAAAGGGGCTCCAGGAGAGCTGGAGAGGGACTTTTGAAAAGGACCTGGAGTGAGAAGAGCAAGGGGAATGGCTTTAAACTCAAAGATGGCAGATTCAGATTAGATATTAGGAAGAAATTCTTCCCTGTGAGGGTGGTGAGGCCCTAGCACACACTGCCCAGAGAAACTGTAGATGCCCCATCCCTGGAAGTGTTCAAGACCAAGTTGGATGGTGCTCTGAGCAACCCGATCTAGCCCAGGACAGGGCTGTTGGAATTATGTGGTCTTTAAGGTCCCTTCCAAACCAAACCACTCAATGATCCTATGAATATTATTGAGGAAAACGTTCAGTGTACAATGCAAGGACAGATCTGCTCTTTTCCCTGAAAAGGGGTGACATAAATCTCAGGACATGAGATACTTAAGTTAACAATGTACTTTTCCATCCAAATCTACACTCATTGCATGTATTATGCCTATGACATTTGAGTAAGTGCTCAAGAAAAATTCTGCCATATATCAATAGCTTATTGCCTCTTGCCAATATTGAGAACCAGGGGTTCCCCCAAAAGCTGATTCAGCACTGTTGGAAGAAGTGGGGTGATAAATCCTTAATAGGACTGAATTTAAGTAAATTACTCTGGAGTATTTTTTTTCAGTCACCTTTTCAATTGTGGACCCAGCATGTGCTCCTCTCTGTCACTCTGTGCTCTGAACAACATGATGGTACATTAAAAATACGTTGTTGTTTCTATAATGCACTCTTGTCCTGGGCTGGATCTATAACATAACATCAGAACCTCTTTTTACTAGGACATTAACAGTTTCAGATTGGGGATGTAAGTGCAGTTCTGATATTTTCCATTGACAGCATCATGTCGTTATGTTGGGAGGTACACTTGTAAATGAAGATTTCTAGTTATGTTGGAAATATGCCATTTTAAGGCCAAAAAAAGGAAGCTGATGGTTTATAATTGTCTGAAAATATAGTAACTATTCTGTTAGTGGTAAGATGATGGATGGTCTCATGTACAGACAGAAGGCTTGGAGGTATGATGTAGGGACTGATTTAAAATCCATACTCTAGCTTTTCTGCAGAGCTGTTTTAAAAGCTGAATGGGAGAGGAGGGAGCAGGGTTGGGTTTTTTGTGGGTTGGGTTTTTTTTCATTGAAGGAGCCTTGCCATGTAAAAAGAGCTGCAAGCGGAAATCCTGTCCCATTCTTGCTGTCCTTTATGAATTTCAGTCTGAGTCACTTCCTTCTCATGCACTTAGTGGTTCACTTCTTGGTCATGTAGTGATCTGGTAGTTTGAGAAGTCCTGTGTGTGGCTGCAAGTACTGTGGGAACATAAGCAGTTTGGAGCATTCTTACAATGCTTTTGCCTATTTCCTAATGAAACATTTTCTTTTTCCTTCAAATGAGATAAAATCTTTTTAATCCTCATTGAAGTTTGAAGAGCCTAGGATAGCCCAAACTAAAACACTTCAAATGGGTAAAAGTGGAAAGCAGGCAATGGATTGTTATGTGCATCCTGTGCAGGAGCTGGGTGGGTGCTGGGAGCTGGGTGCCAGAATAAACAGACCCAGCCTGGGCAGGGAGGCGGCTCCGGGGCGGTCGCGTGTGCCTTTATGTGAACATCCATAGGGGATTTTTTTGGTGGTGATTTCAGAAGATTTGACTCTACAGGGTCAGAGCAGGGGCCCACCGAGCCCAGTGGTCTGTTTTCAGCAGTTGTGTTGATGATGATGCTGAGGGGGGGCCTGCAATCCCAGCTGCATCCTACACACTGGTCCCTGCTCCGGCATCAGCATCCCAACCTGCCGGGCACCACAGAGGATTTAGTCCTGCCTGGCCCTTCGGGTGCCCACTTGTTGACCTATTGTTTGTGAACTTGTCTAACTCAGTTTTGAAAATCAGATTTGCTTTTCAGCTGCCCAAAGTGAGGAACGCTGAGTTGGTGTCCACTTTACTGCTCTAAGCAGCTGATTTCTTACATGTGGCATTGATGTGCTTTACATGTGGAGAAGGGAGGGAAAAAGATTAGAAGCAATTAACAGTTCAAAGAGTTTTTAGAGACTATTAATAGATCATTAACTTTTGTAGTACCAATGTCATGTGTACAACCAGTTTAAAAGCTCAGAGATGTTGTCTTCCTGTTGTGAAGGTTTTATCAATCTGATTTTGTGCACTGGAGCAGCCTCCAGCTACTCCCAAAGGTGAAAACCATGGCTTCAAATTCCTGCCTGCATTGCCAGTGGACATTTCTCAGGAGATGTGGCTATAGCTCTGCGTGCTCATTTCTTTGAGGAGAATACATGGTAATACATGGAAAATGGGCTTGGCAAGAGAACTTCAACTATGGTGGTTTTAATTTGAAAACGTTTTAGAATAAGTACTTAACTTGTCAAAGCAGAAGTCCTGAGGTGAAGAAGTGAATTGGAGGTATGACTAGCCTGGCCTAGCAAGAGCTGGTACCAGCAGGTATCCCTGCACTCTGCAAGCTGCAAGTACACGATGCAGAGTGGTGATGTATGAAAAACCAGAGCAGAGGCATTCCTGACACAACCCTATCCTGTTCTCTCTGTCTCTTCTGTATAACATTTAAATATATTTTGGAAAAACATGGGGTTTTTTTCTATTTTTGTTTACCTCTATCAAGTTGGGTTTTTTTAATCTGGAGCTGTGAATTAAAGGGAAATTGAAGGAGCTGTGATTCACTGCAGACAGGAACCAGGCAAAGTTCCTCTACTTACTCATTCTAGATCCTGTCAATTCTTTTCTATTTTGGTCCTGAATCCATTTTGCAAGCTTATTGAGTCATACATGTATCTGTGTTTGTATATCCTATAGATTTAAAAGCTTAAAGTAGTTTCATCACTTTTGGTCCATGTAAGCAAAGAGACTGAGAAGCACTGGCAATACATGGAACTTTTGTGTTCTTTTAGCCAGGAACTGATGATTTGGTACATGCTAATAAAGACTTCTGTTAAACCAATGTAGAAATGTTCTGGAGACAAAACTGATAAATGTTTTTTCTGCCTCTGTAAAAAATACCCCTATGTAAGTGCAGTTTCCCTGGTGTCCCTAAATTTATTTGGTTCTATAAAATGAATTTCTTCAAGATTGTCATCTGAAAAACAACCTACCAAAACTGACACAGTGATTTTATTAGTAACATGGAAAAAAACCCTCTGAAGAGTAGAATACATCTGTCAGGCTAAGTGAATTTTACTATTATACCAAGTAATGCAATGTGAAACATAATATTTAGTGGAAACAGAGACGTGTTGAATCTTGTGAGCATAGATCAGAATCACACACGAAATCTAAATAGTGTTACTGTTCCTACTGCATTTTTTAGTAGTTTTAGCAACTAATACTACTTGGCTGAATTCTTTAGACTTATATCTCATTAGAAATAAATGTTGTGTGTTGTGTGCATGCATTCTGTAATCTTTAATACGTGAGAGGAAATAGGATACATTAATTAGGGCATAGTCTGAACTTGAGAAACCACTGTTCATTTGTGACACCTGGAATTTCCAGTGTGATATTCTCGTGCCTTGACCTTATCTCCCACATAATGACTGAGCCTTGGTGGTTTTGTTTGTTTCTATTTGGAAATATGCCTGCTTCTTAAACAGTCTTTATCTCTGGTATTTTCTGAAAAATAATAGGCTGTGACATTGTTTATTCAGGCAGTAAACAAAATGGTTGTGAGCCTCAGATACTTCTGATGTTAACGTGCTGAGAGCACACCTTTGTGTACCAGAGTGAACTCCATGAGCTGGGCCACACAGATTCTCACCAAATAATATTTTGCCTGATAGTCACGTAAAGTAACCACTTAAGCAAGCTCTATATAGACTGACTGTATTAGAAACATATTGCAGGGTTCAGGCAGAGTACGTTCCCAAGTTCATGTCAGTCTGTGTGCCTGCAGGAATTTATCCAGATCAGGCTTAATTTGTGACTTTTCTTCAGCAAGAAAAATTGCTAAAATGTTTGTCCAGCATTACTGAAATACACTGTGTTGAGGGAAAGAAACAAATCCCTGTTTCCTCTGCTGTCTTGAAGGTTAACTTACATCATGGGGGCTTTGATGGAGAAAGGTAAAAGCTAAATTTCAGAAATTGAGCAGTGGTACTGAAAAGCAAGTCCGTGCCCAGCGCTAGTGCACTCCCTGCCTCAGCCATTGCTTTGCCCAGTTCCAAACCCAGCAGTGTTTTGCTTTGAGCTGTCTGTGGGTAGTTCCTGCTAGTGCATCTTGACCAACTCTTTCCCAGAAGTTGCCTACATGCAGAATAATTTCCAGGAATTTATAAGCCTATGAAATCTTGTCTGCATGTGAAATGTTGTTAGCATGGAGGTATTCTCTTGCTGTATCCATACTATAGGAAAAACCCCCAAGTTTATGGGAAGCCTGAATACCATGGCAGTCCTACCTTCTTTCACACCACATGGTTTTGTTCTGGCAGAGCCTGTTTTGTGCTTCATTAGCACTAAGTTCTGCAAGATAGAGGGGCTGGGGCAGGGAGAGAGGAGATACTCTATTTTTAGGCACTTATCTTGAAAGACTAAAGAACCAGCTTCATAACTTAGGCACAAGAAGTCGTAGATAAGAGAATCTCTTCGTCAGCTAAGTGGGAGTGTTGCCTCTTAATTTAATTGCACAATATTCTCCCATCTTCACTGTCAGCTGCTTTTAAAGGTGAATATAAATGCCTAAAACTTAGTTTCATCCAGACTTTTTGTACCTGAAAATGCAAACAAAACATCAGAGTATCTGGGAATACACATGATCCATCATGGTTATAAGGTGCTCTAAGAGCTGGTCTCCTGGGCATCCACAGCTCCGAGGCATGAGTGGGGCAGGATGGGTCACCACAGTTCTGGTTACATTTTTCAGTCTCATCACAGCAGCTTGGACAAAATAAACTTTAGTTGAAGCTCCCCAGTCTTTGTAAGTGTGGTAACCTGCAAGAAACACAGATTGAAATCCACCTAGGAACCTATAGGACATATCTAGTAGGGGGGGGGGGTGTGTAAATCTGGCTCCAGGGCTCACATTCGATCTTGTTGGTGACTTAAAAACCCTTTTGACAGTGGCCTGAGTTTTACCCCAAGGCTGTTTTTCCAAATGCTGATCAACCCCTGTAGACTCTCATATTTTTCTTCTTGTCTGCTTTCATCCCTGCCTTGCCTCATTTGCCAGCAGGATCTCCTTGGCAGGGGGAGCTGGATAAGCTATCTGCTCCATCATTTATCAGGAAGTCAGTGCTGAATGACGTAAGGCACAGCCTCTTCCCCCCAGAGGATCTTTGTATTATCTCAAGAATTTGCAGCTTCTGCTGCAACTGACAGTCAAATCCAGAAGACTGAAATCTGAACTTTCTTCCTAGGAACTTACGTAATTTATAGATACCCAACCAACAGAAAAAAGTCATACTAAGTACATTTTCATCCTGCTTAAATGCTCAGTGGTTAAATCCCTGTGCTGGGGAGAAGAGTTACACCAAGGTCTGAAAGCTTCAGAGCAAGATAAACAGTGTATTCTCACTAGTTAAGAGGAGATAAGGTGGACCACCGACAAAGGAAGGGAACTGTGTTTCCCTTATTTGGCAGTATCTGGGACACTGAGCCAAAAGGGAGAGAGTATTTATAGGGAAGAGGTAGAACATTTCCTCCCTCCAGAGTATAAAAAATAAAACATGTTAAGGTCTAATAATTTAATGAACAACCCTTATTTGTATAGTCAGATGTTCTGAACAATGTCGGTCTCTATGTCCAGCTGGATTTGCAAAGGTGGTGAAATGAAATTTCATGTCCCACAGAAGTTAATGTGATTTGTTTACTGAACATTCTTAGGCTGTGCTTCAAACCCCATCAGTTAGTTTTCCTTTTCTGAGGAAGGGTGGAATTGATTTTCAAAGTTTTTGTGACCTTCAGTGTATTCGCTTTTAAGGGAAGGAAAAATCTTAATGCAAGGTGATGCTTTGAGTGTTACACTTAACAGAAGGGATAAACACTCTTCTAAAGTGAAGCAGCCATTTCAGTTTTCTCCAAGGTTTTGTTATAAAAAGATTTTGTCCTGAGTTTGGGTTTTTGTTGTTTTTATTTCTTGGTGTTTTGGGGTTTTTTCCCCTCTAAGGAGCTGTGCTTAGAAGCAGCTGCTTTGATTTGCTGTGATTCATGTGACTTGTGCCTGAATTTCATCTCAGCAATGAAATCCAGAATGAGCTGAAATTCCTGGAGCTTTGTTGAATCCTTCCCAGCGAGTGGTAATCAGGTGGATATTTCTGTGAAATATTTTAAATGTTTCTGAAGGTTCTTAGTGGTGAAACTGGTTGTGAAAACATCAGAGATTGCATTTTGCCCTTGTCCCACACAGGACTGCTATTTGCCCAGGCAGCGCTTTGAGCTCACTGGTA
Organism: Chiroxiphia lanceolata; assembly: GCF_009829145.1. Lineage (NCBI taxonomy): Eukaryota > Metazoa > Chordata > Aves > Passeriformes > Pipridae > Chiroxiphia > Chiroxiphia lanceolata. The sequence goes on from NC_045646.1 coordinate 5,062,592, forward strand.
AAAAGCTGGTACAGACATCATAGATCAGGTTTTTTAAACATTCTTGAGTGCACTCCTCACATCTCAGACATGGGAGGACACAGTTAACATTACATCAACCTTTCTTACTTTTGCATTCTAGAAATTTAGCCCTCGATCTTTTTTAAATATGCTGTTTAATATCATTCTGGCTCACATAGTTACAGTTCATCATTCAGACTTGACTGCAAAACATTTTAGGCTGGGATTGCTCAAGTCAGTTGATTGTCATCTGTCATGAGGAAAGAACTAATTTCTCTTCTACTGTCAATCTGCAGATGTTTGGGTTGATTTAAATATGGGGGTGGAAGCCCTTTGCCTTCCCCATCTCTGAGCTGTGGTGCCTGGGCTGAGTGGAAAGAAAAAAAACATGTTCCTTGGTTTCCAGGATTACTGTGATCTCCTCCATCACTCATTGCAATCTCATTTTATCATAGTTTTCATCTGAAAAAAATAGGTCAGTAATTTACAATGGTAACAGAGAAGCTGAACTGGGGTTCATTCAAAAAACAGTGTATCTCTGCAGCCATTCACTAGATTAACAGTGAAAAATCCCAATGCAGGCTCCCTGAAAAATCTTTGTATTTCTAGCATTATGATTTGGAATTATTTTTTTTTTAAAAAACTAGGCTTTTCCTGTCAAATCTAACCTCTTTTGAAGCCGTGTGCATAGAAATAGAACTTTGGCTTTAATGTAAATGTTAAGACAAAATCAAGAACAGTGAAAAGATGACACATTTTCTAGTGTTATCCTGTTTTAGGGAAAGCTTTCCCTGATTACTTTCTCATAAAGGATGAACAGTTTGCTTAGCTGTGACTCTGTTCTTGAGGGTGAAATAGTGGTTATTGCTAAAACACGGCATCCAGAAGCGCTTTTCGTTGCCCATCATGAAATATAAAGGACACATTTCTTTGATTCAAGTGAGGGCTGAGGAGTTGGAACTGAGGGCAAAATTTGGCTTGTGGGTATTTTCTTTAAAGTTTCTTAGATCATCTGGGCAGTGCTGTGCCTCTGCCTTGGGGAAGTGCTCTGCTGCCTTTGTATTGTTGCAGCAGACTTGGTGGCTTTACGAGGTTCACTGGCAAGGAGGTTGTTAATTTTGGCTGAGGTGCTCTGTTTAATCCCCACCAGGTTTGGAGCTCCTATGGAGTCTGTTTTGGCTGTGCTGCCTGCTTGTTTTTCTGTGCAAATATGCAGTTATGCAGGTTATTTTGCTGGTTTTGTGCTTGATCAGGAAAATGCCTTTATTGTGTGTAACAGCCAGATTAGCAAAGGGTTTTATGGCCGGAATTGCCTATGGTCACATTTTTGAAGGTCAAGAAGAAGTAAGTTTTTGGGTTTTTTGTGGGTTAAATGCTGGTGCTGTTGTCCCCCTACATTGGAGGTAGTGTTTCAGAGAAAAATATTTCCTCACTGGCATGGGGCAGCAGTCACAGGATTTAAAAGCCCAGATTGGTGACACTGGAGACTTGTCAGTTCATTAGGGATTGTGCTTTCCACCTCAGTTCTTGGAAGGTGCTGGGATCACCTCTGCCCCAGCAGCACTTGGCTGTGGCTGTCCCAGTAGGGACACTGAAGAGTGACAGAGACAAAACCATGCCTGTGGTGGAACACAGTGGAGCTGTCAATGACCAAATTGGGAAGAGAAGACTAATTTTTGGTGCTGTCAAACTTGTGCTTTTTGTCAGTGTAAGGATGAGCCGGGAGGCTCCTTTCACTGTCTGTGTTGGTGGTGCTCAGGTTCTTGCTTGCCTGGCTGCTGGGAGCCTTTCTTCTCGAGAGGAAATCTCCTCCCCTCTGTAAATGCCAGATGATGTCATTTCACAGCTGGTGTCAGATGGCATTTTGAGCCGCCGTGTTACATTTTAAGAAATGTCGGTATCTAACTCTAACCCTCCTCCTGCCTTGGGCTGGGGAAACTTGTGGAGTTTTTATGGTCACATCACCTGGGGCAGCCTGGGCTGATGGTAACAACAAGGTGGTGAATTTGCAGAGGTTACTTGTCCTTCTGAATGACCCCTGGGTCCATCAGCCTGGGAGGGCAACCCTTGAGTGCTAACGATGGCCAGACAGGCAGATGGTCGTAGGGAATGAGGAGAACTGAGGGGGACAAAGCATGAAGCAGCACAGAAATAAATTGAAGGAATTAAGGGTAAGGCAAGCCTTTCATCCCAACTATTGTACAAAATTTTGAGGGGTGTGAAGAACTTGATTGTATCTAGAAGATTAGCATTTGTTGGCAAAGTTGGTAGTGGGATTGAAACGCCAGCCTTCTACCTGGGAAGTGGGAGTCAGGAGCTCCAGAAAAATTTTAGGGGGGCCTTTCAATCTCCTTGTCAAGTGAAAGGACCCCATCTTGTTAGAAATTAAAGGTATTAATGGCAACTGCAGGTAGACAGACCACTTACAAACTGCTGAAAGATAGGTAGAAAAATGTTTTGCAAAGATGTATCACATATATGTAGCTCCTATAAATCCAGCCAAATCAGGAAAGACAGAAAGTCAAGGAAGGAGAGAGGTAATGTTTTTTTAAAAACAAAGAAAGAGAAGTAATGTCACTTACATTCTAACAGTTCTTTCAGCAGTCCTTGGGCACCTTTCTGTGCCTTAAGCAAAGTATGGGAAGGGACAATTGATTAAATTAATTGCTTAATTAGAACAGATTAGTTATGTCTCTTTTGATTTATTTTTTTTTTAATAACCGTTTACTTTGGTCTCATAGTTTCACACTTAATGAACTGCATTGGGCTATGGGGTAGTGATGTCTAATGTTCATGTAGAAGAGACAAGACAAGAGAAGAAAAACTTGTTTTCAAAGTTTGTGTGTGTGATCTGACCAGTGGCACATTGAGCTGCTGCTCTTTCTGGTGCCCATCCAGCATGGAACCCCCAGAGCAGCACTGGGAGTCCCTCCTGGGTACAATGGTGAACCTGCTCTGTTGCAGGGATGAGAGAGAGGCAAGCTGGAGAGGCTCAAGATTTTTAGCCACAAGGACTCAACCATATTCACAGCTGTCACATGCAGGAGGGTTTGTTGGAATGAGGAGGTGTTACCACATAGAGTATCTGTACTCGGTGCTGGTGAGGCCACCCCTGGAGTGCTGTGTCCAGTTCTGGGCCCCTCAGTTCAGGAAGGACAGTGAGGTGCTGGAGCAGGTCCAGAGAAGAGCAATGAGGCTGGCGAAGGGACTTGAGCACAAGTCCTACGAGGAGAGGCTGAGGGAGCTGGGGCTGTTCAGCCTGGAGAAGAGGAGGCTCAGGGAAGACCTCCTCACTCCCTACAGCTACCTGAAAGGAGGTTGTAGCCAGGTGGGGGTTGGTCTGTTCTCCCAGGCAACTATCAGCAAGACAAGAGGGCACGATCTTAAGCTGTGCCAGGGGAGGTTTAGGTTGGACATTAATCAGGCGTTGGAATGGGCTGCCCAGGGAGGTGGTGGATTCTCTGTCCCTGGAGGTATTTAAGATAAGACTGGATGTGGCACTTAGTGCCATGGTCTAGCAACTATGGTGGTAGTGGACCAAGGGCTGGAATTGATGATCTCAGAGGTCCCTTCCAACCCAGCTGATTCTGATTCTGTGATCTCCACCTGATGTGTACATGTGGATGCTGCCTGCCTGCTCAACCAGGAGCTTTGCCGATGCCAGCACAGCCTAGAAGAGCACTCTGAAATTGCAGCCTGTAGCACGGAAATTATGCTTGTAAAAACCAACAGAATTTTAAACATGTCTTCTCAGTTAGGTACTTCTGTATGAATCAGCTGTGCTGTTGTGTACTTGACCAAAAGATAGAGGGATGGCCACTACTTCATTTATCTGCTAAGCTTTTACTGTCTTCTCAACCCCACGTAGTGTGTGAGCTGCTGTAATGTGATAGCAAAAGGGAAGCTGCCGAAAATAGAAAGGAAAAATATTTTGACACAGAAAATAAGCTAAAGCAAGTCAAAAGTATGAAAAGAGAGTGCTCCAAGAGGAGGTCCTGTGTGTAAGTGTTTTGTTGTTCCAGCAGATTCAGCTTGGGCTTCCTCTGTTTCTGTGGGTTATGTCATTGTTTAATTTGGTGTTCCTTCAAACCCAGCCAGCTGCAGCCATGCACAGTGCACTGCCCCTGTTATCTTCCTTGGGAGATGTACAAAGCACTTGCTTAAGATGTAAAATGTATGTGATGGGGATGGGGGGGTGGCTGTATTTTACTAAGAAAGCCCTTTTCTGCCTTCTAATGGACCAACTGCGTGTTCACAGTAGGAATTCGCTCAGATCTTCAGCCAGTCAAGTAGGAGTTGTTATTGCTGTCTTCCAGCAGTAGCAGCAAAGAAGCAGAGAAAAACAAACCCAACATGTCACTTAGTCTCCGTTTGTCCCTTGCATCCAGCATTTTGTTTCCTTTGTAGGTTACTGCTGATCTTATTTTCCTTCCACTATCCCAATGAAAAACATATATCCAAACAATAACAGGGAGCAGGGAGGATTGGAAATGCTGACATTTATTTTTAAAACACTTTTTAGCCCAGGTGACTTCATTACTTCCGTCTGAATGCTTCTACATCTGATCCTTATCCATGCAATAGCAGGTGTCTGGTTAGAGAAGGATGAGTTGTGAATTTGCACTCCAGGTATTTTGGAGTATCTTGTCCCATGAAAAATAGGATACTGAAGCAGTTAAGGTGAAACTAGCAGGTTAATAGATATGGACTATGGTCAGGACATCTCTGAAACATGGGATTAAATTCATGCCTAAATCACAGTGGTGTTGAGACAAGCACCAATTATCATTTGCCTTATTGTCCCAGTGAATTAGGATAGCTAGAGATTTTTTTTCTTATTATTTTAGATCTGAAAATGTAATTTTCTGGAGTTTATACAGAGTTTTTCTGTTAATAGATTTTCTGTTGTCCTTCAGTTATTTAGGGAGTGGCTTGAATTTTTTTTTTGCTGTCTGTATATGGTTTGGTCTTTAAGGACAAGCAGTGAGTTATGAGGTCGTGGAAATCAGTTAAGACATTTCAGCAGGAGAATTAGGTTGGCAACAGTGAGAAGGCTCTTAGAAATGGAAAACCTGTGTGATATGCTCATGCACAGCAATTTTTAAAAATTCAGAATGTATTCCAACAATTGTATCTAAAGTTGGATAACATCAATCTCCTTACCTTGGTCACAGGAGCTGCAGTTGTCTTTTATCATTGGTGTTTTTATTAGCTTTCATGTAATTAACAGAAATTCGAAATATTTTACATTTAGAAATCTAATCCAGGCATTTGTAGGCTTAATTAATAATCTTCCTTGGTGTATTATATTTCAGCATGATGTAATTGACTGTTTTGAATATAAATATTTTTTTAACAAGTTTTTTATTCTAAAGGGCTCCCCATTTTTCCCAGTGTGGAAGAGTTGTGTAAAGTACTGTGTGTTCCATGTGACACTGAGCTTGCTCTTCCCAGTGTTACATCTGTCAACCAGCACGTAGCCTGGCAGTTTATCCGTGACCCTGCCCTGCCCTGGGCTGCCTTCCTGACAAACTGGAAAGCTGCATCAAACTGGATTAGGCAGGAATTTGTCCTAGGTCTAATTTTGTTCAATATTTTCATTAAGGACTTGAAGGATAGAATAAGAATTGGTGCTTATTAAATTATAGTCCATATCAGGTTCTGATAGGGCTGAGAGTGCTTGGTGGGTTAAGGGGGAGGGAAGGAGGACAAAATAGGAGGAGAGCTCAAATGGCCTTGAAAGAAGTTTGATGAAGGCAAGAGTGAAGTGTTGCATTTGAGCCAGTTCTTCTCAAACATGCCTTTTTTTTGTAGCTGTGTGATAGTTCTGCACAGTAGTTCTGAGAGATGTAGTAGAGCACAAACCCCAAGAGTCAAGTTACTGTATAGACAAAGAGAAGAGGAAACCTCCAAGCAAGCTCTGTAAATTGGTATGTTGTTCCTTAGTTGGTGCTGCCAGGGCCTTGGCTGGCACACGGTGGTCAGGGCTGCCACCATGTCTTCAGAAGGATGGAGACCAATTTAAAAAACATACCAGAGGACTGCTGTAGTTGGGATCTGGTAAATATAGGTTTGAAAGAAATGAGCTTGCTTTGTTTAGAGGCAGGAATGCCTTCAAATATGTGAAAGGTGGCAACAGAGAAGGTGGTGATGAACCTGCCTGTGGAGGGTGTGCAGGGAAGGGAGGAGTAAGTTTAAGGTGCAGCAGGGAAAGTTGAGAAGATAATCTTCCCAGTGATGAGGAGAGTTAGATGCTGTGGTAACTTGCCTAGCTGGGGAAGTTTGGAGATCCACAATCATGGGCCAGGAGGTTATTTATTTAATTTTCAATTATTTTTAAAAAATGGGCTAGGCAGCCATCTCAGAGGAATTGGTTTGATATAGATTGATCATATTTCAGTGTAGGAGGATGGATTGGGTAGCTGTGTCACATCCCCTCTGGTCCTGCTTTCTGTGACTCAGCTGCAGTGTGACATCTGCAGTTTTAGGTTTGTTCTTATATGAGGAGTTTATTAGTTTATATTTCTGCAGTTCCCTAAAGTGAAAAGATCTGCATGTGTTCTTGGTGTCTTAAGCTTTGACACTGGCAGGCAGTTCACGAAGGAGCTGGGCTGTGTTTGAGGAGTTCATTTTCTTGGGGGCTGTAGGTTGTGCTGTACGTGACTGATAAAAGGTCTTTCCCAGCATTAAAGCCGGTCACAGCCCCAATAAATCTGGAACAAATTCTGAGAAAGCATGTCATGTTATGACTGGCGTATCTGTGAGCTCTGCTTGAGAATTAGACTCAAAAGTTTGCAAAGTGCTAGTGCTGATGTCATTCCCTTGGAATGGAAAGGCTGTTGAAACAGTAAATAATTTCTGTGGCCAGAAGCTAAGTCTTTAGCTGGACCTTTTCCTCTCTTCGAAGGAAAGAATGCAGAACAAACCTAAAATTTGTATTTGCAATGGGAAAATCCTAATTAGTTTAGTGCTTTTAGCTATTTCAAACCATTTACACACACAGCTGCTGTTCATGCAAACATGTAAACTATTGATGGAAACTTCAAACTTACCTTGAAATGACATTTTTTTTCCCCTGTTTTTTAAATCTGTGCTTGATTCAAAGTATGGTTGGAAAGGTCTAAAAATTATATTTGTACTGTACGTGCAGAAAGGAACATAGACACAGGCTAACAGAAGCATATAATAAAAAGCTTTAGTTCAGCAAGACTTAACATTGAAACCGTGTTAGCATCAAACAGCTGCTGGGAAAGTGTTTAATTTTTAGGGACATTTACTCCTGATTGTATCTGTGGAGTTTTGTTTATGATTCAAAACTCTGAAAAAAGGAGAGATGACCAAAATACAAGCTTAGACATGGTCCAGGTCTTTCAGCTGGTTTCTCTGCTTTGAAAGGCTAGTCTGAAACATTGGATCCAAATGACCCACAGCCTGGGAATTAGAACCTAATATTGTAGCTTGGGACTGCTAAAGTTTCTCCTAGACACTGAGATTTACAGGATAACTTGGATTTTGTACTGTCCCTCAGAGGACCCCACTGAGCATTCACAAGGAATTCATCCCCACCCCCAGCTTCCTCCTAGGAGGAAGAGTTTTGCCATGACAGATGTGGGGAACAGATGTTGAGAGGAAAAGTTATAATGGGACAATGACCTGAAGTGTTAGTTGGACTCTTCCTTGACGTGACTGAGCTTCTGTTCCCGATGGCAATGGGGGAAAGCAGCACTGTGCTTTCCTCAAGTGTCTGCTACCTGTCTCTGCAAGCCCCAGTGTTAGGGGGGGGGGTTGACATACAGAGCTTTTATGTCTTTGTGTCAGATACTCAGGGCTCAGACAGCTGAGAGAGAGGAAGGAACAAAGATTGAAGAGCAAATCGACTGTCTGTTGTTCAGGGACAGTTAGTACTAGGTGTGTGAATCATCTCAGCCACCCACCATCTTTCCCAAGCAGTTGTAGGTAATATTTCTGAATCTTAATCTCCTGTTTTACATCAAGGCTTCCTCTTTCCTTGCTGTTGTTCTTCCCAACCTTTCCACCACTGCATCTGTGATGTCTGGGAGATGCTCCTTCTCCTCATCCCTGAATGCCGCTAATCTAGTAGTATAGTCCTCAGTGGTTGCTGAGTGACAATAACAGAGAGCCAGGAGAAAAGGTCTTCCACCAACTCTATGTTATCAGCATAGGGCATATAAGATGGATTTTTTTTTCTTCTCTGTCATCTTTCAGCAGGATTTCTGCTCTTTGTTGGCTTAGAAGAAAGATGTTGAGCTCGATACTTAATGTGTTTTGAGAGAGGTTGGCAGGTCAGAGCAACTTCCTTACTGAGGGAGGGATTTGGGACAGGTCTCATTCTCCTTAGCTTAGTCTAGCTCAGGAGACTGAGTAATTATGTTTATTACTGAAAGAAGATCAGCCATCCATGGAAGCCTGGGATTTTTTTACAGCTCTTGAAATGGGAAACTAAGTATTTTAAATACTGTAAATACTGTAATACTTGACCTCTCCTGAGGTCCCCTTCCAACCTGAGCTGTTCTCTGCTGCTGTTACAGACATCACTTGTGCATATTTATTGGTTTTTACCTTTAATTTTATATTACCTGTCATTCACTGCTCGTTTTTGTTTGAATTCAGTGCAGGGCTCCAAGGCACACACTCTCCTCTCCAACCGGTGCAGTGATTTCAAAGCTTGTGATGAGCGGGCCCTTCTCACTGCAAGCTTTTCTTTCTTTGCAGTTATTCTTGTAAAATGATTCATGGCCTTGGCAAATCAGTGACATGGATGCATCAGCTCTGTAGCTCTGAGTGTGTGAAGTGATTGGGGGGTATGTGTGGGATCACTGTCAGCTGCCCAGTCTCAGGTGTGACCACTCAGGAGATTTAGCATGGGAGATACCTGACATAATTGGTCACCATATGTGCATCATCTGATATTTCTTATTCTTTAGGAAATGTGATGCAATACCCATTCATATATGTATTATTCATCAACTTTAAATTCGGGTCTTTGTTTTTGGTTGGTTTTTTTTGAACTTGCTGTCACCTTAGGTCTGTGCGAGTCCCTCTCTCTCCAAAGTCTTTGAAGATTTCTCTTTTTCCAGGTCCAGCTTACCTTTATAAACTCTTGTGACATAAATGTCCATACTGACCACATAAATGTCCACAATAACCCAAGACTTCAACGTATCTGGTATCCAGAGCCATCTTCTTGTGAACAAGCTACATGTTTTTAATATAAAAAACTCCCTGAGTAGGACTCTTTGAGAAGTCTGATTGACGTCCTTTAATTATTATTTATTTGCTGGGCATACCCAACTCTCTTAGGTCTTGGAGTTAGTTCCTGTACCTTGAGCAGTTTGAACCCTCAGCCCTGACCCTGCAAGTGTTGGAGCACTTGGTTACTGTACAAAGCTATTGATTTTCACAGGAGAGGGAAGTGAGATTTCTTTGGGCTTCAGGATTTGTTTTCCTCTCCTGCTCAGTGTGACAGAGATAGCATCCTTGCTAGAAAGCAGAGAGAGGAAAGAAAATTCACTCCACATGTTTGGGATTTAAGGTTGAGAGTGATTCACGCTCAGCTTCTGGGGGTTGTAATTAGGGGTGACATAATAACCATAAACTTTCAATAAAATAGTAGCAGCATTTTTGTTGCACTCTGTAGCTGCAGAAGCTGCTTCTGATTAGCATCCCTTCAAGATAAGCCTGCAGGATCTCCACTCTTTCCAGATCTGTGTCCAGGCTTTTGTAGCACAGTCCTACTTCTTTACCGATGCTGAAAGAACCCCGAATTCAGAAACACCCCAAACTTTGACATTTTCACTTGGATCAGTATCTCAGCCTTAGTCCTTTTAGTCCATCTGTGTAGTTTTAAAGTCAGTATTATCTTATGCTCTCTCAATCGTGCCAGTTTATACTCTTTATAATACACTCTAGGGTTATCTACTATGGAAAAAAACAATCTTGCTATCCTCCACTCCTCCTGAAATATTACTACTCCTTTCTTTTCCAAGTGGCTGAAACTAAAAGGAATCCAGGAATGTGTGCAGCAGGAGATCTGTCATTCCCACTCCACACCAAGGTGCATTCTTGTAGAGAGAGATGGGCATTTACACTGGAATTCGGCCATCAGCATTCAGCCAATTCCATTTTTTGGCAGTCGAGCACTTAATGGAATTTTTAAAAAGAAGATCTACATTTTAAAGCAGGTCACAGACAAAAATAAAGACACATTCTTGGGCTACGAGAAGTAGGTCAGGTTTTGGGAGAATCATTAGTGAAAGCTGTTGATCTGATCTTACCTGTTTATTGATATTTTTTGCTTCTTATGCCAAGTATGTCTGGCTCATTTTGCTTTAGGTGAGATGTATTCTCCTGCTTTGGTGAGCAAACTTTTTACATTAACATTTTAAAAAATAAAAAGAAAAAAAAAACACAGGAAAAATATGTTCCTAGTTTTCCAGTAGAGAATACTGTAGTGGAAAGTGAGGCCTCTCGTGCTGCCGTCCAAAAGGAATAAAGCTGCTTTGTGTCACCTCATTACTCTAAACTGATGCTTTACCTCAAGATTGTTTTGGGGGAGGGTGGGGGAAAGGCTGATTCTGCTGCTCAGATGATGCCTGTGCAGCACCTTCTGCACAATTAGTCCCTCTAATTTAGGGGAAGCATTTCACAGCCTGTTGGTGATAACACTGTGTAGCCCCTGCAAGAGCCGCTGTAGCAGGGAGGAGAGATTCCTACTGGTCAGGGAGGATGGATTACTGCTGGTCAGGCATTGGAATTTGCCTGGCATTGCTTTATTGTCTCCATAGTTGGAAGGTGGCTGTTAAAGAGCTTTAAGCTTTACATGGTTTAAGGACAGGTAATTTAGGGTGGGTGCTAGGGTTTAGGGCAGGCACCCTCTGTGGCTCATCTGGGCTTTCTACACACAGGGCAAGGATGCTCGTCCTCCAGTGTCCTGGAGAGTAGGTGGGTAGCCCAGCTCTGCAGCTGTTGGGTTGAGGGTGGTCTTGGTTATCAAACCAGGATTAGGTTCTGTGGTAATTGAGCTGTAGAAACTCCTGGGCTTCTTCTGCAGCTGAGCTTTGGAAACAGGATGGTTTTGCCCTGTGAAAGCAAATCCCAATTAATAACATTGTTTGTGGAGGACATCTCTACAAGTAGTCCCACCTTTCTGAATATTTGTAATTACTGGAATTTTCTTTCCCTCCTTTTTTTCTTAAAATGTTTTTTAATATTAATCCATATAACTGCATACCTTGAATTCACAAGAGCAAAACAACTGATGCTTACGTGCAGGTAATGTCTGTTTCTCTCATTCCCCTGTTTACAAATTCCAGAAGAATTATTGACATAATTTGACATTTTTGTTTAATTTTGGTAATTTATTTTTCTTCCTATTTTGGTAATTTCCACATTCTCTATTTTACAGAATTTGATTCAGAAACAAAAAGAGTTCAAGACATTCTTTCTGGAATGGAGAAACCACAGGTATGTGATCCCAAATTGCCACACACATCTATAATAGCAACTTTGATATGTAGATTGTGTCACAACATACTAGTGATTTCACAGGGGAGCACCTCTGAATTTTTTCCTTAATAGATTGTTGCCACTATATATATATATATATATATATATATATATATATATATATATATATATATATATATATAAAACTCATTTTGCTGTGATATAAATCTAAAGGATCTTTTGGGCTATTTGGGGGCTCTGCCTACTGAAGGAATTGTACCAGTTACCTCTTTCCAGAGGACAACTCCCAGTATTGATACTGCGGTGGGGAACTCTGTGCACTGGGGTGAGTTGCCTAGCTCTTACCCCCTGTCCCCTGGGTTTAATTTTATTTGTCATGAGCAATATATGTCTTTAATCATGATTGAATTAAGCTAATTCTATTATTCAATGGCAAATTACTATAGTCTGTGTTTTTCTAAGCCATAAAAGCCTGTGAATTAGAATGGAATTGAATCACCATGTAAATAACCCTAATGCTGAGTGTGACTGTAGTCAGGTGAGGGTATTAATAAGTCTGGTTGTAACTCCTTTGAATGTCATGTTTTTCTAGTTTGGTGTGTCAAATGAAAACCAGAAGAGTACTGTGGATCTAAAGGAATGGTCCAAACCAGCACTGGAAGAAGCAGTCACAAAGCAGACTCCTTTGCTCTCTCAGGGTTCAGGCCTTTCTCTGTCCAGCTGGAAAGATAGTGAAAAGATAAGCAAATAAATAAAAAGTAGTGATTGGAAAGCTCATCTAAAGACTGGGTTTGACAGTAGCTGCTGGAGGCTGATACAAAGAAATTCTGCAGTGGGAGCCTTGGCTGCAGAAGTGGCAGAGCTCAGGGAGAGGCAAGCAGGAGCACAGGCTGAGTTTTATTTTTGGACTCTTGGATGCTTTTTGTTCTCAATACATACAAAAGGTGTTTGGTCTTAAATTGCTCAATCAGTAGGTGTTGGATCCTGGTGTCATGGCATCGACAGGAGCCAGAATCTAAACCAGACCTGCAGAGATGATAAATACCAGCCTGAGTTCTGTTCACAAGAAGGAAGGTCACCTCATTTCATTTAGAAACAAGTGACCATAGTAAGCTGAAGACTGACAAAAGAGTTTCAGGGTAATCAGAAGGGGAGAAAGTGCACTTAACACAAAATTAGGTTAGTTTAATGTACAGAGGAAGTCAATATTTTTGTACCAAGGACCACCCAAATGTTACTCATCTGGTCAATAGCCACAGCCAGGTGCTTTTACAAAGATCCAGAAAGCTGACAAGAAAAATGGCTTATTTCATACTTTCATCTTTAGAGGTAGGAAGAGAAGCTATTTGAGCAATTTGCAGGATTCTGAGATCTCTGCAGTTAGATTTATGGTAACTAGAGCCTCTAAAGCCGAAAGGAACAAGAAACTAAAAGTAGACAAAAATAATTTTCCTTTAATCATAACAAAACTATAATTTTTTTTTAAAGAAAATCTAAAGCATGACAAATGCTGGTTCAATAATAATGACATTTAGTGAGGTGATGCTAGGGATTATCTGTTATTCTCCCTGTAACTTTGACATTTGTGAGTAATTAAACTCACAGGACTCTCACAAACCATTAATTGTTATGAATGATAATGTGTGTGTGTGTGTGTGTGTGTAGTCAGTATTACACCTGATAGGAATATATCACATCATGACCTATATTGCTTGGCAAACCTTATGCATATATGAATGAAAAATGAAACAATATACATAAAAGCAATAGTGAAGAAAGAAATGATGCAAAACAAAAGAGCACAGAGCAGTGAGTCAGTGGTAAGTGGAGTGATGCTGTGTCTGCAGCACATGGCTTTGATGTGTCCAAGTGAGCAACTCCCTCCATCATCAATGGTGTGGAAGCCATCCAGAGGGATTAGGCTTGTAAGCAACTCCTGCAGGAGACTCCACAGCCATGGTATCAGTAGGAGGTGTCTGGCTTGCACAGGTACCTCTCAGAATACAAAATATACACACTTTTAAAATTATTACTCTATAAAAAAAATCTGCTTTTGATAATAGATACTGTTACCTGTTTGAGAGATGTGCAGCCAAACTGTAAATTTAATTATAGCTTTGTCCCTTTAACAGCAAAAATTTTAAAAGACTCCTTTGGCTTTTATTCCCCCTCAGTTTTATTTAAACCGAAATATATTTTCAATTCACATTATTGTAGACAAAGTAAGCATTCTCTAAAACAAATAACTGCAGTGAGGGAAGGGAAACTTGATTCTGGGTGGCGGGGGGGCAGCATTGCTGTGACCAGTGTGTGGCTGCCGAGGGCCTTGGGGGGCATCACCCCCCATGGGGAATCACCACAGGTCTGTCCAGCCAGAGCTCAAACATCAGTTTGACTTTCCGAAGGCAGCCCTCTCCCGCTGACTTGCTCTGCAGCGAAACTCATATTTAAACATTGGGATTTTTGCCTAAAATTGCAGGATTAGAGCCATAGTTTATAAGCAGAATCTCGACCCAGTAATAACCATGAATTCATTTGACCCCCGAGTCTTTCAAACCCTGCCCTCGAGGGAGTAAATGAATGTTGCTTGCAGTGTAGTTCTCACACACATACAATGAGCCCCCGAACCACACGATGCCTGTGAATGCTAACCCGGAATTTGAAAGATAATGAAAGTTGTACAGAAACATTTTTCATTACCTGAAAGACGGGAAGGGCCGATATTCATCAGTCTTGTAACCTTATTGAAGTGGTGCAGGAGCTGGATTCTTTCCCAGGGGCTTTTATGGAATAATTATTTACACCACCGAGTTTTGATAGCGCAGAAAGGAGGCATTTACTGTGTAAACTGAGAAGTTTTCAGAAACTAATTAACTGTGCTTTTCACCAGACACACAAAACTCCTTGTGGGAAAATCTTTTGTTAGGTCTCGGCTAAAAGGCCGAGCCAGCCCTTGTCAAAGCCAGCACAGCAATTTTGGGGACAGATGAGACCGGCTGCAGTAACTAGAAGGAGCACAAAGGTTTACCTGCCCAGCCTAGGAAGAGATGCTCTGGCTGCTTGTATTTTGGTTGGATGGAGTTAGGGCACCATTAATGAACAATAGACTGTTTTTTATTGACAGTGAAGTATTTATGTCTGCAAGTTCAGAAGGGTTGTTAAGCCCACCATTGTGATGGCAGCTGAGCTGTTTCATAGGCATGGAAAGGGCTGGTCCAGATCTGTTCAACTGCTCCATATCTTTTGAAAGGTGTTTGTATAAGCAAGAAAAGTTGGAGATAAAGCTACCAAGCTGTTTTGCGAGTGCCTGCTTGTTATTCTCAGCATATCATAACCCCATTTATTTGACTTACCCTTTTTCCCAGCAAAGCTAGTGCTTCCTGCTCCAGGTAGGAGTTCCTTGGTAAACTAAGTGGTGGCTTTGGCCATGAAATGAGATATTGAAGAGATATGCCTTTGGCAGGTAAATGTGATACGATATCAGCCTGTTGGTGGGGGAGCAGCACACGGGTTTATCTCCAGCCACACAAACAAATCCGTTCCCAGCACTCGTACTGACGTGCACAGCCCTGTTGTGCCTTCTGTACCCAGGGAGGGTATAGATTTGCCTTCTCTGACTTTTATCACACAGACAGTGACCTCTCACTTGCTTTCCTGCACTTGCTGTGTGTACTCAGTGCAGCTAAGAATTGTATTTAACGATTTCTGGTGTTTATTTTTAAGCCTCACCAGCAGTTGCTGTGTACCCACCACCACTGAGGCAGCCAGCAGCCACTCTCTCTATCAGTAAGAAATTAATGGTGTAGCTGGAGCAGCTTAGCAACTGCGTTTGGACTTTCATCCTCTGCATGGAAATGTCTGCACACAGACTTCAGAATCGTAGTCTAACAGTTTCTAGCAGTTAGTCCATAAGATACTTTCTCTTATTTTAAGAAACTTTAAACCTAACTTTTTACAGATTGCTGAAGTTCATGAAGGGCCAGAGTTTTGCTGTACGTGGAATATATACGTGTGTCCTTGGGAGTAGTCATAGAGAAAAACATTTCAATAGAACATTGGCAGGATATCGTGCCTCCAGCTCCAAGTCTGCCTGAATTTATGAAAAACAATTATGCAAGCGTATTTCCATAATAAAAGAAACTGCATGTTGATGGGCTGAGCTGGCATAGTAGTAATGTCTGTTAAAAAAAATAAAAATCTATTTGGATCTTACTATTCAGTTTTCTGATCAAAATATTATTTAAAATATGGACTTTTAGCTCCAAATATCCTTGCCACGTTTTCATTCGCATGTGTGTATATATATATCTCAAAAATTTAACTTATCTCACTTGAACCATTCAAGTGTCTTATAAGCTATCTAATCCAGCATTGGTGTCCTCTGGTCCAAGTTCTTGAAGTAAACATTGATTTCATAGTATCAGAAAAATATGGCAAGAAAATGCTGTGAAAACAAGAAATGCCATGAAAATTCTTACAAGAATTTGCATGTCCATGTTTTTTACCAAGAAAGCTTGGTGCTACTTAAACTTTCTTGCCTTAAAACTTATTTTTCACATTAGGTTGAACAAAGGTTTTCTTTTTTGGCAAGACTTGACTGTGCTGCTATAAATTAAAATCTTTAACTTTTGAGATCACGGTATTTAAGATATGTTTCATGGTGTCACCTACTTGTCAGTCTGTTAAAAATGGATTTATGACTTGCTCAGAAAGAATCTGCTTGATATTATGGGTATCAGACACAACAGTTGCAGTGCTCATCAGCTGGAAGCAATGTGTTTTCACGTGAGAAGTTAAATATTCTCCATTCTGTAAAGATATCCAGGAGCCAGATTTGTAAACAGGGAGTCCTTTAAAGCTGATTGCTGAAACTTCATTACCAAATAATTTACAGGTAAGGGGTTTCACTTGTCTCAACAAAACTTAGGAAATGTATAACTGAGCACCTGCATCCATCTTATGCCTTCCAAAATAACAACATCTTACTCTGAGTGTTGGAAAAATCTGTTAAAATGATAGAACCAGTGAAATTTGATGCGTAGGAGAAATAAAGAATATAAAACCTCAGTCTTTGATTCCTCCTCATGGAGTGTAACTAAAGGAATATTCTTCATATATTCACTACAGTTAAGAAGGAAGAACATAATTTTCGTGATGAAAAGTGGAGAGTTTGTGGCAGAGCACTTGAGGCTCTGGAGGCTTTGAGGCTTCCCTGTGCTTTTTCAGCAGGCATGTATAAAAATGTGCTGCTTTTCCCAGATAGCCAGTGCAACAATTGCTTCTTATTTCTTTTTCTTCTGAGACAGTGGCAGGGGGGATTTTTTTTCTTCTTTCTCAACCTGATAACAGAAGGCTGTTATCTGGGAAGCTGCTGTTGGGTACGTGCAGGTGATGTGCCAGCAGCTGTCCTGGTGAGCAAGGTGATGCCAGTTCTCTAAGCTCGGTCAGTCTGGAGTTAGGTGGACCTGGGTCTCCAGAAGAATACAGCTGCACTGTTGGGGTGATAAAATTGTTTTAGTGCCTGAGTTTTAGGTGTTTCTTCTGTGTTTTATTGATAGAGAATCCTCACCCATCTGGCATGGAGGTGTCTCACCCAGGGGCCACTGCAGATCACAGAGACAGTCTTTATCTCAGCACAAAGTGATTGATTTGCAGTGTAATTTTTAATTGACAAGTTGGACTTCTGTTGTGATTTTCACTTAGGCTTTTGAGTCAGTGTAAATTTGCAGATTAAATTGGGGTTTTTTTAACTTATTTGCAGTTGAATTATTACAGTTTCAAATGATAAGAAGGAACAGGATGACTGAAAAAGCCATCAGAGTTTTTTTAAAGAATTCTCCCTAAAAAGACTTTAGAGAAATTATTGTGTATAAAACAATCTATAGGATAAAGTCTTTGTTTCACTTAGTTCCAACTCCCTTCTGGTAATAGCCATGGCAGCAGGTACTTCCAGAGTGGTGTGAGGCATCCTTTGTTGGATGCTCAGACAGTGACGAGTCAGTTCACTGCAGGGAGAAATCTCTCCATATTGCTCATCTGTTAGAAATTACTTTATGCCATAAATCTGTATTTTTGTTTGTGGTGTTGACCATTTCTGACCCTTTTCTTTTCAACTCTAGCTCTGAAATTTCCATTTTACAAGAAATGGATTGTGAAGATGCAAGCAGAAAACAAAAACTTAGAGGATAGTGGGGGTTTTTTCCTCAGAATTCAGGGTAACCGATGTTTCTTCTACAGGTTACAAATATTCAAGCAAGAACAGTTTTACTTTCCTGGTCACCTCCCACTGGCCTTCTAAATGCAGATAGACACAACAACGGTTTGCCTTACACCTGTACCTACGAGGTTGCCTTATCGGATAAAGGGAGGGATGGAAAATACAAGATAATTTACAGGTAACAGTGCCATTTTTTACACTTGTGTTTTCGTTGGGAATAAATTCTCTGAGATTTTCAGGGTGTATTCTGGCATGCCCATCAGTCACAGAAAAAAGGCACGTTTGAGCACCCCCTGGTTGTTCCCTCACTGTCCTGTTGGCCCCCTTGCCAGAGGAGCTTGCAGCGAGCTGAGTGCACGTCACAAGGTCCCTAATTGCCGTCCCATCCCACCTCCCTGGCACGTGGCAGATCCTGCAGCCCGTGCTGCCTCTCCCATTGCCAGTGAAAAGGTTAATCTCTCTCCTATGCTAAATGTCAGAACCTTCTGTGTACACCACACCTGCCTTCCTAATGGGCTGGTTTTGTGTGGACTTGCAGAATTTAGCACAGTAAAGCTTGTTATTTCAGCTAACGAGCAAAATTTGAGGGCTTTGCTGCCTTGTAGTGTCTTAGATGAGCAGAGGAGGGAGTTACAGCCATCAGTAGGTTATAGACTCTCCCCAGCAAAACCCAAATAGTTGGCTCCCAGCAGTCCTCAGTAAAAATTCAGAGGAATTTCTCTGTGTCTCCTTGCAGTGATCCTCTGAGCTCATTCTGTGATCAAGTACATATGGTGTTATGCATTTCTTTTTCCCTGCTAATGACATCTAGGAAGGAAAATTTGGAGATGTGACCTTGGCTATTGTGAAATACCTAATCCTTCCCAAATCTCATTAAATAAAGTCCAGGTGATAGAGCACTTATGGAATTACCTCTTGAGACCAAGCCATCTCCTTTCTTAAGAGTATTCCTCTTGGTATGCTGAAGGCAGGTTTTGGGTAATGCAAAAAGAAGGTATTAACCAGAGAAAGGCTGCCTGATTTTTTTTTCAATTTTTTTTTTCTGGCACTTACACTGGCTATTTGTGAGCCAGTGTGAGCATCTCCATAGTTCAATATGTGCTGCTGAGCTTCTAAAATGGGAAGGACACCTTCTAGTACTTCTTGTGCTTGCTCGTGAGAGGGCTGCACATTTTCTCCTGGTTAGGAAACGTTGTGCATCTGTTTTAAAGCTGCTGGTGGTGATGTGTCTCCTGCTGCTGGCCAGAGTGCAGCCATTAGCTTGATGTGGTACATTCCATCAGGAGCAACAGTAATTGTTACTATAGGCAAAAGAAACTCAGCAATATGTCAAATACATTGTCTTTGCAAGGAGGTGAACTCGTTTCAGAGGGGGGGGGGGAAAGAATTTGCAGAGCATTGAATTATATGAAAACAAAGAGGTTTTTTTGGTGTATTTTTGACATGTGCAGGCATGTGCTTTCTGGTGAATTTTGTTCTCTTGATTTTGAGACATTTCCCTGTATTTGTCCAGCTAGCTATGAAATATTTCTTTATGCTAAAATGAGAGCTTTCTTGTTTCCCATATTTTAATAAAATCACGAATAAGCCAGGCTCTTACATGAGATGGCTATTACTTATTAAGCACTGACCCGTACCTTAATCTTCACAGAACTGGCAACACATGACTGAGCCCAGTGTTCATTTACCAGCAAACAAGCCAGAAGGAAAAAGAATAGCCCTAACTATGTTGGCTGCATTTGAAATTAATAGATTATTTGCTGGTTTTTTTCCTAAAATGTCTGAAACTGTGCTTTTACTTCTCTTAGCATTAAAAGGAGAGCTGGATCCAGCTGTTCAGGCATTAATTAAAGTCTCCTTGCCATGATCCTCATAGGGAGCATCATTCTGGAGGAGAAAGCAAATAAGTGGAACATTTGTGCAAGAAACTATGCCTCTTCCTCTGAAGTTCAATGGCTCACTTTTTATAAAGTATTTTGAAATAGGGAATATGCAGAAAATACAGAAATAATGTTTGGATTCCGTTCTTTTCAGCTCTGGGAGGGTAGAAAACCATAGTGTGCTTTATGCAAATATCAACAAAATCCAAGCATTGGAAAAAAACCATATAGCTGGTTTACTATATAAATAATTTACTAATTTGTTGAGTTTGGGCTTCTTTCCTGCAGTGGAGAAGAATTAGAATATAACCTGAAGGACCTTAGGCCAGCAACAGATTATCATGTCAGGTGAGTTAGTGTGAATATGAATGTCACTTAGATATAAACTTCAATTGTATGAGAATAAATGTGAAAGTTTTTTAACTAAATATACAGTGTAGTTCAAGAATGTAGGTGTATTTTTCAATGATTTCTACATATTTTACAATAGATTTTATCTTGGACTTTAAATTATGAGCATGCTTCTCAAACAACATGTTTTCTGTTGTATTGTCATTGCTGTAGAAAGAGGGGAAAAGAAGTCTACATGTCTGTATTTCTGTGTTTGAAAGTGGGATACTTGAAGCAACTTAAAAACTTGACTCAAGCAACTGGTGTTTCTTCAGCTGCTGTAACTCTGAAAGTTCTCCAACCCGCTTTGTTCATAAATAGTCTGTGCTTTGGGAAGCAAATCTACTGATTACAGATCCATCTGACTGTAGTAATTTAAGCACTTATTACAAGAAAAAATATTGATTCACACTGAGCTGTGCTGATATTTTCAGGGCATATTTCTCTCTGATTCTGAAAATGTGTTTTACACATTTATTAACTATTAACACATTTTAGTTTTCCTCCTTGATGTTTTTAACATCGTCTGCATTACCTGTTCATGTTGCTTTTTTTTTTAAGACTTGTTTATGTACTAAGGCTTCAAATTCACATCCTGTTCAGTTACCCTCCATATCCTTTAAAAAAAAAATCCTTTCATTCCTATCTATTGTTCCTTTCTGTTTTTCCAAACAAGGGCTAAGCATGGTGTGCTGTTTCATGTCAAGGCTGTTCCTGTTTGCAAAACTTTAAAGAACACCTTGCTTCTGAGCTCTAAAAAAGATCCAACACCTAAGTGTGTCCATCTTGTTCTGATACTATAGGTTCCTTTAAGTTTTAAGGGTGATTTTCTAGTGGAACCCTAAAATAAACTTTTCAAGTAGAAGCAGAAGACCAGAAGTAATTCATCATAAATAGGGAAAAGATGCAGCTCCTGGGCTGGGCAGGAGTTCTGGCCACAACAGGGATGGTAGCAAGGAGGAGAAGGTTGTAAAACACTGTTGAGCTTCCTGCTGTAAACACTGTTGAGCATCTCTTTTGAAGCCAACTTCCAACACCAGAGTGGTCACCATGAGCAGTTGGGTTGAGGTCTTGGTCATTTTTAGGGGTATTTGTCCCATGTCCTGGCTGACTTCTTCCTCCCTTACCTACAGCTCCCTCCATCTTCCTGCAGGTTTGTCAAATTATGATTAGTTTGTGAACAATTAGCAGTAACTTCTGTTCAAAAACAAGTGACTGCTAAATATAGAAGTCAGCCTTGCAAAGCAGCAGCCCGTGCTTGCAGTGGAGCGAGCCGACACCGAACGAGCTGCCTATTTGCTTTCCATGACAGTTTTTTTTTCTTCACTGTAACTGCATTATGTGTTAACATCTGTGAAGAAATAAATCTGTTCAGTAAAGAAATTTAAGGGCCAGCAGTTACTGGGCAGATCGCTTTGGGTCTCCTTAACCTTGGCAACATCTCTCGGGGCTTTGTCTCCACCAGACAAGGTGCTTGTTCTTGCTCCTGCCCTGCAGGGCACCTGGGACAACCTGGTTCACTCTGAACCCACTGCTTGCTTTTCTTCAGGTGTATTGTTGTGGTACCTTCAGGGCTGTCTGTACTGTGTTTCAGTGACAGTACAGAGGATGCCCCCTAAGTTCGTTTTCTCATAGTTTTATTCCCTTATGGCTTGTGTTGGATGCTTGGCTGTGCTCATTTCCAGCAGATGTACACAAATTGCATTTGTTTTCACTCCTGACTGCTAATAGGTGATGGGTAAAGCAGCACTACAGCAGTTCTTCTCAGCCTCCCCCAAAAGGTTTGATTCTACGTAGGTGGCCATTGTACATAAATTACTCTTATCTACTGAAAACAAATTTAGAAATTGCCCTTTCTTTAGCTCTGCATTCAAGTACACAATAGCTACAGCCAACTCAGAGGTCATCGTCTGGTCATGATTTGAACTTTTTTTTTGAGTAGAAGACTTCCAATTTGCACTTTCTTTTGCTGCATGGAAAATGTGAAGGGAAAAAATAACATCATTAATTTTTCAGAGAAAGGCACCTCTTGAGGAAGTACTCAACTGTATCCTATTTGCTTTCCCACATGGTTTTGTATTTTATATCCCCCTCTATAGTGATATATAGAAGATTTGCCTGAAATCAAATTTGCTTTGAAGATTTTTAGTTTGTCAGAGTAATATTGCTGAACTATGTCAGTTCTAATCCATGGAGGTCCACTAAGTGTTGATACCTGAGCTATGGAGGATGAGCTTGTACCTGTGGAAGGAGACCAGCACTCAACATGATACATGGGACTCAAGTGTAAAGCAGGCGTTAAAGTTGACACCTTTTTCTCATGAGCTCATACTTTCTGTTGTGTTGCGAAGAGAATTTTAGCACAGTGTGTGGAAGTCTGGCAATTACAAGGAAGTAGTGGTGGAAAGAAAAGATGATGAAGATAACTCAGGGGTCTCTGGGAGTATTTGCACAAATTACTGTAGTGTTTGCCTTCTGCTGTGTGGGTTTTTGGAGGTTTTTTTGCACGCTTGTATGAAGTGAAGTAAAATAAGGACAGACACTGGTCTGTGATAAATCTGTCATTAGTGAAGGGTATCATGGATGCTTTGGTAGTCAAATACTGTGGCTGAGACAGTGCCAGTGTAACTGTCAACAAATTTATAACCCACTTGATTACTCTTTCCAGGGTATATGCAATGTACAACTCAGTAAAGGGATCCTGCTCAGAGCCAGTAAGCTTCACCACTCACAGCTCAGCACCAGAGTGTCCCTTCCCACCCAAACCCTCGCACAGGACCAAAAGCTCCTTAACCTTACAGTGGAAGGTAGGTAACGCTGGGATCAGGCAAGAAAGCAGGGAAAAATGGAGTTTACTGACAGTGAGCATAAATACTGAAAATAATTGAAAGCTGAGACGGTCATTTTTCAGTAAGGGACTTGAACTTGCTCTACTCTGACAAATCTCTTCCCGTGCACTGACTTGACTTTTAAAATGTATGTGTTTCATTATCATTAAGAGGTTGCCAAGCCACATGCAAAGCACTTGAAACTGTAGTCATTTGCCCGGGGGGGTGGTGAAGTAGTTTTCTTCTATTCCCCAAGTCACCTTTTGTTTATTTTTGTTTGTAGGCACCCATTGATAATGGTTCAAAAATCACCAGCTACCTTCTGGAGTGGGATGAGGTAAGTTGTAACTAGTTGAAATAAATACACAAATAAATGGTACTCAGACTTTACAAGGATTTGCTGAGCAAAGAAAAATAATTAAATACAGGAGAAAATAGAAAGAGGAAAATGAAATCCTGATGACATTAGGTAAAGAGTTGGAAAGGTGAAAGGGGCAGTGAGGGGAAAACTTTCCATTCAGTTTATTTTATGCAGAGATAATGTTCCGTACTCATGAAATCTTTTATCACTCATTTGGTGTATATTATTTGTTAATTGGCATTGCTTATTATTTCATTACTTATAATGTATCTTAGAGTTCTGTTCATGATCTCTTTCTTCTGTTGCTGACTGAGTGCAGAATAAACACTGTTGCTGCCCCAGAGGAGACAAGCTATGATCTTGCAGCCCTTTCTACAGAGAATATACGCAGGGTCAAAATAAGTGTCCTTTACATAGTGACAATTAGCCCCCTTCCAAGCACAAAAGGAATTAAGTTCTCTCCTATTTTATGTTGTTAGTGAGCAATGGGCTGTTGGGGAGGGTGCCCTGACAACATGATGTGGATGATTTTTTGGAGGTGGGTTCTTGGGAATCCTCCCTCTGTCCCCTGATTCCTTTCTTTTGTGCAAGCCATATTTCTGCAGAAAGCATGAGTCAGGGAGTATCATCTTTGAAGGAAAAAATACATAATGGGTGACAGAAAGGGCTTGGGCAACATTTAAAGAAAAAAAGAGTCATGAGTCAGGAAATGAAGCGTATGAAAGGGTGTCCGGTTGTGCAGTCTGAGAAACATCTCTTGAGGTCTTTTGTAGTCTAAAAATATTCTGAAGGGAGTATTCTGTTATGAATAGTTTTCCATTATTGCACTAATAACACATTCCCAGATCATTCTGGCACATGTTGGGTGTTTGGAACCACTCACTGTGCAAACATTTATTGTATGCACTGTCACAGCAAGTGGGGTCTGCATGATGAGAAACCCTCTGAACTGAAAACAATAACTTCAGAATGACTTGCTGTCCCTCTCTGCATAATGGAAGGGGAAAGGTCGTCAGTGAAGAGGGAAAAAAGTGGAGTATGATGTCTGGGAAAAGGGATTAAAGAGATATTTCTCCAAAAGGATTGGCCAGGATGATCCCGTTACTGTGTCACCTTGACTGTGCACTTGTGATCTCTTCCAAGGCTTCCAGTAATTTGGAGCCATGGGAACATAACAGCACCAAGCAGTGAAGCAGTGGAAATGTGGATGATTTTAACCTGCAAAGGGAAGGAAAGGAGCAGAAAGTCTTGTCAGAAGAGACCACCAGCAGACCATTAATACAGTGCAAATACTTTGGATATTCATTTTGTCTGCATAGAGCCTAGACATAATTTTTTATATATATATATGTATGGCAATTCTAAAATTCTTTCGTCCTTTATACCCTTTAATACTGATTATATACCTAGAGTTTTATCTTCAGAAAGAATGGTTATGATATCTTTTTTTCACAGGGCAAAAGCAGTTTGGTTTTGGGTAGCTCAGGTACCAATGGGGAAAAATTGAGGCATCCTGATTCCCTTAGTCTATCTGTTTTAATTACCTTGTTTTCTCAGTAACAGCCATGAAATCCGAGATCACAATGGAGAACTAGCCAGCACAGATGAAAGAATAATGGCCTTGCACAAATTAATTTGGTACATCTCCAATGATTTGACAGGACTCCTTGCTGAAATGTAGTTGTCGGTTTCTGAGACAGTTAATACCACAGGTGTAGCTTCTCTAAAAATTCTTTTCCTCTGATATGAGACAGAAATGCCATTTTGAGTCGCTAAATTAAAACCTGCTATTTAGGCTTGTTAAAGAAAAAGTCTGAAGATGCAGGCTGGCTGTGCCTGGATCTGAAGGAGCCTCATCTCATGCAATGGTGAGCTCGGCAGGATGTTCCACTCACTTTTTCAGGTGCTATGGCAAGTTGTGCCTCTGACATGAAGTACATTCAGCTACTGGAGTTGCACCTCCCAAGTACAAAAGAGAATTCACTTGCAGTGCTCTATACCCTCGCATTTGGTTGTGTAAACTCCACGTAAGCAAAAGCACTGACTTCTCCACAATGCCACACTGTGTCCTGGTGAAATCAAGAAATAAATACATCAGAGCAGAGGAGAACGCTTGCCAGGCAACAGCAAACACACTGCCAGATCTCAGCTAGAGCAGCATTCATTAGCTACAGGGCACAGGATAAAATATAAACACGGGAAAATCAGCGATCAGAAGGAAATTAAATCGTGGCTGCAGAGCAGGGAGGGCTTTGCAAGAGCGGAGAACAAGAAATGTATCCAATGATGAAGATGGAAAAGCACCTTAAAATGGCAACCTGCCTGGGAAGTTGGTCCCTTCCTAGGGAAGGATGGTGTGAATGAGCTGTGGAAAGCCCTTGCCACTCTAACCGTATGCAGATCCTTGAAAGCTGTTGTGCAAAGGCTGCAGCCTCAGACTATGGAAACAAAACTGACATCGGGCGCAGGAGGTGTGGGGAGTGGTGGAGGTGTTCAGACAGGCACCTCCAGCTGTGTCCCAGTCACACCAGTGTGTTCCCCCAGCTCGAGCTGTGCTACAGAAAGGGCTCCAGCAGCCCCTCTGTGCTCCCTCATGGTGGGTCATGGGTTATCTGTCTCTGGGATCTCTGGATCTTGGAGCATGTCAGATGCTCAGCAGTATGTCACCCTCATTCCTGTTGTTTTTACAGGGCAGAGGCACAGTTTGTAGCATGTAAAATGCAACCAGGGGCGTAGGTGGCATCACTTGTATATGCAGAAAGTGAATTGTTGCTGTAAAGTGACAGCAGGAGCACCATGTTTTACAGCCCTAGGGTTAGGTGAGGTGGGAAATTCTGCTTAATATGTCACTGTGCCAGTCCTACCCAGCTGCTGCCTCAGTTTTGTTCTGGGTTTTGGTGTTTTTCCTGACCTGTAGACTCTGTAAAATCCTTGATAGACAAAGCTATTCCTGCTGTTCCATCTTTTTCCCTCCTAATTTGGATTAAAGAGTTAGGATCAGCCCCTCATCTCCATTATTTTGGAATCCAGTGAGATATCAACAAGCCTGCACCTCAGGTGCTGGGACTCACAATAGTCATCTGGCAATAAAATCAATTAAAATTAATAATTAAGGAAAACTTCACCTTCTGACTCTGCTATGAACTTTGAACTTACAAACCTGAACTAATCAATTGATGACTTGGTGCCAGGATTGTTTATTCAGGGTCAGCAAAGGCTAATCAGAAAAAAATAGCATTAGTTGTATACCAAAAAGAAAATATGACTGTAAAGGAGGTGATGCTTTCTCCTGATGCCAGTGTTCATCAAAATCAGTAAACTGTAACTGCATTGAAAAATGCTGCTGGCACTGCTGTAAGAATCAGGCCTTTGTTACTAATTAGATGTGAAATGCTGGTTCTGTGATTAAGTGGTAGTAAGTAAATGTTTCTCTTGTGCATATGGGCAGCGAGAGTATCCTATTCATTCTCTATGGGAAAGGGGAGGAATGTTCCTGAACCAGAGACAAGGACATCCCTCTCACACAGTGTGTGTCTCTGTTTTATGTACAACTCAAAGCAGCTTTAATTCTCATCCAGTAAGCAGCTCATTTTAATCTACTCGAGGGAGACTGATACAACACTACACTACTTAATGATTTGGTGATGGGTAGTTAATAATGAAGTTTATCGTATAGGTAAATTGAGATAATTTTGTTCTGCCACAAAATTTTAAATTTCTTAAGGTAACAGAGATGTGCTTGTTTTTTACCAGCTGATAATCTGAGCCAGGTATCTCAGTGATGCTGCACTGGAATTTGGATACACAGAGCTCCATATTTGTGCTTGTTCACTTACTTGCCCTCTGAGTCTGTTCTGTGGCTGCAGCACTCCTGTGAGACATGCAGGAGGAGAGCCTTGGATAAAATTGGGATTTGTGTGTATCCTAGGGATGTTTCACAGGTCCTTTGCTATCTTCTAAATGTTTGTATGTAGAGAAAATTCAGTTACGTGTATAACTTGCACAATAAATGCTTTGCAGAGATCTTAAGATGTGTTACACTAATTGTTGACAGTTTGCTCTGCAGCTCTGTGTCAGATTGAGTATCAGTCTGTTCCTTTTTATTGCCAATATGACCTGAACATAGCAGCTAATGCTGGCGTGGCCACAGATGTCCATCCTGCCTCCTGGTTGCATATCTGATGCTGGCAGCTCTGCAGCAGATTTCTGTGGTGAAGGACTGTGCTCCATTCCTGCATCACTGTACCTGCAGTGGCCACTTCCTCCTTTTGTGTTTATTTACTGCCTGTGCTGCAGGGAATGCAGTCAACAAAACCCATTTAAATGCTCAAAACCCTTGTTCAATAAATACACTCGCCAAGAGACACTTTGACACCCTGTGTTGAGTGTGTGCCTTGAAATATAGCTGAAATAGCAGGGAAAACTCTTAAAATCCGTGTTTGAATGCTCTGTTAGAGTGTTGTGCAAATTGTGAGGGATTTGTGGAGCTGAATTGTTCTTGTCTCCTGACAGGCGCTGATGATCATCACAGTATGGGTTGTCCTGGAGAAGAATAGGGAACACAGACTGGAGAAAGCAGGCCTGGAGGAGAAGTCAGACAGCACTCCCTCCGAAATCTGGGGATTAGAAATATTTGCGGAAATGATACAGTGTATTTTAAGCAACTTACGAAACATTATTTAAGGGATTAAAAACTTGGATGCCGAGTGTACAAAGGATAGGAGAAGGATTCTGGGAAAGCTGTAAGACTCTTGGGTGGCAGCCAGTACCAGCCTGCCAGTTGTTCCTGTCTATAATTATGCCAGCATTAGTGCTTTCATAAATCTTGGGAGAGAAGGAGCGGAGAGGCTATTTCCAGGCTATTAATGCCAGGATAATTAGAAATATCGGCCAGCCTCTCCAATTAGTGCCAATAGAATCCAAAATACCAGCCAGTCTGAGTAATTTGAATACCAGTTGGTCTCTGAGTGAGTCTGGGGAATGTACAATACCAGTTCTACAAGAGAAATATATACAGTATCAGAGTTTGTACTGTTATAAAGTTGAAGATAACTTAGATGTTTGGCAATCTTGGCAAAGTTTTAACACACCAGTTTGATAAATGAGAGTTTCCTTGGCCCGTTGCTCTCAGTTCAGGCATTGTGCTACAGGTGAGATTGTCCATGACTTTCCTTTTTAGCCAGCATTGCTTTATCAAACACATGCTTAGCATTTGGTCATTTTGTTCTCTTGGAAAAAAGCATAGGTAAATTACTAAAAAAACCTACATTCTTAAGCAGAAATCAAAAATAAATGTTTTCAATTGTTTATAAATAGTAAAGTCATCAGAGTTGGAGGAAAATTAATTTAATGCAACTAAACCTATAAAAGAGAGTTTGCATAGGGAAGAAAAAAAATATATTCTTGATAGTCTGGATATTTTACTGAAACATGGGATTTCTAATGTGGTTTTGTGTAGTGTGGAGTTTACATACATTATTGCTGAGCTGGGGTGTATGATCAACTATCTCTTTCGTCCTAAAGTAATTTTATCGTAGAACTCTACAATTAGGGAATTTAGATCTGAAAAGGTTTTCTAATTTTACAAAATGATTCTCTTCTAATTCCATCTCTTAATTTACTTGATCCGTACAGTAATGTTACAGCTGGAGCAGGTGGGTGAAGTTGAAGGAGATTGTGTATAAAACCAAGTTCCAGAACAAGTGTAGGCTCACTGTGTATAAATAAAAGTTAGGGCTGTTTGCCAGTGTGATAAATGTCCCTTCAGTGCCTCCACATTGTTATTCCATGCTGGAGATCTGCATGATTGTTTCTAGCTTGATAAACACATTCTGGAGATATACTACAAACATTTTAGGGAGTTTTTCCTTCTGTGCTGTAGTCCGAGGGAAAATAAGTAGAAATTGGTAGGAGCTGGAGAATGGGCAAGTGAAAAATGCATGTCTCACTCAGGCATTTTTGAGATCTTTAGTGGAGAAGTGATGTATTGAGCATGTAGGAAGAATGGGGTGTGGGAGGGCAGAGCAAGCCCAAGGAGGCAGCAGCAGGTGAAGCTGTTGTCTGCAGTGAGGGATGCCCATATAGATAATAAAATAATAATTAAAAATTGTAGAGACAGGTGCCAAAGATACTAAATGGCATAGCAGAGCTTTTCAGTCAGAAGAAGCTGCAGAGATAATTCTGTCTCCTGCACCTATCTGAGCCCATAGATGTCATTTGCCAGGCTTCTACTCTGCTGTGCTTAATAATGTAATTGTCCATTAATTTTGCATTCAGGTATTGAAATTAAAAGCCTTTAAACTGCTTCAGCTCTGTTAGATATTATTTATGAAGAGTTGAGCAGTCCATGCCCTTTCCCCAGAAAGATTTCAAATCGATCATTTCCCTCATGTGACATAGTATGAAACCAGATATTCCTTGTTGGTTTAGGCTCTCTGCCGGGCAAACAGCTCGGCTTAATTTTTACCCCAGGGTGTACCAAGTTGGGGTGCATTGAAAAGGTTTTTGTGTGGTTTTAAATGTGGTGGGGTGAAGGAGAGAACTTCTGAGTGTCCTTATCCTCAGTCGTGCTGGTTTGTACCTGAGGAAGGATTTGGGAGCTGGAGAAGTGTCTCAATACCCTCTCTGGCTGCTGCCCCATCTTGACTTTGTCAGGATGGATCACTGTTCCAGGTCATGCTGATGTGAGACTTCCATAAACTGTCCCTCTTGGTATCCAAGTTTATTACCAAAACTGCACACTTCCCAACAAATCCTCTTCACTCATCGTGTGCTCCAAGCAGTGGGGTCGGTGTAGAACTGGCACATTAAATATTCCTCTGTGATTAATAAATCTGTTTTGCCCTGGAGAGCAGAGTATGGGGCTGGTTGTACCTGGATTGTCCCGCTGGGTCTGGCCACGGCTCGACTGTGGGGAGCGAGAGCCCTCTTGTGGGATAGAGAATTCCTGAAGGACCAGGGAGGGGTAGAGGTACGGAGGGTAGAGCTTGCAAGAAATGTTGGCTGCGCCTTTCCTGTGCCTCTGTGACTGAGTGGATTGAGGGATGATTTTACCCTTAATTTGCCTGGTTTTTTGTTAATGAGTGGGATAAATTGCGTTTCAAGCAGAATGCCAGGAGCTGTAGATACATCTCACAAATATAAAACTCTGAGAAGAAGAGGGATCTGACAACAGGCTGACTGTGCTGATCTGTGGGATTTTGGGAGCAAAGCAGCGCTGTCAGCCTCCTTTGCACAGTGCCTGTATGGAAACATCCAATTCTAATATCGTTTAACAGCTTTTTAAAATAAGCACGGTGTGGTTTTTGTTTCATAGCGATCCAATTACAGATTTCTCTCTTTCTAGGGAAAGAGGAACAGTGGTTTCAGAGAATGTTACTTCGGGAGCCAGAAGCATTGCAAGCTGACTAAGCTTTGTCCAGCTTTGGGTTACACCTTCCGATTAGCGGCCCAGAACGACATCGGTACTAGGTAAGCTACCCCACATTTATTTGAGGAAAAAGTGATAGCTGGAAAGTTTAATTATCAGTGACAGTATAAAGAGGAATTTCTAAGGGGGATTTTTGTTTATTTTTTCTATTCATGGTTTTGAGTTAAAGCTGCACCTTCCCTGGTGGTATCCTTCAGGTCCCAGGGAATTGCCCTATACCATCAGCACCATGAGGTCAGCCTAAGAAGATAGGCTCCTTTTGAGGTGTTAAATGGTGTTTTGTGATCTATTCCTAATACAAAAAGAATACATCTGTTATGTAAAATTCCCACTAGGGACCTCTGTGAACCAAGAAAAACAAGCAAGAGGAAGTTGAGTTACAGATTTTGAAAGGAATCTTGATATATTTATTTTTCTGGTTTAAAGCAAAGCCCTTCTGTCTCTTTTCAACAGTACAGTCCCTTCCTTCTTCCTCAGGACTGGCAGGGCTGGCTGATGGGGTGGGAAAGAAGGGCGGGAGAGAGCCAGGACCGTGACAGGACAGACACACTCAGGGACACTGAAAGATGGAATTTAGCTTCTGCTTTTCCTTGCACATTAACAGATGCATTCAGATGAAGATGGTAAGAAATCAGACTTAGTTCAATCCTCTGGGAGCTGCAGGGGAGCACTGGGATAAAATGTTCTGCAGCTGAGGACCAGAGTGTGCCCAGAGACATCATGTGGCAGGGGCTGTGTGTACTCTCCTGTGCTCAGGGAAGGAAAATAGGCCAGGAAGAGTTTAGCTGTGAAGAAACCAAACATCCAGTGCTCTTATGTACTCCTTTATTGTCCTTCTTAGCTAAACAGGATCTAATCATTATTACAAGAAGGACACAAAAAGAAACACTAGTGGTACATAACGTGTTTGGTGGAGGGAGATTCCTGTATTGTTCTCTCTTCTAAAGCACAAACCTCTCAGTAACATATAGCTTTAAAAAGCTGCTTTATTCATGGTCCTGTGTTTTTCTCTGAGATGCACTGAGACCATTCATGTATGCACAGTCCCTTTTCCCAACTGTTTGCAAGATTACTTCCCTCCCAGTTGAAATAATACTTGATCTGGAAAGCGGCGAGGGGGGCTTGAGCTACTGAGTGTAACTGGAAGGGATTTGGGATTGTGCAAAGTTCCCAGTTCTGGCATCTCTTTTCTTTGCCAGATTCCAGATTTTTAAAATACCTTAGGGTGTGTTTCAACATTTCCCCCCCCCCCTCTTCCCCCTGCCCTTTTTTTTGTTCTCCCTGTTTTTTTTATCCTCAGACTATCAAGCAGGGAGTGAACTAAGAACTGTGTTTATGGTCAGCTGCTCTGTGCTAATCTGTGAGATAAGCACCAGCAGCGTAGGGCTTATTTTATAGGCAGCACTCAAAATTATGACATGATAATGTCATCTAACACTTCATGTCATAAGATGGTTTTGATTGGTTGTAATGCTTGTGGACTTACCATCTAAGATGATTTGTGTCTTGTTCAGGTGTTAGTTATATGTGGATTATTTAATTGTAAGAGTATTTCAACAAAAATGCTATTTTTGAGGAAGAAGACTTAAAAAGGAGATGTTCTTTTCTGTGTATTAAATTTGTGATATAACTTTAAGGCACAAAATAAGTTCGTACTTTGGAAACACAGATTTGAACATTGCAAGAACATTACCTTCACTTGAGAGTTCTTTGTTCTCCTCTCAAAATTTCACCAAAATCTGTCCATTTAAAACTCTGTTCTCAAATTTCCATTGTACGTAATATATTCTGCATGGAAATTTGAGAGAACTGTTCCACACTTGCTCATCTCCTGCCTGTTATGTTTTAAGGGTGCTGGGATTTGACAAAAGGAGACCCTGCATCCCCTTGGCCACAGGTGTTCTCTCTGGTTGCAGCCTGAGCTGTGCAAAACTTTATGCTCAACTTAAAATGCAAAGAAGTTTGGGCAGGGAAAGTCAGGAAAGAATAGAGCCAGCCTGGAGGGCTGGAAGGTGTCTGTGCCTGCATCAGGCAGCTCCTACGTGATGCTGAGCGTGTATGGGCAGGACTGGATAAATTTTTCCTGCTTTCTTTGGAGGGGGATGTCTGAAACAGTGGGACTAGATTTGCTGAAGAACTCACCTTTCAACGGTGTAGCTTAAATAGAAGTTGTTTTCTGAGTTTGTAGTAGTTGTAGTCTGAGCATCTCAAGTTCAACATCCAAAAGTTAAATACTTTGGACTTTATTTCCTATATTTTAGTTCCCTTATGCTACGTGACATTTTCCTCTACTTTGCAGTTTAATAGCAAGTTAATATTTTTAGGCAGTCAAATATTTTTTCCAGTATAATTGTGATGAGATCTGTAAAATGACTGTGAGGACACATAATCCTGCATTTTTTTCTATTTTTAGTTCTGGCATTTCCTAACGGGGCGTTCATCTTTTCCACCTAGGCAATTTGAATGTTGTCCACATTTTTTGAAAATATTAAATAACCCCCTAAACTTCGATATATTTAGAGGAATGTAGTTTTGGGGTTTTTTGTGTGTTTTAATATTCCTCTCTCTCCTTCTGTGTCTCTGAGCAGTGGGTACAGCCAGGAGGTGGTTTGCTACACTGCAGGCAATATTCCTCAGACCCCTTCTGCACCAAGGCTTGTTCGAGCTGGTGTTACATGGATCTCATTGCAGTGGAATAAAGTAGAAGGATGTACACCAGAGGAAGTGATTTCCTACACCCTGGAAATTCAGGAAGAAGATAATGTAAGTGCTGTGTTACTGTAAAGTGCATGACTTAGGCTGGGTTTTCATTTATTAACTGAAGATCACTGAGAAGAACATGGAATGCTGCTTTGGAGGGCCTTCCAGGAGTACTGGGTATTTGGCAGGATGGAGCTGTGTGATTTGTTCTGCTCTGCAGCAGAATTAATTACGAATCCTTAGCTAAAAATCTGTACTGTCAGCCATGATTACTTACAAAGCTGCACAGGAGTCTGTGAGTGTAGGGCAGCTTGTCCTTAACCAGTTCAGTCTGCTCTGTCCTCACTGCTCTGTAGTGTGTGTGTTGTGTCATCTGTCACTTCCAGTTCTGGAACAGGTTAAACTGCCACAAGTGGTTTTGTGCTTATTTTGCAGCAAAATTATATTATTTAGGGCAGCTGCACTATGCCTCTAGAGGAAAATTATTGTGGTCTTGCAACTTAAAAGTAATAATAATAATAAAAAAGCACTCAGCTATGAAGCTCCTTTGCTATAATGTGTTGTAGCTACAGACTGTAATACAGGGTGCACTTTCTCAGACTCCACAGTTATGGGAATTTGTTTGGTTTTGGGGTTTTTTTAGGATAGCGTGTTTCACCCGAAGTACACTGGAGAGGAGCAAGCCTGTACTGTGAAGAATCTCAGAAGAAGCACACAGTATAAATTCAGGGTAAAATCTCTTTCCTCTTGTCTTTGCATAGTGTGGCCTGTGCTGGGTTTTTTCCAGGCACTTTAATACTCCCTCCAAAACTGAGTCATCAAGTAGAAGTTTACTTTATACTGCAACCTAACAGATTAAACTGTTAGTTGTATTTTTACTTTTATCACAGGATATGCTGTTGCTCAGCACTTTTAGAACAAACGTAGTTCTCAGTACCATGTACTGTCAGGTAGGATGTTGTGAGAGTGTGGCTCAGGGCATGAGGTAATCTTAGTTGACTGCATTGCTCCCAAAATATTCTGTGGTCACAATTAATTCTACAGAATGGAGCAAATGCTGCAGGGCACCCAGCGAGCACAGCTCTCCTCCCCAGCCCAGGGCTTTTCTTCCCCTGGCAGCCAGAAATTAAAGCTTTTTTATCTCGTATGTCCATGTGGCTGGTTTGGAGCTGTTTTTTAGCAAGTGTTGGTATCTCCTGCTCTGTGGGTGCTCCTAAACACAGACCCCCAAGACTGTCCACTGTAGTGACTCCACAGGATGTGCCATCTGGAGCACAGTGTCCCTATGGAGATGGGCAGAAGATATCTGTGAAGCCAACGTCCTCTCTACTCCCATCGGCAAACGGAGTCGGTATCTGGAAGCAACTGCATGTAATTTATAAACAGCACAGGGAGAGGAGGATACCACAGGCTTGTGTCGATTCAAAAACATTTGACTTCTGTATGTCTTTGTATATTCAGAAGCAGGAAAAAGAAAACTTTACCTAAAGACTCATTTAAATCATAGAATGGTTTGGGTTGGAAGGGATCTTTAAAGATCATCTTATTCCAACCCCCTGCCATGGACAGAGACACCTTCCCCTAGACTGGATTGCTCAGGGCTCCATCCAACCTGACCTTAAACAATTCGAGGGATGGGGCAACCACAACCTCTCTGGGCAACCTGTTCCAGTCTCACCATTCTCACAGGGAAGAGCTTTTTCCCTGCTCTGTGGGACAGAAGACCTTGTGAAGTTGCGTAAAGAACTACCCAAAGAATTGGGAGGTTGTTTCAGTGTCACTCACAGATGATGCCTTTTAGTTTAGTGTTGTAAAAGCTGCCGTGGCTGGCTGAGGAAAAAGGACACTTCGTGCTTCTCTACAGCCTTGATTCCACATTAAACACGGATTTTACAAAACTGTGTTGACATCAGAGCAAATTTGTAGCCTGGTGACATTGGCTACAGACACAACTTTGTTCTGACTTTTAATTGTGTGATTACTGATACTTTGAATTATTTCATTTTAAGTAGCAGTTTGAAATACCCCAAACCCAAAAAATGACAAAGTATTTGTCATCGTTTTGATTTTTATTTTTTTTTTAAGAGCAAATAACTGCAAGTTGCCACAGTGATTTTTTTAAAAGGGAGAACCAGCACTGCTTTTGTCTTAAACATACCACGATCTATTGCTGGTGGAGGGAGGGAAAAATCAATGTTTGTAAAGAAACAACATGACAACCTAATATCTGTTATTAGAATCCCACACGCTTCGGGATGTGACATATTTTCCAGCTTAATGACATTTGTGCAATTTCTAAAAGAAGTCTTATGCAGAACTGTCAGAAAAGCAGGTACAATAAACAAGGGTGAACTTGTGGTTTTGTTTCAGCTGTTTGCTTCTAATGTGGAAGGGAAGAGCTCTCCCAGCGAAGTGTTGGTCTGCACAACAAGCCCAGACAGGCCAGGACCTCCAACCAGACCTGTTATTAAGGGGCCAATAACATCTCATGGCTTTAGTGTGAAATGGGGTAAGGCACTTCAGTTTGTCACAGTAAAGCTTTTTGGGGGTCATCATAAATGCAAATAAAATTATGTAAATATGTGTTAGATTTTTCATGCTGCTTCTCACTCCAAAGTTGAATGTGTCTGGAGAGCTTGACAACTTAATTTTTTTTAATATTTTAAAGAGTATCTAGAGGCTGTTGTGCTTCCATAATCAAAAATGTTGTTTGTTTTCATTGACTAACTTGCACTCAAGTGCATTTTCAGGCTTTTCATTTTCCATTTCATGTCCCATTGCTGCATCATTCCAGCTGCTTCCTTTAATAATGGGGCAAGCCCCCAGGCAACTTCTCTCTCAGTGCTTTTTCCATACATTTTGTTTGGATCATCATTATCCAGCCGCCTTATTCTGACTGATGCTGAAAACTAACATCTCTTGCCTACTTCTGCTGCAGTTTACTTGGTGTAGTTGATGCGGAGGTGAAGGAGCAGAATCAGGAACAGGTTCTGTAGTCTTTTTGGTATCTTACACTCCTAATCTTGATTTACTGACAACTTGCCTCATTTTTTCAGATCCTCCACAGGATAATGGTGGTTCAGAAATCCTGAAGTATCTACTAGAGATTTCTCAAGGAAGTCCAGAAGGTAAACTTGAAACAAGTTGTCTCTGTTTCAATCCACTATGGCTACCATAAAGAACTCCTGACCCTTTGGACTGTTATTGTTATCATTAATGCCATAATGTTGCACATGTGATTGAATGTGAGTTACATACCTGCAACCTTAAAACCTGAAGTGTTCCTGGGGAATTTGGTTTGGATTTGGGGAGGTTTTGTAGTGTGTTCTTTTTCAGGTAGTTCTTTTCTCTTAGTTAGTACTGGTAGAATTCTAGGTTATGTGACTGAACCTAGAAGTATTTATGTTTATATTTGTGTATAAATAGATATATTTATTTTTTGTACGTTATATAATATTTAGATTTGTGAGTATCTGTATGTGTGTCTACGTGTGTTACATCTTTACGTGGGAATAATCTTCACAGTGATAGTAACACTAATGACTTTCCTGAAACATATGGTTTGTGGAAAACCACATTAAGGATTTTCCTTCTTCCTAGACACTCCTAAACTTGTTGCATTACACTTCTGTAAACTTGGATATTACACTTCTGTAAACTTGGATATATCTTATTTTTAGCAAATCAATGGGAAGTGGCATATAGTGGCTCGGCTACAGAATATACCTGTACTCACTTGAAACCAGGCACTTTGTATAAACTCCGGGCATGCTGTATCAGCACTGGTGGACACAGTCAGGTGGGTATTATCTAACAGTAAGGACTATTGGGTTTATATTTTTCTGAGACTTATCTGCTGGTTTTGGTAACATACTTCTGCTTTAAAAAGGGGAATGTTTTTCCCGTAGCACAGTAAAGCTGTGCTGATGACTTATGTTGCAAGTTGCTGAATGTCAGAAGACTTCTGTGTGTACCTGATTTTAGTTTCAGCAAATTGCAATTTAGTGAGATTCTGTTTCCTCAGAACCAGTCTGTAGGTGTTTATATTTACACTAGAAAAGACCATCATTTTTATCTCATATGGCCACTTGCTTGAGAAGGCCACCAAAGCTGGTGACTGGAAATGTAGAAAGGGGTAGTTTGTTGTAACAATTATTTTTCATATGGATGAATTATTTTAAATTTTTAGTTTCCCTTTTCCAGCCACTGATTCCTGTAATCCCCTTCTTTGATTAAAATTCATTTTAGGATCCATACTCTTATTCCTCCTGCTTCAATTTTTTTTCTCATTTAAGATTGAGTACTTTAGGTCTTGACATTATTTTAAAAACAAGGAAAATTAAAATAGAGAACCCCATGTGTGCTACAGTTTTGAGGATGGTAATGAAGGAACTCTGTTAATTGGATTTGTGAGTAACACGCTTAGTAGCTTCTCCTCTCCTTTATTGTTTACATAAATCTCTACTAAGTGGTGGATGTAGAAAACAATTTCTTGTGCCACTTTCTAACCATGCCTCACTTTGTAGGTGCTAACTGCAGCTCTGCTCTCTTGCAGTGCTCTGAAAGTTTACCTGTCCGTACGCTGAGTGTGGCACCAGGGCACTGCCGGGCACCCAGAGTCCTGGGAAAGCCGAAGCACAAAGAAGTGCAGCTACAATGGGGTAAGACAGTGGAGCATCTCCCTGTTGGACAGCTTTGATCTTGATTGTTATTTGCTGACCTTGCCTTAGTCTTTATTTGTGTTGCTCGTGAAAAGCTGCAGTTTGTCCTGGTGAATGGGAAATCGCAAAGCGAAGTCAGTGCAAGTCAGAAGTGCAACTTCTCATCAACTGTGGTGGCTCTCTGTTGGGTTTCTGAAGTTACCTGTCCTCTGGTTGTCTTTAAGGCCTTACAGTGTGCTCCAGTTTTGTTAGTGAGGTCCCATCTCTGTCAAGACTACAAAGTATCGGCTATATTAAAATACCCATCTTTTTATTCCTCTGTTTATGCAAAAATACCATGTGATTCAAAATCTTACTTTATTCCTTTGCAATATTGACTTAGCAGAAATGTTTTGCTACTTCTAATATATGAATTCTC
Source organism: Chiroxiphia lanceolata (assembly GCF_009829145.1). Classification (NCBI taxonomy): domain Eukaryota; kingdom Metazoa; phylum Chordata; class Aves; order Passeriformes; family Pipridae; genus Chiroxiphia; species Chiroxiphia lanceolata. Next base: position 5,100,963 of record NC_045646.1, read on the forward strand.
TCAAAAATTTGAGTTAGAACATATTGAGGATTTGGGGTGGCATTTGAACCCTGATCCACTTTATAACACACACAATCCATTGGGCACCTGTAATTTTGCAAAGGTCTTGGACCACGAGCATGACACTGAACTGTCAAAAATGCACATTTCTTAGAATAGAAGGCACATGCCAGTATCCAACAGACTTCTTCTTTGTGATGATAACATTGCAGCATGTAGGTATCTTTGTGGCATCATTTGTTAAACTAGATTCTAGATCAGTACAATTTCTGACTGTCAAACCTATTTCAACACCAGTAAAAATTCACCTGTGCATCCAAGATACCATATCGTTTCCTGTAAGCCTGCGCCCCCTTTAGTAGACACTGCTTTTCAGAACCCCAGGCAGGTTAATACTGTGGTACTGGCTTGTAACATAACATACAAGTGTTACCAAATACATTGTTTTCATGGGGGGAAAAAGGTGCACGCAACAAAAAATTAATTTTCCTGGCCCATGTCCTGATGTTATTAACGAACTAAATGATTTCTTTTAGATGTCCCTCCGTCAGAAAGTGGCTGTCCTGTCTCAGAGTACAGTGTGGAAATGACAGCCCCTGAAGAAGTTGTTTCTGAAGTGTATCATGGGCCTGACCTGGAGTGCACCGTCAGCAACCTCCTTCCTGGGGCAACGTATGGGTTCAGAGTGAGGGCTCTGAACGATGGTGGGGTACGTGCGCTGGCTTTTTATCCCTGGAGATGGTACTGAACCTGGAATGGGAGATTCTAGATAGTGATTGCATTAGTGCTGGTGATCAGAAAGGTGAAGGGGAGATGGGCAAAAGAAAAGAATGTGAGAAATATTTTAAAGGAACTTTGGAGGAAGAGCTGCAGTTTTAATCTCCTTTTAAAAGGATCTGACTGGCGAAAATCAGCTGCACCAAAACATGCAAAATCCCTGCCCAAAGTAATATCTGCTTACAAGGGAGAATCTGTTTTTTCCCTTTCCACTGCATTTCCTATTTTTTGTTTTCAGCTGTGTGAAAAATAAGTATTGCAATTTCACTCTAGTGTTGATATGTTTTGAGGGAAACTGATATTTCTGAGGAATTTTTTTGTTTTAATTTCAAAAAATGCTTTATAGATTTCATGGAGTTTTTTTTGTAATATGATTTCCTTGGAAGAAGTACCTTCCCAGTTACATCAGAAATTCTGTCTAATGTTCATGGAGATCTGTTGAAAGAGCTTTTTTTTTTTTTTTCAGTGAGGTTTGGGTTGGTTCTGTTTTGCCTCTGTGAGAACATCATTCCAATGGTGTTATATAGAGACAGTCCCAGCAAAGCTACATTCATTGGTGTCTTTCTTCCCGGGAAATCTTGGTGACAAACATAACACAAAAGTTTAAAATTACTCGCTTACTGTTAAAACCTAAGACTGCAAGACTATAAAGATATTTTGTCTTAAAAATACTCACTGTTTTGTTTTTGTGAAAAAATAAATTAAATACACTTAGAAATATTAGATTTACTTGCTGGAAAGAAAGCCATTGTCTCTTTTTTTTTGGTTTTTTTTTGGCAGAACAGTTAAAAAAAATGGCAAAGCATTTCTACTTCCACCTTTTGTTAAATGGGGGGGGTCTGTTTCTGGTTTGGTTGGGTTTTTCTAGCAGATGCATAATAGGGGAGAGTGTTCTCTACCAGATTCTTCCTCCTATTTGGTAAAGAAAACAGCAGAAGTCAATAAATGAGATTTTTTTGATGTGTCCATTCTTCATAAATCAAACAAAGCCATCAGTGTTGTCTTTTCTTAATAGCAGATATCCTGACATGTCTGTTGAGAGGTTTCCCGAGGTTCATAATTTCTGTGTTGTTTGGCCTTTGTAGTAGCTCATTTTTTTCATACTCGGTAATATTGCACTACAAAATAATTAAATATTAGGGTTTTTCTTCTAGTTGCTTCCAGTGAAGTTCCTTTGTTCTGGAGAACGATTTCTAATTAGTTCAGGGACATTCCGAGCAAACTTCACTCTTCCACTCGGGAGGCCTCAGAAAGGCTGTTTTGCTGTTATCTCCTCTCCTCGCACTGCTGGCTGAAGCCTGTTTTCCAGACTCTTGAAAATTGGCTTTTCTTTTGCTAATATGCATTTAAATTATCCTCCTACCAAGGGCTCAGAAGTTGTCTGAGCAGTTGGCTGAGCTGCCCGCGGAGCGGAGCCGTCCGTGCCGTGTCTGCAGCGTGTCCCTGCATGTTGTACCAGACTGGGGCTCCAGCACATCCTGTCCTTCTAGAATTAACCTGTGGCAGACATTTTATGTAAAAGAAGCTGGATTTGGACTCCAATATGTGCTTCACTGTTGCTGTGCTCCTCCTTATATCCATGAGAAGCTGGCTATGCCAGGCTTTGGCACTGGCATGTGAACACATTGTGCTGAGGTGAGGCAGAGGGACACAAACTGTCCCTCAGTTAACTGAGTGCACATTCTCAGTTTTGGGTAAATTGGAGGTGTTTTATGCTTTCATGGGCACTCACTGTCACACAAGAGGATGTACATCCTGTCTGCCTGTTCCTGAGCTTACCTCACTCTTTAACTTGCAGTCACTTACATGGTGTCATCCTGAACTCTGGTGTTTGGTGCCGGGTGTTGGGATTCCAGTCTGTCTTTGAGAAAGTTTAGTGCATTGGAAAAGGTCATGTGCCGTTCTTGGAAAGCCTTTGAGGGGTAGGAGGTGGGCGTGTGATTGTATATTAATGTACAGACACCTTGTTCCCCTCTAGTACGGTCCATACTCGGAAGCCACAGAGGTCACCACAGCAGCAGGACCACCAGGCCAGTGCAGAGCACCTTCCCTGTCCTTCCTGTCCGACACACGTGTACTTGTGAGCTGGGAGGTAAGTCAGGTGCACTGGTTGTTTCATTCCATCTTGCTTATCCAAACCAATACGGTCCCCACAAAACTCAAAAGTCAGCTTGAGAGCTGTTCAGTGGCCTGGAACTGTCTTTTTGTGCAAGAAAACCGTATGCAGAAACTTCTATTGTATGAAAGCATCTTCTTTACTTTAATTTGAAGACTTCCATAAAGCTGGTCATGAGTCATCCAGACAAGGATTCAGACATGAGACCTCCTGCTCTGGCGTCAGATGATAGAGCACTGGTGGGGTAGAAGTGCTTTCTACAGGCTTTTAAGCACATCAGCATGTCCTGAGGTGGAATTGTGAAGACAAATATTTGATTTTGGCTGAAAGTGGAGTCTCTGATACGAAATTAACTCTGTGTAAATGCTTACAGTGTAGGGTTTTTTCTCCTCAGAAATTGTTTGTCTCTACCCCAAATATTTACTTTTATTTTAGTTTGTGTTGATTCCTCTACCTTTCTTCAGGGTCTTAGGCATTAGACTCTTAAAATAAGTGTTAGCTGAATTGCACGGGGGTTGATTGGGTTTATTAAGAAAAAATTGTGTAATTAAGGCAGAATTTTCAAGGGCTGTTGCCATAAATAACATTGTGATATGGAGCAGCAGGGCTTTAGTTCTGCCGCAGAATTTCATTGAAAACTTAAAAGTCATTCCACCCCTGTTTCCACTGGGTTCCTCCCCCAGACAATGCCCCTGTTGAGAAAAAAGTTACTGACATTGATGAGATGCCCAAATAAATCGATTGTGTTAACAACATACCTAGTTACAAATATAGTCTACATTTAACGTTATGAGAGACAGGTATGTTTGGTGCAGTTTGAGGGTATTCATATTTTTTGCAAAATTTTGTGACTCTAAGCTAGAAATCACAATGAACTTTTAAGTGTTGCCTTCTATTGGCCAGGGATTTGCTCTCCCTAGCCATGAGGGGATGCAACAGTGTTTCTGCTAGGCTCTGTATTTATTTGCAGGAGATATGTGTTTATTCTAGCTAAAAATGAAGCTGTGGTAGGAGTAATGTGGTTTGCAGTGGTTATGTTTTCTTAAAGAGAGTCGTTTTTTGGCTGATATGAATATGAAGGAAAAACAGTGAACCTCTGTGAAGTATTTTGGCTGGAGAGCACACTGTGGTGCCTACTGTGGTACCTTTTTTACATGCTATTTTAAAAATCTGGCTTAGCAGTTCTGAATGCAATTACTAAAATAGCTGGAAGCTCCAAGGCAGAGCCAGAGAAGTCCATGTGTGTGTGCAGGGTGGGCATTATGGTGTGCAGGGATGCTCTGGATCCTTTTACTGGAAATTACACCTTGCATGCCATAATCACAAAGTCTTTGTCGTATCCTGGACCACACTTCTGCACACACAGCAGTGGTTCCCTGAGCTGCTGCAGGGAGTTTTGCTAAAATTAGCTAGTACAGCTAGTTTTGCTAAAAACACTAAATATTTTACTTTGGGAGCTGTGTTGCTATGCCTGTTCTAATTCATCTCCAGCACATTCAGGTATTTATTTTGTGTTCCCTTAGATAAAAGGATTGCTGGGGATATATGTAAGAGGACAGATTTAGATTAAATATTAGGGAGAAATTCTTTACTGTGAGAGTGGTGAGGCCCTGGCACAGGTTGCCCAGAGAAGCTGTGGATGCCCCATCCCTGGAAGTGTCCAAGGCCAGGTCGTACTGGGCCCTGGTCTAATGGAAGGTGTCCCTGCCCACAGCAGGGTGTTGGAACAAGATATTCTTTAAGGTCCTTTTCAACCCAAACCATGCAATGATTCTGTGGTCCCATAGGAATCATATTGTGGATGTTAATGTTCCGGGATCCACACTCCAGTGTCCCATACTGGGACTGATGGGTGACTTTCACTGGAACCCTCAGGCCAGCTCCTCTCTTGTTGAGGTTGTTCTTTTCTCAGTGACTGCTTCTGGCTCAAAGGCCAGCTCTTCCAGAGCTGTGTTTTGATCACTACACTAGACTGCACTAGATTGATGCTTTTTTATGTTCTCCACGGTTGAACTTCTGCCGAACCAGTGGAGAGACAATTTATTCCTGAGTGTCCTGATGAAAAGCAAAGTAGCTGCATACGCTCTCTCATTTCTCTGAATTTCAATCAGGTAATTTTTGTGCAGAATTGTCCTGTTTCAGTAACCTATTAGGGAACATTAATTCAGTACGTTTCCATTTGCTGAAGTAATGGTGTATTAATTTTAAAATAAGGGTGGTTGTTGGTTTGGTTTTTTTTCCATGTGCTTTATTCCTTCCCCAGTGAAACACAGACATCTGAAGTGCTCCTTTCTGAACTGAACAACATAAATATTTGTGTTGCAGAGTCCTGAATGTTCTGGTGCTGACATCTCTGAATACAGATTAGAGTGGGGAGAAGATGAGGAATCTCTACAACTTGCATACAGCGGCACAGATACCTGCTTTGAAATAAGTGACTTGTCGGCAGCAGCACATTATTGCTGCAGGCTACAGGTATGGCAGGGATGAGGTGGTGCATGCATTGCAATCTGAGGTGTAAACAGAGTTTCCTTCCACTGTGTTCTTATTTTTATCATTAGCAGCTCTGCAGTTACGTGCTCTGTAAGTCAGAAGGAATGCGTGTTTATTTTAAGTAATCAGACTGATGCCTTACTTGAAAATTGCTCTTGCATCTTGTTACTTTCAGTGACTAACACTTTAACATCCACCTTACGCTCTGACACCAAAACAAAATTATAATGTTTCAGAAAACTAAAATAAAAATCAATTTTTTCATGGTAATGAGAGGTAAATAACATCCACCTCCCAAGTGGATATTGAAGATTACCTTGGCTTAAATAGTGAACTCCAACATTTGTTTCATTTATGAAGTAAAGCAAAACAGCTGAGTAGATTCCTGTGTGTATGAGATGGTACCTGCCAGAAAGTGAGTTCTCATCATTACCATTTCGTCTCTTAGATTTGTAAGATTGGATCTCATATAGAGTCTCTATGATTTTTTTTTTCTTTGATCATTTTCTCTCCTATCACTTTCAGTAAAACGTAGCAGTTAAAATATAAATTATGAATCTACTTGAAAGTAAAAATACAGCATTCTTTCTCTGTTATGTCTCCTGAAAAAATAAGTGGATGGTAAAGTAAGTGGAAAGCGAAGTAAAAATATTTTTGCTCAAGATACAAATAAATCCTGTGGAAGAGTATGTGAAGGCAAAATACCACCACTAATCCAACCCAAAGTTCGCATACCCACCCAGCTGGCAACATGTGGACCACCCAGGGTAATTTCTTTGATCAAGGGCAACATGTGTCCAAGAGTGTTTCCTTCTTACATTTTTTTTTTTTTTTTAAACAAACATTGAATTTATTTTTTGGGGGGGAAGTAGCACTGTGGGGGAAGGCGAAGTGAGGGAGCGTGTGTGAGTGACGGGGAAGTGTGAGCCAGAAAGTGCCTCTTGTTTCTGTAAGAGGGAGAGCATTCAGCATCCATGGGGCAGGGAGGAGACTGTGAGACCACTGCTGCAGGGAGCCCAAGGAAATTTTTTATGTTAAACATGGAAACAGGCAGCCTGTATGGCATCTTTGATTCCAAGTGGGCGTTCGTTTTAAACTACCTGCCACAAAAATGTTGCACAAATCTACTCAGTTTTTAACACAGCCAATGTAATTTAATCCATAGGTAGAAGTTAAATGAAATGCACAACACCACTAAGACATTTTATTGAAGTCCATCAATAACCCTGGCATTACTTTCTAGAGAGCTCCATCCTCTGGATCTGATCGGTGTATTATATGGAGAAGAATTTGTTATAAGATACACTGGAATCTTTAAACAATTACACACAGAACACCCCACAAAACATGACAGACAAAGAAGGAAGGTTAAATAGTTTCAGAAATTTTAGTCTGTTTTTAAAAAAGAGGAGAGAATAAGAGCTGCTTTGCTTATTTGTTAGCATATTTTCAGAAAAACCTTTCTTTTAACTTTTTTAAAAATAAAGATGCCCCAAACCACATTTACTTGGCCCCCTAATAAACACACAGTATTGCTATCTCAATCTACAGTAACTCAATAAAAGAGAGAATTGAGGAATCAGGCACATCTAACTGCAGGGCAGACAATTGTCTTTACTGTTGCACAACTTTTTTCCTGTAATGAATATTCTTGAAAACAGTTGAGGCTTCTGCAAAGGGAAATATTGTGTCATTTGGGGGTGGCAGGGGAAAGCATCTAGGCAGCACAGAACATGAAATTCCCACCAGTTATGTTGATGAGATTGTCCAATAAAGCAGTTAAAAAGCACCACTGACAATAAATCGCTTGGAGCAAGATACAGATTGTCAGACACTGGTTTAGAGGTAAGACAAATCATATCATTGGCAGAGCACGAAACAAGGCTCACTTTTAACAGCTCCAGGAGCGCTTCACTAAATAGAAGATTTCCCTGGAGCAGGATTTGTTTTGAAGGCCTTTTTAAAGGCTGACAAATCTAACTTTATTATCTCTTTCTTCGACTGAACAAAACGCCTCCTGGAAAAACAGAACAGGGGTTTGTGTTTGTATTATGCATAGCAGAAATAAGTCATTCACTGCAGTTAAGCATAGATAAGAAATCAAAAAATCAAGCAATTGTTTGACGCGTCCTTTCATTGCCATCACAGTCCCACTGGCAACATTGTAAGCCTGGGTTTTTGAATCAGTTGTAATCTGATGGGAGACTCTGGGCTAAGTTTTCCAAATGTAAAGGAACTGTGGATGGTGGAGGGTGCTGGGCAGTGCCAAAGCTGTTTCTGAAGGTCTGTGCCTTCTGGACCTCCTGTAGCTCCCCCTGTACCATAATGAACTCCAAACTCTCTCCATACCTTGTGTGCTGGCAGGATGCTGGGCTGTGCCAGCAGGAACCCAGCCAGCAGATCCAGGGAAGGTGGTATTGCCCATTACATGCCATTCATGAGAACCTGGAGTACTGCATCCAGTGCTGCTCCAGGCAGAGGTTGAAAAAGAGATGTTCAGGTGAGATACAAAGAAACAAGTTATTACTGTAGGCAGTTAAGGATTGTAACAGTGGTCCAGGAGGGTTGTGCAATCTCCATCCTTGGAATTTTTCAAGACCCAGCTGGACAAAAACCTTAGCAACCCGGTCTGCATTCGGTTTGACCCTGCTTGGAGTAGCAAATTGGACTAGATGTGTCCCATGGTCCCTTCCAGGGGAAAATGATGTTGGGCTGGAGGGAGAGCAAGATTACTTGCTGTGCTGAAGGTAACTGAGGGAGCAGAGGGTGAGGACAGAGAGGATTACTTTGTTCTAGTGTGAGATTCTCCAAGGGGGTATGGTCTCCACATCATGAAGTGGTCATTAATCCAAATCTTTATAAACTGGTTTTAATCAAGTCTTCTAGCAATAGCACATAAAGGTCTGACTAAAATACCCTCACTAAGAATTTGGATGGTCCTGTGATTGTGATAATCCTGAGGAGTCATTTCTTAGGCAGTTCAGTGCATTGTGTGCAGCATTTGCCACTGACTGAGCATCATCTGATAAAACCCCAGGTCTGTACAAGTGTGCAGTGTTGAGCTTGCAAAGACAACAGCCTTTGAGCAGAAATGGACCACGTTCTGAAACTTGTTTTCCACTGGGATTCTGGATTTGTGAGTTAAGATGAGAAGCTTGATAATTGGTGGTTCTCCTGTCTGGTGGAAGATATTGAGCTGTGTGCTTCAGTGGTGATTTGCTAGTGAGTTGTGACTTTTCCCACTTTAATGATTCCGTGATTCTGGGGAAATGTGAGTCATAGGCTTAATGCCATGCTGAGTTCCTATATTCTTGTATCAGAAACTTTTTAGTGTGAAATTAGTTGTCCATTCTCTGGGTAGTTCTCAACAAGCCAAATACTTCTTATCTCTAGGGATACTCTGCTTGCATAAAGCCATCTGACACTGCACCCTGCAGTATACTGGGGATTTTGTACAAGGTGGCTCAACAATTTTGGGTAGCCAGTTTGCTGAGCGACCTGATGTCACTGACAGCATCACTATGACATTTTCCCTTATTAACCGAAGTTTGCTGATAAAAAGGTTACTGTTAAGTTTAATTAAATGTCTATTAGGGAAAAGAGAAATATTCTCCAATTTTTCTGAGAGACACTCGTGAGTGACAAAGGAAGATATTAATTCCCTAGTATAGGCAGGGGTATGAGTCATGCTTTAGGGAAGAAGCCAGCAGTGCATATCCTCTGAAGAATTCTTACAGCTCTTCCAGGCTGCACAGTCCGTTATTATGAACTTGATACACATGTCAGAGAGAAGAGTTATCCTGTAAATATTTTCTGGTTTAACACACAGGCAGTTAACCAGGCTGGAGCTGGGCCCTACAGTGACCTGGTGACCTGCAGAATCCCTGCGTCCGTGCCCGATGCCGTCTCCATCCTCTCCGTGCTGGAGGACGAGCACGTGGACGCCTGTCAGCCCTCCCCCTCCGTGTGCCTTGTACTGACCTGGGAAGAGCCGTGCAGTAACGGAGCTGAGATCACGTCGTACAACATCGACCTGGGGGACATCAGCATTCCGGTGGGAAACGTGACCAGTTACGTTATCGGCGATTTGCTTCCCGAAACCTCGTACCGGTGAGTGCGGCGTTTGTGACGTGGCGAGACCACACAGCTTGATTTTTACACTGGAAATGTTTATGGCATCAAGAGTGAGGTTAAAAAAAAAAAAAATACAAAGCAACAACCCAACCAACCAACCTAGGGAGCGCAAAAATCTCCAGTAATTCCTTTATGGAACGAATTGTGGAAATTCGTGCTCAAATATTGTTTTCTCCCGCCTTTGTTCCCTCTTCCTCCTCTCCTTGAATTATCTCTGACCTCTCCTTCTTTCGAAGTTGCTCTGCTAAGGTAAGGTTACACTGGTAATAATAAATTTATAAATAATAAATAATTTTTTAAAAATTAGAAATAACTTGAATTTCAGTGTGACATCTCCTGCTTTTTTTAGCTGCTTTTAGCTACTATTTCAGGGGTTTAAATTATTAGCTGTATTGATCCCTGTGCAGGGTTAGCAATTTACACACAATGAAGTTTTATTTGTATAGCTGCAGCTATTTTTTATCTCTAGTATATGGAGATTAATTAAAAAATAATCTGAATTTTAAAACAATTTCTTTATATTGCTTCAGAGTCTGAATTGCTAAATGACATTGACAAAATTTTATTATTTTAATGTTCAGGCTTATATGTTTTCTCTCTAATTGCTCATTAAAAAAGAAAAATGGCTCCATGCAGGCAATGAACAGCAATGTAGCAGAAGATGTGACAAAATTTCTATTTTAAGTACTGTTCTAATAAAGACTGAAACTCTGATCACACAGTTATAAAATTAGACGTGGCCTAGACCTGTTGTAGCATTTTCCTTATTTTTCTTTTATATTCAAGATCACAATCCTACAGGTCTTGTAGCATTTAAATGAAAAGTTCATAATTCAAATTTTATCCTGTACTCAAAAAGAGAACTCCTTCTAGCATGTATACAAATGCACACTAAAAGTCATTTAAAGTGAGGAGCGTATGTTGCTTTCTCACAGATCATTCAGACAAAGTTGAAGAGTTTGTCTGTGGATTGACCACCCAGCTGTGGAACTGCATCATCTTTGGGCAGTCTCGTACTCCTTGGTTTCTCCTCATATGTTTATTCAACCAAGAGTCAAAATAGCTGAAATGGGAACTTTGAGCAACTCAGTTAAGACAACCAGAATGGACTGTTTAAAGCCTGGAAGTGGAGATTGGATTTTTTTTTTTTGCATTCTTATTTCATTATTTTATTCCTGTCTTTGATCAGTGAACATCTGTGCTCTGATAGTGTATCCTTAAGGAACAGGTTTATCAGGCCATGTGCTAAAAGATGGTGGGTTTTCTGCCCTCCTTGGTTTATTCAGAAGAATGTTTCAGAACATCACTGATCTCATCCTCTAAAATTCTTCACTGATGGTTTCTCTTTTTGTGTCAACTTTGTTTAACACAATTAGCTCTTCTGCCTCTCGAGTGTTTATTCCCTGCTGGGTTTAAAAGCAGTGAATGTGTTTTTCCTAGACTAAACAAGCCAAGTACTACTGGGTTTCAGACTCTGAACTCTCTTGCCAAAGTTTCGTCAGAATTTGAAGTAAATCAGCAAAGGGTTTATGTATTTAAGTTGTATTGGAATTCCAATGTCAATGTTTTTTGGTTGTGGGAACACACAATTGAAAGCAAATCTTGCTTATTATGAATCCACCAGGTCCAAAATTGGAAAGGAACGTTGTTTTGGACAGCAGGGTGATTCTAACAGCCTGTCTATGTGTGTCCACCCCATTGGACCTGTTAGCTTAGGTCTGGCATGGCTTTGCTGCCTCCAGCTTCTGTGTGGGAACAGCTGTACAGGAGCAGCCCAAAATACACCCAGCAGACTCCAAGCTCTTGGCAGAGGTGGTCTCAAAGCTGACAAGTTGAATGGTTTATGTGTCTTAGTAGCAAACCCAGCCAGAATGCCATGAGAAGGATTTATGTGCCAAAATACATGTAAGGCAGGAGGAGCTGGGACGTGCCTCTGTCACTGCTGATGGCCATCCTAGGGCTGGCTGATCCAGGAGGAGTTATCCAGCATCAGGCACAGCCCAGCTCTCCTGCTGCAAAAAGCAGATGCCTCCCCAAAGCACTGTGTAAAACATCTTGGCTGATGAGAAGCTGCACAAATATGTCTGAGTTCTGCAGTCGTTCTGCTTTACTGACATAGCCAATGAAGGTTTGGAAGCTCAGATTGTAGAGTAATGTACTTGGACTGGTTTTCCCTGAACTGATGTAACTAGGAGTGAGTTAATAAATATTCCACAATAAATAAGCATTCAACAGTCATAGAAATATCCATTTTCTGTTACACTCTGTTCCCAAGCTTCACTCAACGCATACCATAGATAATTGTGCTCTGCTGTTGAGATACTTCACTGTGAAACAACATCCAATTTTTAATAATGATTATGCTCTTTTAAAGTTACACAGTGTGCAGAAATATATAGTAGCACTATTAAATTTTAATAGCAACTCTTAATTTTAATTTGGTTTAGGAATAAAAATTCTAAATATTTTTAATCTTTAAACCATATCAAGGAAAAGATCATCCAAGATGAAGAGAGAAGAATGAACATGGATGGTCAAATTAGCAATATTTAAGGGGATTATAAAACATTTGTTTCAGAGTGTAAAACTGAGTCTTGTTCCAGCCCCAGGAGAGCACGGTCTGGGTGAGGGTCTGTGGGGCTGTGTGTGGTTGCTGTCCATCATATCCAGGCTGCTGCTCATGGGGGAGCTGCTTCCCCTCCCTTTGGAAGGCCATGGTGGCATTTTAACTCCCACAGGTTTCCACAGGCAAGTGTATTGCAACTGTTGCCCTTCCACTTATGGGAACTAGGAAATCAAAGTCTTCTCATGTCAGACTCTAAAATTAATTCAGAAGTTGATTTTTCAGTTTGTTGGAATACTACACAAAGGATTTTGTGACCAATCTGAAAATAGCATCCTGTTTAGTGTGTTTTCCTGAGTCAAGAATCTTATAAGAGAGAATGGTCTGTTTAAGATCATTTCATGGTTTCTAAATTTGCCTAGTCTGATTTATGTTTTTTTCTCAATGTTTAAAAGTTGCAGTGAGAAAATATAAGAATGAATACAAATATTATTTTGTAGGGCCTGCAGAATTAGGCACTACTCCTAAATATAGTCTTTAAATTAAAAAAAAAATTGTTTACAGATTGTGATTGTCAGATTATTAAACCATCTTTCCAAGAGGGTGTTTGGGGTATTTTCACTTAGAAACGATTAGTGAAAAAGTTGAAAGGAATTCAGGAAGTGGTTTTATTGCAAATATTTCTACATGTCTATACAGTACTTTTACATGAAAATAAAGAGTTGATTTTTCCCAGTATCAGTTCTGTAAACAGTAGTTGGTTTCCATTTAGTTGTGGAATTTCTCTTATCCACCCTGGCTGTGCCACCCAGCTGGAAGAGCTCAGTGTTGCTGGGGCAGGGACATGAGAAGGCACCTGAGCTGGAGCAGAGGTGGTGCAGTACAAGATGTTCTCCCACCACGACCTGCTCTCCTTCCTTCTCCACATGGTCCTCCTTTCTGCCCATTCTTTTTCCCTTCCTTCTCCCCTTCCCTGTGGACTTTTCAAGTTATGCATTGGGGAAATGCTACTGTGGTTCAGAGGGAGGTGAGATCTGGGTTTGGGTTGCACTGTCACATGCACAGAAAACCAGAGTTAGTTGTTTTATGTGTCTCTGTCGAAGCTGAGGCCCTGGGGATGATAGTGACAATTTACAGAGCTTTATGGTGGTGCAATCAGTGGAAGAGAGTAGCCACATCAGCCATGGTAGAGTCAGATAAATCTGTTCTTCCTTTCCCAGTATCATCATTCATTTGGAAGATGCCTGTCTTTATTTTAAGTCTTAAGAGTTTCCATCAGTCTTACTGTGCTCCAGAGTGGGAAGGGAGGGGGTGTCTGGGCGTACTTCTGTGTCGGAAGTGGGGAGCAAGAACACTGTGCAGCAGAGGAAAACAGCAACAAAAGAGGGAAAAGACACATCTTTACCTTGTGCAAATACCTGGCAAAAGGAAGACAAGCAAATGCCAGGTGTCTGTTGATGCACATATCTAAATAGCAAATTTATCAGCTTCTGCCTAAGAAATGTGATATTTGAGATTCATTTCAGTCATTGCTTGTTTTCAGGTGTGGTGGCTGCCATTTGGAAATGAGCTAAAATTACTTGAGGACAGGAGAGGCTTTGTTACTGGGACTTTAAATAATACCAAATAAAACAAAGCCAAAAAAAAAAAAGCTGTGTGCTCCAGAGCATGTTGCTGTAATCAGTCTACAAAATAAGTAGTAGCATTTTGTAATGTAGTTGTTACTGTTTATGTTCATATGCTAATGGATAGCTTGCCAGAAAACAATGAAAATTCAGGCAGTTTTCACAGTATTTTTGTTACTATATAGACACAAACTTACTATATTATATATTGATGTAATAACATAATATGAAATAAGATCAGTGCCTGTATTAATTACACTTCTTCAGATACTAGAAAAACCTTTTGTTCTTTTTATGTCAAATGCTTTTAATATATGCAGCACTTGAAGAGGAGGCTCCCACTAGATATTCCTTTTTGCCATCCACCCTTTGGGAGGAAGGGGATTAAATCACCATTGTGTAGTGCTGTAAGGTGGTCAGGATGCATTTCCTGAAGCCAAAAGGAAGGTTAGAAGGAAAATGCAGCTTCACACCAAGCAATACATTACCCCTGTTAATGTCTGGGTCAATAAGCAAAGGTCTAACTACACATTTACAGGACTGTGTAAGCACAGTACATTCTTAGTGTGCAATTGCTTCAACTACCTAATCAGTAGATAAGGCTCTATTATTTTGCCATATGTTTATTAATAATTTAACCCTTTTTCCCTTGAAATTGCAGCAAATATACTTTGGGAGTTTATTTAATGAGGAATACTGGAGGGTTTTTTCACTATCCCTCTAACTCTGCATATTCTTATCCTAATAGTAGAGCTGAAAACTTACTGTTCAAAGCAAAGTAATTTTTCATACGTTGTTTACATGAACTTACATCACTTTGTGTCCTTCAGCCAAAATAAGTAGCTCGGCTAAGCAAAGACAGTTCTATTTGTCTCCTGCTTTCCCTGAAGCAGGCAATCGTGGGGGTGTGCCAGGTTCTGCTCTTCTTTCTCCCCCTACCACCTTCCCCAGGGACTTCTGCCTTCTTGGTGGCTGATAGTTTTGAGAAGCAACACTTCTTGTAGAGAGTCTTTTCCCATGAGAAAAATACAAGACTTGCTGTGCACAGGATTTCCAAAGTAAATGGCATCTGTTCAGCTATCTTAACTAGGCTGAACTATCTTAAAAAAAAGAAAAAAAAAAAAACAAAACAACAAAACTTAATTGATTTGCTTCATCCTGTTTTCTCTTATTTTCACTTTGTTTTGAAACCTTTCAGGCTTGTCTGTACCAATATTTCTATTTACACAGTCTTCCAAGCTCTTTTGAAATTCGTATTTCCCATTTTTGTTATGGTGCTGTTGATGTTACCGTAGCCAAAGACTGCTACTCCTCACTCATCCCTGTAAGCAGATTCTCAGTGTACAAATTATTAAACTAAGGTGCAGACAGACAAGAGAAAGTGACAAAGCAGAGGGCAGGAGTCATTATCTTAAGAAAGAAATAGAATTTAGAAGACTGACTGAGTCTTAGGAATATTTCCAAATTAAAGCTTCTGTGACCAGGCAGGTGATCTGCTCTTCTGGATGCCCTTAATGTTACTCTAATGGCTCGAGGGCTTTTGTGTATCTTGTGAGAGCAACTTGAGTCCAACTTTTATTTGAGCTAATAGATAGTTCACTGACAGTAAATATTTCTGCAGTTTGTGTAGGAGTGTAGGAGTTTTATGGATTTAGCTTCTCCATTAGCTCTTCCCAGTAGAGTTTCCTGTACTTAAATAGTGTGCCTTTTGAGACACTGCACACACTGAAATAACACTGGTCTTCAGGGATGCTTGCCAACATGGGTTTCATGGCAGTGACACCAATGCTTTCACGGAATGATTTCACCTTAATTAGCCCATGATCTTTGTTAGACAACCACAACACACTTCTGCTTTTTATTTATTCATGGTTACACACTCTGTGTTTCCCAGGCTGCACTTGTTCTGTGCTGCTGTCCCTTGTTACTGTGGCTGAAGGTACTGTAACCAGGTCCTGAAGTTATTGACCCAAATCTTCCCCCTCTGCCTTACTGCATTTCTTGCCATCTTCACTGCAGCTCTTGTAATGTAAACAGGATGATATTTGTTGTGTTTGCAGATCCTTCCAGTTTGCCAAGGCTCTCTTGTTTCTCTAAGGCATTTTTATGTCAAGAACCCAGTGAAAGCGCTTTATTTAACATTTGCCTTTTTGTTTGTTTTAGGATCAGGATCCAGGCTGTCAATGAAATTGGAGCTGGACCTTTTAGCCACTTTATTAAAGCAAAAACCAGGCCTTTACCACCCTTACCTCCACGGTTAGAGTGTGCTGCAGCAGGGCCTCAGAGCCTGAAGCTGAAGTGGGGAGACAGCAGCTCCAAGCTTCACATTGCTGATGACATGGTCTATATCTTGCAGATAGAAGACAGAAATAAAAGGTAAGTTCTTTTGGGCATCATGATGGTCAGGATTTTATAGCTGTAATGTTTTTGGAGCATTAGGAAATATGAGCTTGGCTCTGGCTTGGTGGATAACGCAATAATTTTGAAATAAAGTGTGCAAGAAACACAGAAATCTGTGTTTAAATTAACAGTGCTAAGCAAAAACTGTTTTCCCATGCAAACTTCGTATTGGAAGATATGATAATGTAGCTCCAAGGTCGGGATGAGATATATTCAGTTAAAAAAGGGAAGGAAAGAAAGATAATACACAAGTATTACCTAACAGTCTGAGCTCTTCAATGAATAAATATCATAGATGGCTCATAATTTATTAAGAAACACTCTCAACTACTTCAATTAGGTAAAATAACTGACTTATCAAGTAGATAATCCTTAGAGACCTTCAGTACAGATCATAATTTGATGTAAATTAGCACAATTCCTTTAATTTAAATAGAGCTGTGCTGAGTTTATGCCAGCTGAAGATCTGGCCCAAAAGCTCTAATTTTAAGTAATAAAACAACTATGAATAATGCCTTAATACTTCCAAGTACCTCAGCTGTACTGAAGCAGAGAGAGTACAGGCTCCCCTGTATTAATACTGAGAGGTGTCCAATGAATATAAATGCCCATTTGAAAGTCTGACTGGTAAAATCAGCTTCCTCAGAATGCAGTGATGCTTGGCAGAAGCCCATCACCTGCAGCAGCGTGGGATCCAGTCAGCTGGACACATCCAGCAGGCTGCTTTGCTTTGCTTTCATGTAGCACTGCAGGTAGGATGGTGCAGAACTATAAATTGTTTTAAACCTGTTTCTATATTGGAGAAAATAGTAAGTTTCCCTGTAAGAATAAAATACGTTATGTCACCTTGCAGCTTTTTTCCCCCCTTTGCTCTTACAGAAGGCTTTAGCGTGATCCTTTGCTTTTGCACCAACTTTTCCCACTGCAATTGGTCTCTTAAGAGCTGTTAATTAGGAGGAATTTGGACTTGATATTCTGCTAGGTCTTTTTAGCTTTTAATTTGGCTTATAGTCCCTGTGAGCTCCCAGAGATGCAGAGAAACGGCTCATCTACGTTGTGCTTTCTCCTCCTGCTTGGACAGAGTCCTTGCATGAAATGGCTTCCTCTGGTGTTGGGTTTACAGCAATTAACTCAGATAATTCCTGAAACGAGCCAGAGCACTGTGGGGCTGAAGTGCATCCTGGTGTGGGCACAGCAGAGGAGTGGGATGGGGTCACTGTTGTGTTTGAGAACAGTTGGAGCTGGCAGTTCCTGACAATGAGATCTGTTTATTTGTTCCCTGTCTGACAGTCCCTTTTTGCTCTCCGTTGTGTGCATCGATCACAGTGAGAGATGCTCCTGAAAGGATGCGGAGCACAGTTTTGTACATTTGGGAGAGCTATCATTCCTAATGAGCAGAGAATGACAGCCCACATATGAATTGGTAGAAGCAGCAGTTAGTTACAGAGGTAGGAGTCCTCTCTGAGATCATTCCCATTAAATAAACCCTGTTGTGACTGAGGGGTTGCTCACTCGTGTGTGTGCTTATGGAAAATACTGGAATGTGGTTCTTTGAGCATCACTGGCCTCTTCAATTGCACAGGCTAATACCAGTAATCTGTGGACATCTAAGGGAATAACTAAATAGATAGAATATTTTAGCTGGAAGGGACCTACAGTCATCCCGTCCGACTGCCTGGACAGTTCAGGGCTGGCCAAGTTAGCGTGTTGTTAAGGGCATTGTCCCAATGGCCTGGGCCATTGACCCCTCTAGGAAACCAGACTGGTGAAAAATGACACAGAATAAATGATAAAGAAGTGTGTTTTAGAGTCTTTTGGGGAGAAGAGATGGTACTTGACTAAGGGGAAGAGGCTGCGGTGTAAACATGGATAACTCAGAGTTGACCTCTGTCATATCCTTAGTCTTTCAGAGGACATTTTTACTGTATTCCCTGAGGCATTTGAAATTACTGATGACAGCTTTGTGCTGAAGTCCTTCAGCTCAGTATATTACAGTTGTCCCTTCTTTGGTTTACAGTAGAAGTTGGCTTTAAAATGGCGTTGAAGCATTTTCATAAACAGAAGTAGAAAGATGAGTAAATTCTTTGAAAAAAAGAAAATCATCAGTAAGTCCCATTCTGGCCCGATAACTTTAATGGCCTTTTGGCAAATATGCAGCTCTGTTTTTATGTAATGATGGTCAGCCAGTGCTCTTCAGTGTGTCGTGGTCATTAAGAGTTGTTTTTAACTTTTCCATGCTGTAATGAGGTGTAACAGGCCAGTTGTTGGAGACCAAATGTTTCATTGATTGCAAGGCCTGTGAAGCAAAATACTTGGAAATCTCCTGCCACTGATTAATGTAAGGGCTTGAGAAGGTGTGCACATCAGAAATGTATCTGCTTTAGCTCTCCTTAGCTCTTCAGTGGGTGACATTTAGTAAGATCAGGTTAGCATCACTTGTCCTTTCAGTTATGTGTAGCACTGAGTGGAAATGAAGAAAAATCTGTTTCTAGAAAGCTCAGTACGTGGGAACGTTATTTAAGAGTAAGTGACCTTTATGTAAGAAGGACTATGAAATTCCTTTTTTTTTTTTTTTTTAAATAAAGTACCAGTTGTGACTTCATTTCCTAATTGTGATAATGTCAAGAAAATCATGTAAATCAAATTGCACTGTTTTCCGAAATACTACGTATTTTTCCTCTCTGTGGAACAAAGGAACCTAATTAATGTTTTTTGGTTTTTTTCTTCTGTGGCAGTAACTAGTCTGTAGTTGTTCCTACAACTAATTATACCTCTCAGTGTCTTAAAATGCTTACAATATCCAGTCTGAAAGACAATTAGCGAGTGCATTTTTAGTGGGTCATTTATCAGTTGCATGTGTTTCTTTTAGACAACTGTATGTTGCAGCTAAGTTCTGTGATTTTTGTGTTTGTACAGAAATTTGAACAAATATGTATATAATTACATTTTAAGGGAGAGTCATGGGTGGGGTTGGCTAAGAAGCAACCTAAGCATATATATAATTGATAATTCTCCTACACTTCCATAGTCTTCACCCAGTGGTACTGGAAACCTTGTCTCCCCAAGCATGTTGAAGTGTTATACAGGGGAGAAAACTGTTTCCCCTCCTGCCAGCACAATTTCTGTGACCTGGTTATTCCTTGAGGAAGTACAACAAACAGCAGAGAACATACAGATGAAATGAAGACAGTCTGTCACAGTGTCCACTGCAGGTCCCCTGGCTGGAGAAGTGGAGTATCATGTCAAACTTGGTCTAAGCCTTTGCAGAATGATAGTGCCAAGTACAGTTCCCATGTGTTGGGAAGGGGTTGAATGAATGAGCCTCAATGTATACGTTTGCTCTGTATCAATGTCAAGGAAGGTAGAATAGAAACACAGAGAGATCAGTTGCTAAATGTGATGCCCTTGTCTGATGACTGGCATCTTCATTCCCTGGTTATTGCAAGTTTCTAGCAGTCTAATAAAAAATTGTTTACACTCATGGTTTGATCAAGACAATTTACACCCATTTTAGCAGCAATTACTGATATGTTTCAGTCCTACTGGCTTGTGAAATTCTATTAAAATATAAAATTAGCTAAGTTAACATATCCTTGCAAAAACCTGCAGGAAAAATCATTTTCATATTGGGTAAGACATAAGTGATAAGAGGAAATTACGAATGAGCACCAAGATAAATGCCATGCTACAGTTTACTATGCAAGCGTGGGTAGATAGAAAATTAGCATTCAGAAAAGTTTTCCAGGTAGCCTGTCCTCATACTGCTGCATTGTGTAGGTGAGTATTGCTATTAACAATAATGGCATTTGTATTGAGGGCAATCTGATCCTGTACTTGGGGCTTTGCAGTAAGGGCTGTGCAAATGAAAAAGAAGTGAGAGAACTGTTCCGAGTGTCAAATGGTTAATTTGTTAATGCATTTCAACTTTGTTCCTAGAAACAGGAGTAAACACTTTTAGAAGATATGAGTTAACTGTATGTGTGTCATGTGATAAAACCACATTAAATGTTTGAGATGAGATGTTTCAGCTGTTAGTAATGAAGTAAGACATGGAATTAGATGCTATTCCTTAAGTATTTTCAAGGAATCCCTGGTTTTGGTGAGAAATAAAATTTTCTCTTGCATTTTGATCTGTGTACATCTGCAGGTACTTCAGGCTTTGTGGATAACTGAATATTCCAGACAGGAGATCATAAATCAGAGCAGCATCTAGACCCAAGATTGTCACTGTAATGAAAGCTACTTTCTGCACATCTGCAACAGCTTCATAAGAAAAATAATGCTTTCCTTAGAGTAATAACTGTTTAATCCCTAAAGTGGTAATTGGAGTTCAGCTTAGTGCAACAGGATCACGTTGACCAGTTTTCCAATAGCACATTTTAGGTTCCAGCTTCACTTTGCTGATGTTGGTGAACTCAAGACTGAGTTTGGCTTCCTTCATGAGCTTTGCCCAAAACAGATTACTGAGGCTGTCACGTCAGTAGCTGAATGAACATGATGTGCTGAATGAGTTTCATTTTAAGGTCCATAAACACTGTTAGTTGCTGCCATACTGGGAAAGTGGATGTGGTGCTGCACAAGGAAGATAAACACGTAGGGCTGTAAGAACATTAGTTTGCTACTGCTGAACTATGTTTGTTCTCTTTTGGTCTTAGCTTTAAGTCCTCTCTTATTTATATCTAGGTTGCCTATTAACACGTTGCCATTGCAAGCCAGGTGCTGGTGGCTGCCTAGTCATCTACTTCTTCCTGACTGTGTGGTTTCAACAGGCCATTGGATGCTCTTTGTAATTTTTCCCAGATCTTTCATTCAAATGCTGTTAATTCCCATTTAAGTTGTTCTCAGTATTGTCCCTTCTGTCTGTTCCTTGGCCCCAGATGTGACTGCACACAGGAATCATCTGTCAGGCACTTTGCTGATCTGTCTTCCCTTCCTCCTGAGTGTGCCCAGGTGCTTCTTCCAAAAAAAGCAATTTTTCTTGCTATGGAGGAGCTTCTGTAGGCTGAAATACTTCCATTCTCAGTTATTTCAGACATCTGACAAGTAACTATCTGTTGTAAATAGGGGTTGCAAACTCAAATTCAGCACCAGATGAAAGATGATCTAGTAGAAACAAGCTAAAAATCAATTTTTGGCTGAAGTACCCTTTGTCAGCCTGCAGATGTGCTATGTAATTTAGTGAAGAAAACCAAACTCTTCCCATCTGACTTATCAGTTCTCATTTTCCATTCTCCACTTTTGCTTTTTTAAGTAAGGAAATGTCTCCTTCACTGGTCCTGTTATTACTATTATTCCTAGAAACAAAAATCATATTGACAGGGATGAGCATACAGTATTACACAGATTATATATAATAATAATAATATAATAAATAATATAATAAATATAATATAATGTGATATAATATAATATAGGTATCTTCTAGAAAGTAGATCTTCAGGTCAAAGGGGCAAATGCATCCCATCTCTTTGATCCACACCTCATGTTAGGACTGGAAGCCAGGATTGGGAGAGGTTGTGGGAGCCCAAAACTCTTGAGGGGAACTCTTGTCATGTGTTTGGCTTCCCTCAGCATCTGCCTGCAAAAGGAGATCTCAAGCTTGAAAAGGTGCCCTAAAGCTGAAAAGATCAGGTCAGCCTGGTGCTGGTCAAAGGAGCAGTGATGGATGTGGGGATGGTGCAGATGTGAAGCTTTTCTCTGAGCTGAATGTTTTAAAATGCAGTGGAAATGAAAAAAAAAAAAGTGCATTGTTTTACTCCTGTATCTCTGAATTAGATGGGTTTGGTCTGAAACTTTGCTTTCCTTGGTGCCACCCAGAGAACAGGGAGCTGCTGGTGGGGAGAGAAAATCACAGAAGTCAGTGAGTGTTTGATAAAGTTCTTTAACCAAATTAGAGGAATAGTCTAAGAAAGCAGGTGGGGACTGTAAATGTGCAGATAACAGTGTTGCATTAGTAATATTAAAAGAGATGTTGGCTTGTGAAATGCTTGTACTTTAGTTTCTAATTAGGCAGTTTCCCTTTTATCCTGGTGTGAGGCCTCAGGTTGCCAGATCGGACTGGTGCTGTATTAATGATTCCTCTCCAGCCAAAATTGTGGCAGATGGCTACATTTTTTGGGAGGCAGTAACAGAACCAGTTCAGGTGGCTATTTCAGCCTTTGTGCCTCAGCTCAAGATTGCCATCTTACTTAGTGCTGTACGGTAGAATTTCTTTCAAATTAAATTCTTGTAAGAACCAGCGGGTTACTAAAATATAAACAAACCCCAAGAGTTTGAAAGGGAACCTGCTGATTAAAATGTGCTGGGAACTAATGAGCAGAGGTAGAGCAAGTACATTCATATTGTTCTGCTCAACTGGAAGTGACTAAAGTGGAGGAAACAAAATAGCTGCAACATGTAAAACATTTCCAGGAAGATCTTCACTGAGAATAAAAAGGTATTGATGAAAAACTAACAGGAGTGGTGTCTCCCTAACAATCATTGTAGGACATCATGTTCCCTCTGCTGTGAGCAGGTAAATGAATAATCCGTGACCAACGTGAGAATGTCTGGGAAGGGAGAATTGGGATCAGCCGAGTGAGATGAGGGGAAGTAGCCTTTGGAGAGCGTCTCCATCCCTGGAGAAAGTTGCTTTCTTTTCAATATCCACTGTTAATTTAGTGGAGAGGAGAGGCAACACCACAGCATAGTAAATTAGAATAATTCAGATTTAATTATGGATGGTGCAGACTTAAAAAAACAACAAAAACAAACAGCTGTATTGAGAATGCCGTTAACCCACAGAGGCAGTGTGTTTTCAAAGGCAAGGTACTAGTTAAGGTATGTAGCCTTCTGTCTTTTAAATTCAGCTGGGCAAGCCAGTGAGAGGGAAATAAAGAACGTGGGAGCTTTTCCATACACAGATTAAGTCAACTTTTAAATGCATAAGAGATTAAATCCTTGCAAACAAACTCAAAACTGATTTGTTCTTAAGAAAATGTATGGAACAAGGCCTGGATGAAGCACAGTGAACAACATCAGACTTGCCAGGAAGACAAAGGTATACGGAGCTCATGTTTAAATGTGCTTTTTAAATTAGATTTAAATCTGAATCCCTATATTTAAAAAATGAAATTGCAATATTATGAAGAAATCTTACTTTTGATAGCTTTTAATGTATACAGACATTAAAATGCTCCAAATGTATAGCCACCTACATCAATTAACTACACTGTTTTAAAAATAACAGGAATAATCCTGGAGGATTATGAAGTGCCTGCTTCAAACATGAGGAAATACTACCTTATCATCAAAAAATCACTAGTGTTTTGAAGTTAGTGTTTCATCTTCATTATGTATCTTACATCATGATCTGCATCTTCAAACACAATTACAAAGCATTAGTGTCATAGTAAAGCCCAATAGCAATTGAATTTGACCTAGCAATCAGCCTTTCTTCTTTCAGAATTGGAAGCCCTCTTTCCTCAAATATGGTTGAATCTCAGAAGTTTTAGTGTGCTTCCACTACAGTCTTGTCATGCAAGCTTTTCCATAGTTTTTGCTTTCCTTACAGATGTTTTTTTGAGATAGAGAAGTAAAAATGAGGGGACATGGGAACTGGATGGGAGTATTAGTATTAACTGAACTGGGAGGACTAGTCCCATTCCCAAATGACAGGAGGAGCTCAAGTGTTTTTCCAGATCACTTCCTCAGTGTTATGAAACCTTAATCATATCCAAAAGGTAGAAATGTAATTTGAGGACTAAGTCCTTGGTATCGACCATATAAATGTCTATCAGTGTACCTTAAGCCTAGCTTGGGGTAAGGACCTGTTTGTCTGTTAGCTGGTAGGGAATATTTATCCTCCCTTGCTTACTTAACTCTGCTGATGATTACAAAGAGGTCTTTATTCTAAAATATGCATTGCATCTTTTTTGCTATCTGTTGCCCTTGGATCAGGCTTGGGGGACAAGTCTCTGCATTTCTGAGAGTACTGCAGTGGTTTCTGAGGCAGCTGCCTGATTGAGCTGCAAGAAGTGGAGAGGGAGAGCAGTCTTGTATCCTCAGTCTTAATGCTGTCCTAAGTAGATGAGCAAATTTTGTTCCATGAGAACAGGTTTGTGTCAGTCTTGTGAAACTGTGCTGTGGCTGCTTATGTGAGCCTCAGAAATGTGGGCTGGCGGGTAGTTCTTAAACTGTAGAAAGATAAGAATATAAAAACCTATTTCTTCTTTGAAAATTGGCTCTAAACTCTCCTCTCAAAAACTTGTGGGCATAGATCTTTGATTTCTAATCAAGATGTGGGGCTCTCTAAAACTCAGTGGGGTTAGTAAGTCACGTTAGTCCTCAGAGAACATTTCCAGTAATTTGAATTACCAGAACATGTCCTTTTACTACAGATGATTCTTGATCTGTTTGTACTTACGTGGATTGCAATCATAATGTAATACAAATTGATTTCTGTCCCTGAGAGCTAATGACAGACCCAGTTTCTTTGAAATGCTCAAATTGGTTATACTCTGCATCTCATGCAGAGCCAAAGTATAAAGCTAGCACCTAGATAGGGAGGTCAAAAATCTCTCTTGGCTTCCTGGTGATTTAAAATCTGCTGAAATGGTTAAGATATTTGAATGTGTACTAAATGATAAAAAAAAAAGTGATCCTACACAACAAATTTTATGTTCCCCAAGTTCAGGGTTATTGCGAGCGCAGACGTTCCCACTGGAGGCTGAGTGGATGGATGCACCACCTAAGCGCTTCTTTATTTATTTTCATCTCTATTCTGCTCAGCACCTGGGGGTTCAGGGTCTTACCTAGAAATTGCTGGCTAACATGCAACTGTTATTGAAAAACATCTGAGCAGAGTGATGAAAGATAAAGTCAGATTCTCTTTAGTAACTGTACATTTATTTTTATAAGATTAGGTGACATTGGTTTTGTTCTGTATTATATTGTTGGACGAGTTTGTGCACGCTCATGTTTAGTTTTGTCAGTGGAAGTGTTTTGGAAGTCACTTCCTTAGTGTGGTGTGGTCTTCTCAGCCTGCTCTTGAGCAGAGCTGTCCGTGTGGGCCTGCCCAGCACTCCCAGGCTGGTATCCTTTTCCATGCTCCGTATCTCCCTCCTTATAATTGTGCTTACCCTGTGACTTCTCACTCATAGGCCACCGTGTGTTCTGTCTGAACCTGTTTCTGTCCCTGCTCTTTGACTGGCTTCAGTCTGTGAGCTCTTCAGAACTGAGAAGTGTGTAACATATTACAAACATATTACACAATCTGTACGTTCTAATTTTAAATAGGATTACTCTGGCTTAAGATGGCACAGATGAGCATAAGATGTGGTCTTTTTATCTTAAGGTGCAAATAAAATCCAAAACCATAAGAGAGTCAACATATTAATCTTGTTTTAGTCATAGTTTTAAACCAGCAGCACACACAGTGTATTGTAGCAGAACACAGGTTCAATCCTTTTTGATTCCTAGGTAGTAGGAAATCCATTGGCAGATGTTCTTCCTGGTAATTCATGTAATCATTTTACAAGGCTATAGTAGTTGCAAAAGGGACAACGAGCTTCTGCTTTCCCCAACCTCCTCATCATTGTTAGTGTGTTAATAAGGTGACATTTTTATACAGGCCTTTAACAACTCTGCAGAGCATGTGGTGCCACTTTTCACAAGATGGATACTTTGAGCTGATAAATGTAATAACCAGGAATGTCAGTGCCACTCCAGTGTAAATACATGTTCTCATTTTTATTGTTTCAGGTTTATCCCAATTTATAGGGGACCAAGTCATACGTACAAGATACAAAGGCTGACAGAGTCCACTTGTTACTCGTTCAGAATACAGGCAGTAAATGATGCTGGGGAGGGACCTTTCTCAGAAATCTGTACCTTCTGCACGACTAAGTCAGTCCCACCTGCAATCAAAGGTATGTAGCAGATTTTTTTTACATATATGTACATAACACATAAATATTTATGTAATTGGTAAGTATGCAGTGAGTTTGTAAGGGTTACCATAAGTATGTAATAACATATGAAGAATCAGTTTGTGCTGCTTGCAGGTTTCTGTGAATTCTGAAGTTATGGTGAGAAGCTAAATTATCACCCAAAAAATCACATAAACAATATAAATGTTATGTAAACCACTGCTGTTATACATAAACTGTTAAAATGCTACTGCTAACAATGTTTACTAGGAGATTGCTCTGGATTACAACAGCTCTTATACAAAAGATCTAACAACTGTAGTGTATATGTGTACTTACCAACTTCAGCTTTAATAAAGTTTAATGTTTTTAGTTGTGTAGGTGATGTCTAACATAGAACTTTAGGGTTTGGTTTTCCTTTAACATATAAAATTAATTATGATATTTCACCTATAGAGCATTAGAATTAGAATTCAGTATGTGTTCCACTAGAAGAACTAAAGGCCTAATTAAATGAAGTTTTATAATGAAATGTCTTTTGCTCTGTGTAAATTTTGTCCTAAGTAATTATGCTCCTTCTGAGGAGGAGGAAGGAAGGAGCAAAACTAAAAACAGTACAAAACACAGTAAAAGATGTTTCATTATAAAACTTCATGTAATTAAGGCCTTGAGTTCTAGACCTAATTAAGCCTTTTTTTCCCTGTCACAAAGGCAGTGGATTCAGTGTATGGGCCATCAGATCAGCTGAGCTGAAATCAGATGCACTCTTTTTCCTGGGTGCTTAAGTTTCCCTGTCAAGTCATGTCATTTACTGTGAGAAACAGCAACTGTCAGTTTGTCAGAGAGGTTTTGTTTGCTGCTCTGTGCTTAAAATCTGGCTTTGGTGATTTTGACACCTTTTCTAACCAAAGATGTAGAGAGGGCAGAGCACTGCAGGGGTGTATTTCCCTGCTCCCTAGGTTAGCTGCTCTGAGTCACCCCCAGAAAGAACAATGTTCTCAAGCAAAAAATATCTGTGTGATTGAGGGTAAAGATATTTAGCCAGGGGTGAATTATCCCAATTCACACCATTACACAGGTGTAAGATGTGCTGCCAGCCAAGGGAACAGAGCTCATGCTGGATGACCCAGGGCAGGTGCATCTGCAGCACTAAGTGGATAAAACCAGCCCAATGATGCTGGCATGCACTGTAGTCACACTTTCATTTTGTTGGATAATAATCAATTTTATTCAATTCACCTCACCTAGGTTTTTGTTTTAAACTCCCTGCCTGCCTATTGAGTTCCTGTTAAATATGACTCACACCCTCGGCTGAATATCAAGTGGTAAAATATGGTGCAAATAGCAGGTCGTGTGTAGGCTGAGACCTTGGGTACCTGACAAAACACTGGCTGTAACAGAGAAAAGGGCACAACAAAAACTGTGCTAGTGAACACTGCTGAGGGGAAGTGATGCTGCAGGGAGGAGAGATCTGATGAGGCAAGATGGTGATGTTGATTCCCTTATGTATTCAGGGCAATACAGAGGAATTTATGTGATAAACTTAGTTCAGTTTTTCATCTATCAGAAGCAAATGTTTATTCTCCTCTAAAGTCTCCTAATTACTCATTTAGTGATGCCAACCCCAGAATAGCATTGTTGTTAATGGCGTGTTTTGTAAGTGTCAGACAAAAATCTGCATGTATTGGGGTGAGGGATGGAAGGAGGAGGAAAAATAATTGAGAATGTTGTTGTCAGCTGAGATGAAGGCGTCTATTATCAGTCTCTCAACACTGGCAGATGTGCAGAGGGAAGTAAATGGATATTGATTACATTTGGGTCCTCATATGATTCATGTGTTCCTCTTGGGTAGTAACAAATCAGTCTAAAATTCATCTAATGTATGCAGCAGCATTTGTTTCTTTGATAGACCCTCCTGTTGTCTGTTTTCGTAGGGTTGGGGCTCTAGATTGCCTTTAACAAGCTCGTGTCCTTGCACGTGCACATGTTAACCACCTGCTAAAATGTTCAGTGCTCTTGTTTCTCCCAGTTTCATTCTTTGTTTTGGTATTGTGCTTGCTTCCTCTGCCTGATCAAGGGGTTGGTGGACCCTGGATGCTGTTGCAGTTTTTTGATGCCTTCCAGTGGCAGATGCTTAGTTGTACATATAAACACACTGCCACCGCCAGTGCTCTGCTCAGCTCACCTGTGGCTTGCCCTTGGGTTTTTTTGGCTTTCAGCTGGTGAGAGATCCTTTCCCAAGGACAGCAGCCTTGTGACAGCTGGCAAATGGAATTTCTCTGGAGTTCTAGTGAAAGCATTAGTCTTAAGTCTGGCTCGAAATAGCAGGTCTGATCATTTGGGTGTCAGGCTCAGAGTTACGTACAACTCTAAGTTTTTTAAATTATGCTTGTGATTTTGCTTCCCAGGCTTGACTTAATAATTTTCTGCATTAAGAGATTTAGCTTCCCTTCTCACATTCCTTCTATTTTTCCTGAATGAAATGTTTGATATTATTCCTCTCTTTCAATGACATGCGGCATGGGAGGAATGTGCAGTGTCTCCACTGGCACAGGTGTCTGCTCAGAACTTCACGAAATTGCTGCTTTTATGAATGCCTGTGCAATTTGTATGTTGGCTTCTGCTTTGAAAAGATCAGTGCACAGCATTGCAACTGAGTTTTAAAAGTTCGAAGTTTTCTGTTGCATCCACTCCCCCTCTCTACTGGCCCACACAGATCAGAGATGATCTGAGATCTCTCTGCCCTTCTGCAGAAGGGATCTGGGTCCTATAATAAACTTCTTACAAACTTGTTAATCAGCTCTAAATTTCACCCAGTTTTCTGTGGATAGTGTTTATTTTTGTTTAATACCACAGGAATCCTGAACTGCTTCATCAGGCAAGACTATCCTGAAATAAATGAGCCTTTTGAGTGACTTAAATTTTATTTCTTTCATCCAGTGGTGATGGCAGTTTGAATTTTTTGGCCACATAAAGACAGTACAGATTATGTGCTACTTACCCCTGTGATGTCCCAAAGTTCCCTTTTTAAAATGTTTGGTAAATATTACAGTGCTCATAAGATGAATAAGATTTCAGTGCAGTCTTTATATTAAATTTTAACGCATTTCATTTTATTGCAGCCCCTCGAGTGACACAGCTGGGAGGAAACTCCTGTGAAATTACTTGGGAAATGGTCCCACCCATGAAGGGAGATCCTGTTGGTTATGTTCTACAGGTACTGGTCGGAAGAGAGTCTGAATACAAGCAGGTAGGGAAATGGTCTGGGTTTAATGTTGCTAAATTGATGTCATAACGGAAATGGTTTTGAAAAATTGCTGTGCTGCTTCTTTGTATTTGGTGATGTGTCAGGTGCACTTTGGTAAAGGCTGAGTCAAAATTAAGGGCTGTAATAGGTTGTTTTCTCCCCTAAGGGAGTATATAGAACATCATTATCTTATTGGAGTGATTTATGCTCTCTCTGTAGTTAACCACTATTTTTAACTGAACTAACCTTTGAGAAGTTACAATTCTCTCCACCCAGGCTTGCTTCTGAGCTTACTGGTGTTAACCATTGTCTGAAGATGAGATGAAGCAGGTAGATTAATTCCTCCTTCACTAAGCCCATTTTAAGATCATCTATCAAGGATTTCAGTCAAGTGCACAACTTGAGAGTGGTTTGTTCATCTGTCCCATTCCGGTCTAAGGTTTCGATACGCAGTTGTGTAAGTGCTGTCCATCCTTCCTGGCACTGTGGAAACAAAGGGAATGAAGTACAGCTCATCCTTCTTTTCATACCTGTCTTCATTAGAGCTCGCAAGTGGACACTTCCCCAGAGCAGCAGTTCAGAACAGCTCATTCACAGCTAGACCTTTTGTTTCATCTGTCACACCTCTGACTGTGTGATTTGTAGTGCACTTCATCTGTGCCCTGTCTGTTTCCTGTGCTTTCTTTCACTGTCATGTGGATTCCAATTAAGTCCAAATTAGGGAATGAGATATGCTAAACCTTCAATTAAACCCTTAAAAATATGTGTAAGGTAGTACTTTATTTATGTAAGGTAGTACTTTTATTTATGCGTCTTTGTTCCTCTTCAGCCTGTTTTTGAGTGTTACTGCGAATTAATGAATTATCAAAAATAACATTAAAAATGCTGGACAATTCATGGGGGTGGTAAAGATTCAGAACCTGACTTGTTTTTGTCAGGAAATATTTTTGGTGCTGGTGTAGATAATAAAACCTCTGTGTACTGCCTTGGCCTTGTAATGTCAGTGGCAAGTGGACTCATTTACTGTTGCCTGATGTACAAAGTAGCCTTGGTGTAACCTCCACACACAGCTTTAGTTAACATAAGTCCAGTGTTTAAAATATTCTGGATATCCTCGGGGAGAACTGGGCATGGCTTCATGTTCCTTGGAGGTAGGTGATGGCTTAATCTGCACAGTCAAGAACTTGTGGTGTGGAAAAAAAAAAAACAACAAACAACAAAACAACAGTAAAGGGAATAAAACATACTTTCAGGGTCTTCTTATGTTGAAGATCTTCATTTCTCACAAGGCATGAACCTGATGAGAGGTTTTTGCTTGAGTTGGCACAAGTAACTCACTGGCAGAAGTTCCTGGCTGGGATGCTCAAAGCTGCCACTAGGACTTGTGTAGTTGGGCTGCCTGATACCCAACCACGGTAAAGAGGGAGAGTTCACTATTTCACCTTCTCACAAATCAGTTTTGCCCATCAGAATGTTTCATTTTCAGCACGAATGTGGGTGGTGCCTCAGCAGTGGGGCACATCACTGACTGTCCATGGGCTGAGCTGCAGAGGCTGTGAGCACACTCTGAGCTCCTGTTTTGTGCAAAGGAGATAAAATATGTAAATATCTTTGAGTGATTTTCTGGCTAGTACATTTCACTTCACCTCTGGCATGCCTGTGATCACCTGCTACTATTTAACTGAAAAGTAGTGTGGTTGATATGTTCATTAATGTTAGTGATATGTTAATTACCTTTGAAGTGCAAGTCCTAATTTTATTTTTAAATATATTTTGTTCCCTGCAAGTGACATATGTATTTTGCATAGGTATCTCAAGGGGCATATTATATTTGAAATGTTTTGCAAATTGTTTTGAAGGGTTTCGCAAATGAACAATAATTGTAGATTTTCAGGCTATTAATTCCCCTGCTGCAGGATTAGTCACTGACATGCTAAACTACACTAAAGCTGTAGTTTCCCTCTAGACCATTTCCTCTGTACCCCAATGTTTGCAGCCCTCCACAGCCCAAAAGCTGCTGGTTTTCCACCATTTGACCTTGCAGAGGTGATACCAAAGTACTCAAAAGCCCTTTTTTCCAGACTGGGACTATAACCATCCCTGCCCTTTTCTGGGAGAACATTATTTGTAAATATTTCTCTGCTGAGAATTGTCTGAAGAACTGGATTTGCGGGAACTAAACAGATAATATTTTAGCTCCCTGAAAAGTGTATTTAAAGAAATACTGAACTGCTCCTTTTCCTGTTTCTCACATGATGTGTTCCTCTTTGTGTATTTGTATGCTTTATCTATTCAGATAATTTTAAAGAAGTAATGGCATACAATTATTTTTAGGAAATCAAATCTTCCTTGTTTACGAATCAGGATGTAAACCGCAGCAGATTCCAGGAATCACTGGCCTGGATTTATTTTTCTGTTTCTCGCACCTTTATCTAACAAAGCTTAGTCAGAATTTAGCTTCAAATTGTGTTAAATAGGTTTGCTTAGTTTTAATCCAGAGTTAGGGGAGTGGGCTGGGCTGGGCAGCAGTTGCAGAGCTGGAGCTGGGGATAGTGGTTGTAATGCCCAGCAGCCTAAGGTTTAGTTTCCCAGCTGAGCAGCTCTGGGATTGGAATCACCCAGGAACCAGCTCCTCATCAGAACTGACCATGGGAAATGAGAGCTGAGCTTTTTAAAACTTCTTAGTCTTAAATTGTTTGCCAGTGAGGCAAAATGTTCTACCTTTGAAATTTCCAAGAATTTGGAGGCAGTGGTGTTTCATCAGCTTCTACCTCATCTTTCCTGAGAGAAAACTGTTCCCAAATGCTTTCCAAAAGAAGAAGAGGTAAGGGTAGGATACACTGGGTGTGTGAAAATTCCCTAGCAGTGCAGTGGGAAGTCTGCTCAGGCCTGCACCGAGGTTGGGTGCCCGCAAGAGCCCAGTTGGTCTTACCAAGCTCTCACTTCTATTATTGGTTTTTTTTGGTTTATTCTTTGTAGACACACAGTGTCTGGAACGCTTTGGTGAACTGTTTATTTGTGTAAAGCTCTAATCAGCCAAAAATTGGGTTTCCTTCTCTGTTTTCCATAGTGAGTCAAAGGCACTTGTACTGGTTGTGTGCCAAAATACAGCAGACTTGTACAGCACCTGTTGGCATTTAGTGTTTAGTGCTACTTGCACTGAGTATTTTCTCTGCCTCCTGGTGCTAGTTTTGTGTCATGAGATGAAGCAAATAATTTCCTTCCTTTATGGTTTTTCAGTGCAGATGACCTCGTGGCAGGTGGTCTGAGGGACTCTGATTTCTCTGTGCAGGAGACAAGGCTGTCCCCACAATTCTGAAGGGTTTTATGAGCATCTCAGCAGTGGAGTGAGTGAAGCTGATGTTGAGTTTGGGTGAAATAATAAGCCAGTTTCCTAAAGAGAAATCTGTCAGGTGACTTTAGACGAAGTTAAACCTATCAAGTGGACATGCTTTCAACATAGATTGAAACCCATCCCTGGAAGTGTTCAAGGCCAGGTTGGACAGAGCTTGGAGCAACCTGCTCTAATGGAAGGTGTCCCTGCCCACAGCAGGGGGCTGGAACAAGATGAGCTTTAAGGTCCCTTTCAACACAAACCATTCTATTATTATTTGTCTTCTTATCACCATACAAAATAGGCTTTATTAATTATTAAGTACACTGGTCATTGCAGTGGGATGCAACAACCAGGTAAGATTATCTTACACTCTCCATTGTGTTGCTTATAGGGTAATTGTGGCTGTCATCTTGGAAGAGATGGAGGGAGGGTTGGAATTATTTAATGAGATCAGTGAAATTGAGAAACACTTGCCTGCAGGAATTCTCTGAGCTGCTTAGCTTGGATCAGTAGGATCAAATGCCATAAGAGGCTTCAGCAGCAGTTTATTACTTGTGATGATATTTTCGTTGAGGGAGCCAGGTGAAAAGCTCATCACGTTTTTATTATATTCTCAAGTGCCTAAACAGAAAAGCTGTTTTTAGGAACTGATAGTGATAAATTGGATAGGCACTTCACTTTGGCTTGTTGGCCACCAGAGCATCATGTGCTACGTATAAAATACTATGCTGCTTTATAGAGTTATATTTGATGTCATAATTGTTTGGCAGATTTTAAGAACTTATTCATAATTGTCAATTTTTTATTCTGTTGTGTATGTGAAGTCCATTCATGGAGTGTAACAGTGTTCACAACCAAACGTGTCTGTGCTGAGGGCACCCTGTCGTGGCTCCAGGGTGCTGCTGCAGCTGGTGACAGAGGATACAGAGGCTGCTGCCAGAAGTGGATGACAGTTAAGCACAACAATTTTTCACTTGTCACTGAGAAAGGACATAGGTCCACTGGTGCTAACTACTCATCAAACCACTGGAAGCAGGACAATTTCCACCACTTTCCTGGCACTAATGCGGGAAATGTTTTGTCTTTATCATTAGTGAATATTAATTCATGTATTCTATGCACTTTCAACTATATTTCAAACTTCCCTTAAAGGTACACTCTTCTCTCACTTGGCTGTCTGGTCTTTTTCTGAGAAGTGCTGTTGAGTAGCTGGCTCAAGTGAACTTGGTCATTTGTGCTTGTTAGACTGTAATGAAGATACAGGTCTTTGATTTAGCCAAACTTGGCCTCCAGTTACGCTGGTATTCACCACCTTCACAGAACAAAACGAGTAAAAAACCAATTAACTGGAAAGGGTTTTTTCAGTGCAAAGACAGCTTATGTATATTCCATCCCTAGTATTGGTTAAATGTTATTTATCAAGATTAGATTGTAAATTTTTTTTATTAAATGTCATTATTTGTATTTCACTGGATTTTTATTTTGGTTTAGAAGTGGTCATATTAGTTGCAAAGGCAAGTAGAACTTCTCTGATTATATGTTTGGAAATGAAGTTAATAATTACTTATTTAGGAATAAGCTAAGAGTTAACCACTTATAAGGTGCAGCACTGGTGATGGAGTAGGTGGAGGACACTTGCCCTCAACAGGCGGGTGTTAGAAATGGAGTTACTGTTGGAAAACAGAGTGGCAGAAATGTTCTTGGGATGAGGTGTGCTTTGCAAATAGGTGTCCCAACCCTCACATTACTTCTGTGGACTGCTACAGCACTTTCAGTTTTGTTTTCCCTGCAATTACTTTAACTTACTGACTCAGTTCTCATTGGCATTGGAAAGACAAACAAAGACAACAAGAAAGGCAGCAGTGCACAGGTGTGGCTACTCAGAGGGATTTATGGTATGAATTTGTTGTATTCCTATCACTTGACCTAGAGGGAAATTCCTGAAGATACTGAGGGTACTTGAGGAACATCACATTTATTTAAACATTGTTTCTTGATCAGTGCCTGGGGGCCAAGAAACATGAACCAGTTGGAGGACTTCTGCTTCATCTGGAAACCCAGAGTCACCATCATTCAAACTGTGTTAGGAAAAGCTGCAAAAGTTTAAAAGGAATGGGGTGAACAAATGAAAGAAAAACCTTAACTTTGTCCCAGACCTTCTCAAGAAATCAGCGACTGGCTGTTTAACCAAGGGATTAGTCTCAGGGACAAGCAGGGCAGGAAAGCTGGGCTCCTTAAGTGGTGTTTAGCTGAGCAGGTCTCCTTCCTCCTCTTTTCTTACTCCAGAGTAATGCACAGGAAGTCCTTTATGGGGTCAGGTCTAATTTCCCACTTGCTACCCTCTTCTAAGATGAGTTCTTGCCTCTGGGAGGGCAGAGTGCTCTCAGCCGTCTGCTCCTGCAGTGAGGAGAAGGGAAAATGAGTGGTGGAAGAAGTATCTGAAGTTCAAGGTAGTTTTTCTCCCAGCAGACACAGGCACTTTATGACACATTTTTCATTTCATCAAGTACCAGTTTCAACAACCCTCTGTTACATGAATAATTTGTTTTCAGAGTTTATGAGTGTTTCCAGTGGTCTTTTTCCATTTACATCACCAGACTGTCTCAGATACTCAGTTCTCTCTCCTTTCTCATACTGTGACTTGTGCTCTGAGTCGTGCAGTACCTACGTTTGATTAACCTAAATATGTGATGGGTTTGGATTAGTAAAGAACCAAATAAAATGCAGTCAAGCGTAGCTTTTCCATACCTTAATAATATTTTATTATTTCCACCATTCTGAAAGTGTAATTTGTGGCAAAACTGCTGTTTATTGAGAGAAATGTGAGGGAAAATACATTAAAATAATGTCTGTAAGCAATTTTACAATTACACATTGAATGACTTGCAATAACCTTCTTTGCAGGTTCTCTTTCTTTTGAGACCAGACATAGTTATTAAGTTTTAGACATGTTTTAGGCATAAAATCACATTTTAGGAGTACAGAAATATGTTTATTAGCACACCCACAAAAGATGAGTGTGTCTTATGATTGATGTGTTGTCTGAAGTGTTGTCTGTCCCTGTGTGCACTGATACTGTTGAACACTCTGTATTGAGATCTCTCATGGCTTGACATCTCTCACATAGTCTTCCACATGCCTCTGTTTTTCCAAAACCTGCATTGACCTGGTGAATTCCTTCCCTTGAGAGCTCCCCAAGTGTTTCCTTGGAGACTTGGCTGAACCTCCTGGCTCACATCCTTGTGAAATCCTACATTATTACTTTTTTAAGTTGTTTGATGCTACGGAAGTAGGAGTTTGTCTTGCTCTGCGTGTTTGACCGGGCTCCCTGTTCTGTTTTGAAGGTGTACAAGGGAGAAGAGACCACATTCCACATCTCAGGCCTTCAAGTCAACACAGACTATCGGTTTCGCGTCTGCGTCTGCCGCCGGTGCTTGGATACCTCACAGGAGCTCAGTGGACCTTTCAGCCCCTCCGTTGCCTTCGCGCTCCAGCGGAACGATATCGTGCTTGCGGGAGAAATGGGAAGCGTGGATGACCCCAAGATGAAGAGCATGATTCCTACTGATGAACAGTTCGCAGCCCTCATCGTTCTCGGCTTCGCGAGTTTGTCGATTATATTCGCCTGTATATTACAATACTTCTTTATGAAGTAGAGAATTCAAAGGAAGTTTTGAGATACAAATTTAACTAATGCTACGCATTATAATCCACACATTTATTCAGATATTCCTTGTTTGTTTGTTTTTTTTTTTAAATCCTTTTGTTCTACCATACGTTTTATATACTTCTCTTGTTTTTACAGTTCTAGCTTGAAGAAAGATAAATCAGTGTTTTGATGCACCTTTTTGAAATTCAAAACTAGGAAGTGGTCAAACTGGAGAAACAAACAAACCAGATACCAAAAGCAAGATTTTTTCCTTTTTCCTTCACAATTTCAAAATTGTCACCAATTTGCCTTTTCAACATTGTTTTGGGTTTTTTCACTGAAGTTCGTACAGTCTCTTATTTTATCTTAACTATTTAGGAAATTTTAATCATGAGTCACTTTTTTTGTCTCTTCTTTTTCCTTCTAAACGTTAGTCACAAGTGTGTATAGTGATGAGGCTAGAATACAGTGTTAGTCAAGTACCAGTTTTTCCTTGAACAGTATTAGCAATGTTGCCTAAGAATTATTCACTACATTTGCCCCAGTTTTTCAAGATAAAACCTAAGTTGTTGTTTTAACTGTTTAGTGGATTTCAATTGGAACGGTATCCTGCAGTCAAAAAACCTTTTTAGTTATCTGTTGTTTTTACAATTACAACACTATAAACTGCCTGTATAAGAAATCAAATAACCAAACTGCGTATAAATTATGAAGCATTATAGATTCTTTTTTACCATTTTGATTCCTAGCAGTAATTTTAAGAGGGCATTGTGCAATAGTTAGTTATTCCCATGTTCAGCTATTTAAAAGCTGCTTTAACTTGTCTGTTTGTCACTGTATATAACTATTCCTAATCTAATACTAGATATTATTCTATTATGTTCAGCCTGATTTATATGATTCAAGCTGGTGGCAGCTTACTGCCTCTACTGAATTAGGTGAGATTTACACTCAATGGAAGCAAACTTTACTGTCAGTTGATCTTTTATTATTATTATTATTTTTTGGAGGGGTATCCATTTTATGGAACTTTCTTGGAGGTATGAGAAATCACATCTGTTCGTTTTAAATACCTTAAATGGGTGTCATTGCTGTTCTTACCACGGGGCTAATTGAAATAACTTGGTACCTGGCAAAACTGAGATGAGAGTCCTGCAGAGGAACGGTGCCTGCTCTGATGGCAGTGTCCCCCCTCCTGCCTGCCCCTTCCCAGACATGTTTTAATCCATCGAGACACTAGATTTTTAACTCTTGAGTCATGGGGTTATTTATATTAAGTCAACATTGTGCGAGTACCTCAGGGACATAAATGAGCTGGAGGTGCAAATAGATTCCAAAAGGGTGCAACAGACACAGTGTATTTCCCTGCCTTTTGTTTTTGTATATTTTTGCTACTTGGTTTTGCTCGTCCTAGCTTTTTTTGTGCTCTGTCTCCATCGTCTAAGATTCAGTGTCCTGTACTAGCATTATATTCCCTTAACCAAAGTAATGGGGAAAAAACAACATTATTTTTGTTTTTAGGTTTATTTATACTATATACTGCATACAGTACTTTAAATACCAATTACAGTGCAATCTTTTTATTTATTGTAAAAAAATAAAAAATAAAAAGTGTACTTATGTACTAATCCCCTCCCCACCCGCCCTGTAACATGTTACATTTTGTCTGTTTTATACTGTTGTACTTTAGGTCAACTTTTTACCTGGCAGCATTCCTAGTATTATTAATCTTCTTACATTTTCTTGTGTTTTTGAAGATGGGAGCATCTAGTACATTAAATGCCAAAAAAACCCATTATCAGTGATTCAAACGTTTACATGTATCCAAAAACATAATCATCTCTGGAAAGAAAGTGCTAAGATCAATGAATTATTCTGTGTGCCTCTCTAGATGTAGCAAATATTAGAAATGTTCTGTATTTTGTTATTGACTATAATTAGTTAAATTTAGCCTTGCAAACTAATGGCATTGAGCTAAATATATATATTTTTTTGTTTTTTTGCCAAAGTCATGGCTTGTCAAATTTATTTACATCTTATTTAAATTTATTTGTGATATGAAACTTTGTGACCTTGCATCTGTATTTTGTGAGCAAAGCATATACAGCTGTTTTCAGTGGAGGGGAGAAGAGTGTATTTTTTAAAACAATGAAAAGACCGCTACTTTGGAAACTCAGAAATTTGAATAGATTCCCTTTTTTTTTATTTTTGGAGTATTGTTTGAGCAGTGCTGCTATGAAATCCGAGCTGGACACCTTTTTAAGAAATAAAAAAAAAAAAAACTGCTTTAATAAAGATTAAGGATAAAAACCCACCTTGTTTTAGATGAGCAATTTTGAAAGGTTGAAATACAAATGATACTAAAAGCAGTGGGCAGAAGTGTCAGGAAGAGCAATCAGTTACACTCAAAGCATTTCTGTCATTGCTGATATGATTGGTCCCTTCTAACCACACAAACCAGAAGACCCAGCCCAAGCCTGAGGTTATTGGAGGCCGTGCACTGGAGGAGCTGGGACAGGCCCTGGAAGAGTTAATTTGACATTCTTTTAGTCTGTATATTCTGCCATAGTGATTGTCATATGATTGTCATTCACATAATAATGACAAAGTAAAGGATCCCAGATGTCAGACCCTCCCCATTGCTGATGCCTTGTCCCTTCCCAAACATCCTCATACCCTTGATCCAGCAATAGCAGGTGTTGGATCCCACGCCGGGGCTCTCTGCTCTCATGGAAATCACCAACAACAAAGGTAGAATGAAACACTAAATATTTGAAACCCTTAAGGAAGGAAAGAGATGTTTTTGTATTGTTCCGCCTTTTTCTTTATGAACTTGAAGTGTTTTCTAATCCTGTTTGTTGGCTCCAGTAGCTCAGTATTCAGTGTCACGATTGAGAAGTGCCCTAACTGAATGTGTATGAACCTTATCCTTGCACAGTTCTTTAAATTGAAAAAAAAAAAATAAAATGTTTTTACCTCACTATGGGAACATACATTCCAAGCTTTTCAACTTTAAAAAAAAAATAATCATAAGTTTTCTTGTATTGTAAATTTTAGACTATTTCATATGCATTATATTAAAACTGCCATATCAATTTTAATGTATAGATTTTGCAAATACTACACTATGTATGTAAGACTTAACTGTATCTGTAGTGTATATGTAATATATTTATGCCCAATAAATGTTTTAATTCTTTCTGATATTACCAGGAGTTACTTTAATTGAACACAGCCCTTTGGGTCTGTGTGGATCCTTCTGGCAGGTCAGTGCTGTTGTGCAGCCTAGAGTTAGGGGTGGGAGCCCCAAATTTACCTCAGAATGCTTCTGGTTTGTAATTGCAGTGCTTTTGTGTTACTTGTGAAGCATAAGTTTATAGGAATAACCTTGAAGTCAGGTGTTCTAATAACTTCTTTTAAATGCTTTGCATGAAAAATTAAGGATTATAAAAATATACCTAGATTTTTTATCTCTTAGTAATTAAACACTTGAAATATCAGAGATTTTAATTTATTAAATATGTACAACGAATTCAATTACTCATCATAACAAATTAATCTAGTATGTATACATGGTTCTTACCAAACTCATTAATGTTTATTTTTTAAATGCTTTTCTTCTTCAAATCACTGCATAAATATAAGATTTCATTTGTTTGTTGGTTTTTTTTTTTAAAATTACTGCAGTTCACAACATGAGAGGGGTTTTCCTAGGGAAATACAGTAATATTTTTCACTTGGTTGCTCAGCCTTTTTGTTTAAACAGTGCTTGCCAAAACAATCTCTTTAAGAAAACCTTTTAAATATGTCTGTAGAATAGCAATCAGCCTTTTGGTATCCGAAGAGATCTTTTCTTTTTAGTGGTCCCTGGTTTATTGCCACGCGTGTCTGCAGAGATGCTGGAGGGCAGTGAGAGCCCAAGGGAGCAAAGGAGGCATTTGCTGTTTGAGCTTGAAATGTTCCCTTGTGATGTCATCACCCACAGGTTTGTGCACAGGTGCTGGGTCCCTTTCCCATGCCCAGACCAGGCAGAGCTGGGTAAGTAGCACTAACTTCACGATGGATTTTGTTTTACAAGGAAGTACAGAGCAAGTTGTAACCGAGCTTGGGCGATAGCTGTGTTTACCAGCAGCTCTTACCTGCTGTCAAGAAAAGTACCACCTTCGCAAAGGTCTGAGAGCGAGCAGAGGCTCATATTTTTGGATGTTTTTGTGGCCTTCCCATCAGCCTTTGGGATGGTCCAGCAGTGGGATGTTGACCCTGGCGCGGTCCGAGCAGTGTCAGGTCTGCCCGCAGCAGCCCGTGGTCCCCGGGCCGCCGTTTCTATGGCAGCAGCGATTCTCGGTGATCGCAGGGCCTGCTCACAAACGAGCGGGTAGAATTTGTTTTGCTCTTGGCTTGAGTCGCTGTTGTGAACTCAGAGCACGTTTGGTTTGGTGGAGCAGAGTCGAGCCCCGTTTAAAGGGGGGGGTCTCCGTGAGAAACCGGTGTGTCAAAGCCGTGTGCGGCACGAACGGAGCCCCGCGCTCCCCAGGAGGGGGATCCAGCGAACAGGATCCGGAGGTGGCATCAGTCCATGTTGTTCATCTCATGTAGAGCGTTACCTGCCAGGCTCACTTGTGTCTTTGAGTTTTAGAAGATGCTCAAATCCAGCCTGCTATAAATAAACAGCACTTGCTGAAGGGAGGTGGATTTTAACTCCAGCCTTTGTGCCAGAGGACCGAGGCTCTTCTGCCTGTCCTTGCTGTCTTGAAGCGTGGCTGAGGTATTTAAAATACCCCTGAAAATTAAATACTTGGGCAATCCTAACCCGTGGCAGGATGATCATTAAGGTCCCTTCTAATCCAAACTGTGCTATGATTCCATTCTATGAATTTATGGACTAGGAAGATGGGGCGATTCCCTTCCCCCGCCCCCCCCAGCAGGATGGTTCTGTTAGACCTGTCTGCACCCAAAGGTATTAGAGGCAAATTACAAAGAAATTAGCCTGGAAAAGTCTAAATTATATTTGCTCTAAAAATTTTTCTAGAATTGTCACAGAATTCATGATGTATTGTGATTTATTGTAGTGGTGTAGAATTATATTCTCTGTCCTTAACCTGGCTGAGAGTAAAGATGTAAATGTTGTATCTTATTCTGAGGATGAGAACAAGTAAGTAGAGAGGGTAATATGGATATTCTGTTACAATGTTTTTATGGCTGAGCAGAAAAGTCAGTTGAGATCCCCTGAAAGGGCTATTTCATCGGTATTGCATTTAATAAATTCTGAACAATTACATCTGTTTCTGCTCTTGGCAATTGCTCTCACAATGCCCAGATTCTTGGCTGGGTGAAATAAAAAGAGGTTTCACAAGATGCTTTCAAACACAGTGGATTAGCCTGGGATCTCCTGTTATTTAAGTGAATGTGCGGTTATTAGTTAGAGTAGTTACATTTATTGTACTAATTGGTGACATAGATGGTTTTGCATGCAATCAAAACTATTTTTAGGTCTCCTGACATGGTTAATAAATAACTGCTTGGGTCATTGTGCTCAGTGGATGTCATTTCTTGGTAATTTTATTAGCTCATCTCTCTCACTTTCTGTCATGTGAAAGCTATTGCTCTCCACAAATAAAATAGAGCAAACAGTAGGGATGCAGAAGTCTTATGAGGATTAATTTGTGAATAGGGTTGACAAATTCACCCTAATCCAGTGCAAATATTGTCTTTATTAATTTATAGCTCAAATGCCCTTTCTTCCCATAAAATGCTTGTGACCTGGGGGTGGTGTCCTCTGTTCAGAGCCTCTGCCTTACATGCTGGTGTCCCCAGCATGCAAGTTGGTGCCTGCCCAGCCATCACTGCAGCACACTGGGGTTTGGCACACTGAGGAATTTGGGTCTTTGCACTCAGCAGGGCTGAGTGTTCCCTGGGATGCTGTTGTATGGACTTTGTATGGTGTTGGATGTAGCTCTGGGTTAGTGATTGCTCTGGATCGCGGCGCTTAAGCTGCTGCTGGTCCTGTCTTTGCCTTCTTTCCAGTGTGGGGGTTCAGAGTTTCTTCAGTGCTTTAGGGCTCTGTCCCATGTCCTTGTTTAAAGTGTGGGGTGATTGACTTCATTGTTCTGAAATCAAAAACATCACAGCCATACAGTTACTCCCTAAATGAGCCCTGCCTGGGCAGTGATGGTGCAAGCCCCTTCCTCTGGCTTACAGCAGCCTGTCTTGCAGGATGAGAGATTTGATACAGATCTTGCCACAGCCTGTGGCAAGGGCACTCCTCTGGCTCTGTGGCAGACTCCAGATTGCACTCTGATGTGGGAAATCAGGCGTGAGCTCCCAGCAAAGACTGAAAGCAAGCAAGTAAATATGAATCTCTCATGGTTTTTTGACACTGCAGCAAGAGTAGCCGGTCCAGGGTGACTTCCCTGTGAGGGTGGTGAGGCCCTGGCACAGTTGGCACAGAGAAGTTGTGGCTGCCCCATCCCTGGGAGTGTTCCAGGGCAGATTGGACAGGGCTTGGACCAACCTGGTCTAGTGGAAGGTGTCCCTGCCCATGGCAGGGGATTGGGACTAGATGGTCCTTAAAGTCCCTTTCAACCCAAATCATTCCATGATTCTGTATTACCAGCATTAGACCGGAGGTACTCAGGGCAGAGCCCAAGGCTCATCTCAGGGATGAGCCCCACACCAGCACTTCTCTCCTGGGACTGGGGTACAGCCAAGGCACATGGAAACCATTGGGCTGGGTACCCACTTCCCTCTTCACAAACTGAGTAGTGCAGTGGGTTAAAAGCTACATGTTCCATCAAAACTGGCTCAGGCAGTTGCACCTTCCATGGCCCCACACTCGTGCACCCAGCACAGCACAGCGAATTTTAGAAAAAGCGTTGTCACCATTTGATAAAAACACCCAAGTGCTATCTGCTGGGCAGGGTGCCTGCCCATGTGCGATCATGAATATTGCCTTAACTTTGGTGAGAATTGGTAGTATGAGTTTTTGCTGCCTTTTTGTCATACTGCCGTGTTAAAGCTATTTAAATCCCTGCACCCCAGTGCTCATCGTGCTGCAGCCTCATTGCAGAACAGGCTTGTGGTGTTAGAGTCCCTGCCTGCCCACCCTAATGAGGGATGATTTGCAGCAGCAGGTTATTAGTGGAAGGAGGCTGTGCAGGGAAGAACAATGTGGATAAAGGCTTTGAAATAGCCATGCCTTTTCTCTCATGGACAGCACCCGCAATCATGAGAAAATCAATCAGAACATGAGAAAAAAGCAAAGGGAGTAATGCTCTCTCTTCTGATCCAGCAGCATTCAAGTGGGGGCAAATGCTGGGAGAGCATGTCCTGAGCCCTCAGAGCAGTCCCTGAAGGTGAGAGTGGGGTGCTTTATTTCTGAGAGCAATTTTGCCTTATGGGCTCGTGCACATCACCAAAGCTTCATTGTGCTCCCAGTGAAAGAATCAAAGCAGGTGTGG
This sequence comes from Chiroxiphia lanceolata, assembly GCF_009829145.1. Taxonomy (NCBI): domain Eukaryota; kingdom Metazoa; phylum Chordata; class Aves; order Passeriformes; family Pipridae; genus Chiroxiphia; species Chiroxiphia lanceolata. The sequence goes on from NC_045646.1 coordinate 5,144,669, forward strand.
AGAGCCATAAAATGCCTTCATTTGGCAAAACACAGAGTGGTTTATCTCCAAGCACAGCTAGAGGAGCACCCTGTAGCTCTCAGAAGGGTGTATTTGTGCGCAGAACAAGAGACCAGAGATTGGCCACAGGGCAGTACATGGTTTAGGTGCTGATTTAGGACCTGGTACCCTCCTTGTGAGGGGCAGTCCTGGGAGTCAGGCAGTGGTCCACCATTGATGTCTGTTTGGAGCCAACCCCATGTGTGAAGGACATAGGGACTTGTCCATGAATGCCCAAATCCCCAGGGAAGACTACTACTCTGGTGGCTTTCTGGGATACCACACAATGCTTATGGTCCTCTGCTCACAGTGTGTTTGCTCCTTGAGCCTGCTCCCAGCTGGCAGTGTGAGAGCTTGGCACTGTTTCGGGGATGGGATCCAGGTGACACTGCACATCAGTGTGCACCATGGCTCTGGAGGTGTTTGCTCTCCAAAACTGTGCTGCAGAGCCACCCACCTCTTGCTGAGCAAAACCAAGCCAGTGTGTTTTCAGGTCTCCGACAAACGTGCAGTCAGCATCACCAGGTCAGCTCCAAGATGAGGCAGAGGTGCTTTTTATAGATACAGATATTAGGGTTAATGAGAGGCTCTGAGTTCTGTTCTTATTGTAGAAGTCAGGGCATGCAGTCAGACTGCAGCTGAGGTCGGGAAGGGCCATAACATGCAAGTGCTGGACTTGGAAAGGAATGGAGACCTTTCTGCTGGGAAGAGCACTGAGAAATCCTGTTAAATGCCCACCAAGTGTGTCAGTTACATTGGGTAACGCTGATGTATGGTATTGTGTGCTGGAATGAAAACTGGACTATGGCTTGACTACAGAAACCTGTAAACCTGCATTAATAGAAGGCAGATTAAATTTGTCCTTTTCTTCATCCTCTTCCGCTGCACTTGCATAATCACAATTCAGAGGTGAGAGACAAATCCTGACCTAACATTTGCTTTTCTGGTTTTTTTGTAAACAGCAGCAACCAGGGCTCTGGAAACTGGTTTTATGATCTAATAGAGCTGGCACAGTGGGACCCCATCATTTAACAAACTGCTTTGGGCTAAAGTTTGGACAGAGACATGAGGCACAAAGCTAAACCCCTGCAGGTTTTACCTGTTTCGCACCAGAAATCGTGTTTCAGGGTGAAAAGCCATTGGCAAGCATGTCTGTATGAGGAAGTTGGTTTGCTCCTGTGAAGTTCCTGGTCTGTGTGTGGAGCTGGGAAGGAGTCTGCTGTGGTATATCAGGTGGGAATGCACAGGTGGGAGGAGATGGCTGGGATGTAGGGGTGGAGAAGGGTGTACCACTGCCCTAGATGGGTGATGGAGCTGCCTAAATGAACAGATACAATTCACATTAATGTCCTGCAAACTTCCAGCTCTCCAGGTGCTGCTGGAGTTCTACTGGGCAGTGTGTAACTCCAGCTACACGTGCCTGACAGCAAATAGTGTAAAACTGTAAAGTGCTGCATAGTCCCAGGACGTGCCAGCTCCTGCAATGGCATCTGTGGATATACGTCCATCTGGATCACCTGGAGGATTTTTGAGGCAGCTCCTGTGTGTGCACAAGCCCAGGGCCTGGTGTCAGGATTCAGGAGCAGATACAAATCCCACTGCAGGTGGAGGTGTTGCCTTGGCCACTGGTACATGTTCTCTGGTTGTTAGGGACCACCGGGTTGCAAAGCAGGGCTCTGGAAGCAGAGCCAGTGTTTCCTGTGTTCAGCTCCCACTGATTGAGCTCTCCACAGGCTCCAGTGTCAGCCAGAGGTTACTTATTTCCCAAATAGTGTTTAAAAATTTGTGAAATTTGGCTGGTATTGTTTATTAGGAGTTGTGAGAATGAAATCCACTGGGCTCTCAGCTGCAGTGGGAGGAGGGCGGTTCAGGGTGTGGGGGAGAAACAACATGGACATCACTGGGAGATGAGTTAGATGGATTTCTTTTGTTCCAAATTTGAATTTTTTTTTCTCAAGATGCAATTTACCTCTTCAAGGCCACAAGGTTTTTGCAAAGGATACAAACTCTATGGAATCCCATCTGGAAACACTGACTGGGCTCAGAGCAGCAGCACCCCAAAACCAGCAGAATCCATAACAGAGAGGGGGTTCTCCTGGGTACTTAAGTATCTAACAATTGCTGCTTTAAATAGGGCTTATGCAAATGCCATTTGACACAAACTTACATAACTGCTGAATATCTATCGTCTCAAATTTTGACATGTAGGTGCTATTTTTCCAGTATATTTTATTTTTGGCAAAAATACAATAGGACATGATTTTCTGTCTGTGCCTGCCTCCATCAAAGGTACTTTTCTAAAATGAATGAAGATTTCTGGTAAAGTCCTTTCGACCTGTTTCATCATCAATTTAACACAAGAAATAAAATGCAGCCAAATTGTTCTCATTTATTTGTGAAGCTGTGATACAAAATGTAGAGGTATAAAAGCTTTTAAAACTGGAACTGTTTGATGAATGAAACTCCAGTTATTTTCTCTATGGGCTACTGACATACAAGTCAGTAAGAACCAGCAAAATTTTGACTCTTAAAATCTCTATATGGTTTTTGGGTTTTTTTCAGTGAAAACTGGCAAAGTTTGTTCCGACAAGGAAGAGTTTCCAGAAATGGAAAGTTGAAGATTCTGAAAGAACTATTCCTGCAGAGCTACCCTGTCTGTCACATTGATGAACAGCCCTGTGCCTGCAAGGGCTCTTGTCTTCCCTGCATGAAAAATGGATCTCAAAAGCCATGTCCAGACCCTAAATAGGATGGGGGCACACCTGTGCTCTTTCATGTAGGGAAGGCTTTCGGGAGAAGATGCCAGGAACATCAGGTGCTGTGGAAATGCCCTGGGAAGTAGAGGAGAAAAGCTCTGTCTCTGCTGGAAACTGTTTGCCAGTCCATGCTGAGAACTGTGGTGGGTGAGAACAGATGAGACCAGTGCCAGCACTGCTTTGCCAGCACAGGTTGTTTGCCACTGCCTTCTCTGCCTGCAGCATCCCCTCTGCCCCTGTACAGCCTGCCAGACACAAGGCAGGAGGAACCTCTACCTGTGTTACTACCTGAGACAGATTGATGATACCTACCTTGGCCTGACTTCGCTGTTCTTCAGTAAAAAATGCTCTTGAAATCTTGCTCACACTTTTTTTTTTTCCAGTGAAGTTATTTCTTACAACTTGGGCAAGGCCAGCTTGGATGGAGCCCTGAGCAACCTGATCTAGTGGGTGGCAACCTGCCCATGGCAGGGGGTTGGAACTAAAAGGTCTTTAATGTCTCTTTTAACCCAAACTGTTCTGTGATTCTATGAATAACCCTCAAGACAAGCAATGCTGGATTCATCCATCAGTGCTGATGGGGATGTGTGTATCTTTCTGGAGGCATTAGGCAAGAGCTGATTTGATGTTACAAAAGTGAAGGTTATCCAGGTTTTGGGTTTTTTTCCTTGCTTTCCATATAAAAGCAGTTCATTTTGCACTGGTACCAGTTTGAAGCAGTGGTCCCTATTCACCACCTGCAGTCAGCATGTCCATGTTACTCCACTGGCTTTAGCATGTCTATATAGAAAAGTTTTAGTACTGAGGGAAGCAAAACTAATGGCTGGTGTCTTGCCTGTGACAGCTACAGGGTGTGTTAAATGTTTAAGTGTTCCCTGCTAGATATGAAATATTTTCCTGCTTGTGCAAGAGTCATATGGAAGTGGCTACTCTTCTTTAATAAAAATGCGTGTATTTTGCTAGGTTTGGCCAAATGTCCAATAACTTGCAGAAACAAATCTATTTCCTTGGTGAGAAGGAAGGAAGAAGTCCCGTCCTCCCTCCCAAGAAGCAGCCCCTTTCTTTCTGACTTTTGTGACCCCAGGTTAAATGTTTAAATTTCATTCTATACACAAAGTTGTGGCAATTTCACAGTGTTTCAGTATATAGCTAAACTTTACAGTCTCTCCTGATGAAGTGTTCAGGCTAATTGAAGTAATTAGTGTGTTTGTAGTTTACGTGCAGAAATTAAATGTGTCTACATGGGGCTCCCACGGGCGAGGAGGGGGCGTGGCAGTGCTGAGCCAACCCAAGAGAGACCAGCTCCTCCAGCCTGTGTGAATCACGCCAAACCCTCCACCAACACTGAGCCAGTAGGGTTATAAAGGGTCTTATCACTTTATTTCTTTTTCTGTTCACATTTAATACCACAGACACAGCTGAGACTTGAAACACTGATGTGATGCCGGGTGTGTGTGATGGGTTTGTTTACACAGACGGGTCATTAGTGAGCTCACATCTTCACAATCCTTTTGAGATTCCCCAGTGTCTTGTTTCCCTGAGTTGCGTGACATCTGCCATCAGATCTGCTTGTCAGTCAACGAGTGAGAGAACAAAATGGGCAGTGAGGTGGATGTGGTTAGAGGTGAAGTGGGAGATGATCCCATAGCTCTGCAGTACCTTAATGTATAGTGTACATCAAACCTGTGCTCCTGCGAGCGTGGAGTGGGGAGGGCACAGGCTCAGGTCCCACCAAGGAGCAGCAACCAGCCCCTGACCCCCAGCAAAGCGCCAGGTGCTAGGAAGGATGTGGTATGTAGAGAAGAGGCCAAATTCTTTTGTGAATTTTACCTGAGCAGCACCGCCAGCTAGAGGTGTAACAGGTGTAAAGTGGCCCAGTGTGAACGAGAGTTTGAAGGCAGGAAAGCTTCTGCTAACAGCAAATTCATTAAGGAGAATTTAAATTCATTATGGAGAATGAATACTAGAACCAAGTGAACAGAAAGCTGCTAACACACATGCATGCTCTGAAGCTCTATGAGCTGGAGCACAAAATCCACGTGTTGGTGAGACAATGTAAGACATATTTATTAGCACAGCGGATGGAACATTTTCTGGTTTGCCTCGAAATGGCATACTTAAATCTAATTTAAGATTTTTATGAATCAAGTATGAGAATGTGTCTGCCTGTGTCTTTTAATGCAGATTTTTCTATTATTTTCTCAGGTCACATTGGTTGAAAAATGTAAAATGTTCTCAATTCAATACTGCAGCAAACGAGTACAATTGCACACTGGGCTTTACGGGGGGGATGTGGGACTGGGAACTGGCTGATAGACTTCAAACAGAAATGTGGAGGGGGTTTACAAGCAGGAGACCTGTCCTCAGCAAACCTTGGGGTATGGAGGGGCACAGTTAGGGACAGGTAGCCACAAACTTGTTACAAATACTAAATAAATACAACTAAAAGCTTCCAAGTTCAACCACATCGTGTCACTCACAGTCACACTGAACAAAACAAGTACAGATGATTTAGCTAGTATAAAAAAAAAGAGAGACTTTGGTGGGAGATTGCATTCCACATTTCTGTAGCATCACCGCAGTCCTGAAGTCAGCCCTGTCCTTGTACCACTGATATATATTTTAAAAAAATATTTCAGTACAGTCATGCTGTAAGCCACTTCTGTGAAGGCATTTTTTGTTTCCTTTCTACTTGGACGTGACATGAAGGTCATTTATTTTTAGCATGTGTAAAAATTACCCATTTTACCTCTCCTTTTTTTTTTTTTTTTTTGTTTTAAAGAAATAATTTCCTCCTTCTGAGAAAAACGTGAGCTTATTTAAAAATCAAGATTATGAAAAGTGTATCAAATTTCACATTTACTACTCCAAAAAGGCAATTCAGTTTTCTCTCTCTAGGGCCTGGTTATATGGTAGCAAAATTCTTAGCAAAACTAAACCTAACTCTGGAAACATTCAGCTCGAATTAGCTGCTACTGAAGTTGTACGGGTGGGCCACATTTGCTTGGTCAGGAGGGCACAAGCCTAGATCTGGGTTAAAGTCAGCATTAAAAATTCATATGGGCAAAAGCAGCAGACAAATTATACTTGAGTGTTTCCAAATTCCGTGACCATTTATCTCCTTTTATAGTCTCAAAGTTTAGCTTGTTGTTTTCTTGAATCTTTAACTGCCTGCATTACATCTTTCAGCAGATCCAGACGATGACAAAATTACGGCTTTAACATTTCGATTCCTGTTTCTTGCCCTCTTTCCCTTCTGTTATGGCTTTCTGGGAAATGCAGTGAGTGATGCACCAGCCCTGGAAACCATGTGTCATGTGATGACACTCGACTCTGTCCACACACGGGAACTTTCCTGCTTTGTGCTGGAGAGTCTTTTCCTTGGGAGGGGTTTGAGTCCGAACAGGCGGCAGGCGGCCACGCGGTACTTCTTGGACATGATGTTGTAGAGGATGGGGTTGATGGCTGCACTAAGGTAGAAGAGGACAAAGGACACCAGGTTGCAGTACTGGCTGATCACTGCTATCTCCCAGGATCCAGCTTCAAAGGATTTGGAAAATAAATATCGTCCTACGTGAAAAGGCAACCAGCAGAGTATGAAAGCAAATACCACCACAACTAAAATAAAAACAGCAGAAGAAATTGTGTTAAGTGTGAGTATTAATAAACAGGTCATTAACATTCTCTTTTACAGTTTTATTCCTTTAGCAAATTAGTCACAAAGTGTGAAAATACATCCCCTAAGGTTTTAGTTGTGTGTCTCTCAATACATTCTCCGGGAGTATAAATTAGTGATACACATTGATCATATCTAAACAGGCTGCCTGAATATTGCCCAGCTCATCTGATGTAGCAAACTTCTGACCTGTAATACTTATGTTTGCATCAACAGAGAATTAAAGAATCTAAATGATGACAACAAAAAGCTTAACAGTCTATCATCCACAGTGTTTAACAAAAGCAAATGATATGTGATAGACTCAACACTATGGTTTATAATGAAGAATGTAATCACTGGGAAGCAAAATTTTTTAAGGCAAAGCAAAATTGTTTAAGGCAAAGGCCTCAAAATAAAACAACCCACCAGAATGTGGACTTGTAGAGCACATGTGCTAAGGTAAGAACAAGAGAGTGGTGCACCCCTCCAGTTTGTCCATTTTTTAGAACTTGAGTTACTCCTGAGAAGAGTAAAACTAAATACATAGTATATAACAGCATAATTATAGTTATACAGTGTATCTGTAATATAACACTACCACTGTGGTTGCATTTACATGTAAATATCATGTCTGTAGAGTGATAGGAACGTGTTTGTCTCTGAACAGTGGCCCATTTGAATTTTCATCCAAGAGAAAGGGAAACTTTTTCTGTTCATTTCCTGTGTGCCTTTGACCTTTATTATTTTTCATATTTCTTTGAGTGTATCTATTAATATACTAAAGAGATAAAAACCAGAAAACTCGGGCAAGGGTTTTTGACATTCTTAAGCAGTTTTTACAGTTAACCTGTTCATAGAGTTCACAGAATGATTTGGGTTGGAAGGGACCTTAAAAGATCATCTCATTCCAACCCCTTGCCATGGGCAGGGACACCTTCCACTAGACCAGGTACCTCCAAGCCCTGTCCAACCTGGTCTTGTGTTCTCATGTTTCCCTAGCTCACTTGAGGACTTCAATCCATGTAATGAATGTTACCGTGATGGTCGTTACAAAGAGTGTTTTAAGCACAGTCTATTACGAGTAGAATTTTAAGCACATGTTGTAGGCTTGCCATATGCCTAGTCAGGTTTTCACAGTTTGATTTTCATTCATGCAGAAAGAATCCCATGGATTTCAATAGGAATGGGATATGATAGCTCCTTTGCAAGCTGGGCTATACATTTAGGTGTTTAATTGCAGACCCACAAGCATAACCTTTCTCTACAGTTTAAAAGTGTTTATGCTAATCCCATTTACTTGATGTTCCATGACTTGCTAAAGGCTTAGAAAGTGCCTTCTAAATTTTAAGCAGAACATTAACACCAGTGAGATTAGACTGCAATGAGCATCTGCTGCTACTGAGCCCTCACTAACTTCTTTCTATCTTTCAAGCAGGCATCAGACTGTTATCATTCAGGGAATATTGGCTCTCTGTCAGAGGACAGTCTTGCCACTGCTTGCTGTTCTCAGACCTTGTAAAAGGAAAAAAAAAGGTGACTGAAATATTGCAATGCTTGTGGCAATACTTCAGGGTAGGAATAAACAGTTGTAATTATTTCAATATCTTTAAGGTTAAGTATATGGAAATATAAACACGGTAGTAGTATGTGTAATTTACTTATAGTAAGTGGAGATTCATAATCCTGAACCTCAGGAGTGTAAATGATTAATTACTTCCAAGGTCACGCTTAGCAGACTGAAGTAATTCTATTGATCATAAAATGTAGTTGAAAGGGCACAAAGAATGCTGTGGGTTCTATTATTCTTTCTGCTATTGCATAGTAATAAATTAGGATGTGAAGAAAAAATCAGTTAGGCTCCCGTTTGATAATTAAAGTCCTTAGGACTCACTGCCACTTCTTGTCTGGCTCATTAGCCCACCACTTCAGCCCCACTGAAACCAGCACAGCAGAGCTGCTGCCCATGAAACCTTCTTCCTGCAGAGCATCTCATCCCCCCTGAAATCCACGGGATGACTTGCACTGCGGAGGACTTTTGGCTTGAATAAAAGTACGCAGCAGCAGCAGGATTCTGCAGTTTTCAGAACAACTTTTTTGGTTTTGTTCATCAAACTCCCACCACATGCACTGACTTAGTATGTTAAAATTTGTGTTTCCATGTGCCAGCCAGAACTGTTGTTTAAAGCATTCAGCAATGTCAATATACAGAGTTAGGCATAACAGTGTCTGTTGTCTTGATCCTTTTTTTACAACTGTTTTTTTACAGTCAGTGAGATTTTACAGCACCACAGACCTCAAAGGAGACACAAGGCTCCGGGTTCAGCACATCCTGGTGTTTTGCTAATGTAAAAATTCAGATTAATTTTCTTAAGCTTATACAGCCATGGTAGGAAATAATCCCAATTTGCTAAAACCTTGATACTCTTTTCATATAAATCTTCAAGTGTACATCATGCCCTGCCTACTTAGTCTGCAGCTCGACTTCATGGTTTCAGAAGGGTTTAGTTCTGTTTAAAAATCAAATAAACTGTTCTTCTGTAAATAACATCGGTATCCACAACCTAAGAGCAAAAATTCTCAAAAATCTCCAGGGCATAAGCAAATTATAACTGTAGTATTTGTCCTTTTCAGGGATTGTTATTAATGTTTGTTTAACTGTTTGGGAGTCCCCAGCTCAAATCAGTTAGAAATAAATCTAAGGGAGGAGGAGAGTTACTCTACAGATTCCTGGAGTTCTATTCCTTTGCACGAAACATTTTTCATAAATGCTTTCCTTTGGAAGCAACTATAGTAAACTACCAGAGAGCTCTCAGTCTTTCTCTCTTTCACACACACACCAGCACACACACCCTTTGGAAAAACAGAGCAAGAAAACTCGTACCTAACATTTTCACAGTTTGCTTGTTGTTCTTGTCCCTGATGACGGTGTTTAGACCGATGTTCTTTCTCTTCCTCCTCCAGAGCTTCCTCCCAATGAGGCTGTACAGCACAGTCAGGCAGAACACGGGCAGGAAAAAGAAGATGCTGGAGATCCAGACCATGATGGTGAGGAGCCCCGAGCGGATGGCGTACTCGGTGGCTCGACACTCGTTGGTGCTCAGGGGGTTCGTGCCGTTCTCGTGCTCGACCCCCACCAGGATGAAGATGGGTCCGGCACTAATGAAGGAGACAGCCCAGAGGAAGAGGATGACCAGCTTGACCTTCCCCTTGGTGATGATGACTTTAGCTCGGAGGGGGAAGCAGATGGCGACGTACCGCTCCACGCTGAGCGCCGTGATGTTGAGGATGGTGGAGTAGGTGCAGCTCTCGCTGATGAACTGGAAGAGCTTGCAGAGGAGGTCCCCGAAGTTCCAGGGCCGGTACTGCCAGAGGCGGAAAAGATCCAGGGGCATGCAGAGGAAGATGAGCAGGTCGGAGAAGGCCATGCTGGACAGGTAGAAGTTGGTGGTGGTCCTCATGTCCCGGAACCGTGACACCACCAGCATGGTCATGAGGTTGCCGACGATCCCGATGACGAAGAGCAGGACGCAGGCGACGGTGATGCCGGTGAGCACGGGCACGGGGAACAGGTGCTGCGGGGCCTCGGCGCCCGTCCGGTTCTCCGCGCCGCGGCCGCCCGCGCTCCCCTCCGGCATCCTGCCGCCGGGGGATGCGCATCCCCGCCCGGCGCGGCGCGGTGCGGCCCCGCGCGGTCCCCGCGCCGCTGCGCGCCCGAGCAGGTGCGGGGCCGGGGGCGGGGAGGGACGGGCGGCCCCGCTCCGCCTCTCCCGGGCACTGTCGCTCCCCCCTGCCCGGGGCAGGCGGGCGCTCGCCGCGCGTCACACGAGACGTGGGGCGGCCCCGCGACCCCCGGGCGGCCGCTCCACCCGCGCCGGCACCGGCATTTAAACTTTCTTCCCGAGCCCCCGGCGCGGGAGGACTCACCCACCCCGGCGGGTCCGGCGCTCCCGGTCCGCCCCCGGTGCCTGCCCCGCCCGGACAGGTGCGGGTCCCGCCTGGTCCCGCCTGTCGGTGCTCTCGGAGAGGCGGGACCGTCCCTTGTCCGCCGTTCTCAGGGCTCTGTCCCCGCGCACATCCCCCCGCGCCGCTCAGCCGCGCATTTCCTCAGCCGCGCATCCCCTCACCGCACATCCCACCGGGACCGCGGCGATGGGTGCGACCGCTGCCTCCTCGCTCCGTATCTTTGCTCTGCCCTTGGGTCTTGGCAGGAGCCCGGCGAGGCTCCAGTTCAGTGAAGCTGCAGTAGTCACTTGCTTCCATATGATTTACCTGCAATTAAATTTCGATTCAGCGTGTGGCTGCTGCCCTTTGCAGACGCAGACATCAGAACCGTGTGTTTCCCCAGCTGCAGATTCAAAGGACAATGTTGTACCCAGAAGGAGGTAAAATGGAAGCATCACAAGGTGAGATCAGGGACAGTAAAGTGACCCCCTGTACATCTGTATAGGGTGTATCTCTCCCCTTTTCCAACCTGTCCCCACAAATTGTCAGGGAGTGTGTGCACTGTGGCACAATCAATTTTCACTTCCGTCTATCCACAGGGGCTGCATCCCTCAAACCCCATCTCTGAGGTGGCAACCAGTGCTCTGAATCCATGTTGGTATCTAGATTGACCACAGAATCACAGAATGGTTTGGGTTGGAAGAGACCTTAAATCTCATCTGGTTCCACCCCCTGCCATGGGCAGGGACACCTTCCACTAGACCAGGTTGCTCCAAGCCCCATCCAATTCAGCCAAGAAAGAGGTTTATGCCGTTTTTCCAAATGCACTCACACACATGTGTACACCTCCTCTAGCATTCCTACCTGCAGAGCTTTATTTAAGGGTAGACAGATCTCAAGCATGGTGTGACACAACACCGAGTTACTCTGCCTGTGCCTCTGAATGTGCCTGTTCTCTGTAATTTGCTTTCTGTAACCGTGCAAGCATTAGCCTTAGTGCCTTGTCCATAGCCTAATTTGGATGATATATTTTTGCAGTTTCACTGGAATCAGTCAGTATTCATCATTACTGCTCTTAAACTGTGAGACAGTTTTGCAGCAAGTTACTCAACAGTTGCTAAATTTTATGAGGGATGGCTACAGATTAATAGCAGTTGAAAAGGAGAAAGAGCCTAATGTACCTCTCACTTTGTCTATCCAGCTGCCTATATAGTTGTGTTATATGTTTCTGAAAAAAAATCGTGGGCTTTATGCCACCAACATACAGTTAGTTCATATTAGAATTGTGGCCCAAATCTAATTTACATGACATTGCATTATATTATGGAGATAATAAGTGCCTCTGTAGTTAGGATGCCAAATACTTTTTTTTTTTTTTTCTTTTCCCTGACCAGTGGTTTCAGCTGCAGGATGTTGATATTTGCCAGAGAAAATGGCCTGATGCTATAAATGTGACTTTTCTATATAGAGACAATCCTTCATTCTCATGAAATGCTTCCAGTTTTTGCTGAGCTGTATCTTGTCAAAAATGATCATTTCCTTTTTTGTTTTTTTAGGAAAATCATTTATTCCTTATCAAAATGATACTTGAACTATGATGTATGTGTCAAAATCAAGTTCAAAAGTGAGGTAGCACCAGGTTTGTGTACTCCAGACAACTTGAGCTTGTAATGCAATGATTTAACACTTAATTCCTGGTGTGTTGAGTGATGAGCCACTTGGATCAGACCTGGCAGTTGTGTTTTGAATCCAGCAACATTGATTTCCTTCTTTTAAGGGTATCATGAGTCAAGGGCTTCTCTGGTTGCTTTTCCTGCATGGGGACAGGACCAGAAAAAAAGTGTCATCTGAGAGAGAAGAAAAGCAGCTTTAGTTTTCTGATTCTTTCTGATTTCTTTGGCAATTGCAGGTCAAATTTTGATGAAATATAAAGAAGTCATCCCACGAACTTTGCATGATAATGGATTACTGCCTCTGCTTTGCATATGCTAAAGGACAGTGGTGCAGATAGTGGTGATAGAAGAGGTAAGAGCTGTGAGAGAAGATGGCTTTAGGCTCCCAAAAATTGTCTGCTAGCCCTCAGCTGCAGGAACATTAGTTTTACATAGCCAGCAAGATAAGAGTGAAGTCACTGGAATGAGAGAAATGGAGAGACAGAAGCAGAAGTTAAGTACTTTTTTATTCAGTTTTATCCACTAGCTGGATGCATGAACAAGCCAGATATTAAAAAAATAATTTAAAAAAACATATTATACTGGACATTTACCTTTCATGGAACCTTAAAACATTGGTGTTTCTCTTCAGTAGCTTCAAAGCTGTATTGAGTACTGGAGATGAGGTAGAAGGGAGTTTCTATTATGGAGTTTGAGGTCTCTCTCCTATGTTCCATTCTTTCCATTATCTCCCCATCCAATGAAAGTTCTAATTCTTGTTTATATCATTGTTTGTTGTCATGGAAATGTCCAAAAGCTTTGAATATAGAATGATTATGCGTTTATTGTGGAGAGAAGAAGAAACTGGAAAACAGACTCCAAGGTAGAGATTCATTTTAAAATGATGCACCTTCAACAACTCCAGAGAAGAGCAAATGTAGGTTTTTTTATTATATCCAAGGACAAAGGGTGTTTTGCCTGCTATTATAAATGTGGTTTAGAACAGAAGGTAGCACCTGGTGTATGCTTTCAAAGGTTACGGTTTAGCAACCATCATCCGTGAGGAGCACTGATGAAATAGTGGTAATCCAGCTTAATACTGTAAAACCCAGAATGGGTTCAAATTACTTTACAGTTGTTTATATGGCAGTATATATCTGCAAGCAGACTTCAAAACAGTGCTGGTTTATTATCAGCAAAGCTGTGCTCTGAGGTCACTAATTCAGAGGCAGCTGTTTTAGTCTCAGCTTTTTGCCATGCTTCAGCTCAGTGTCACCACGTCACACCCTGGGCATTCCTGTCCCTCTTTGTTAGACTCATTCACCAACTGGAGAGAGAACAGTGTCCCTTGGTGTGGTGGTTCCAACTCACCTGCCATGGGCAGGGACACCTTCCACTATCCCAGGTTGCTCCAAGCCCTGTCCAACCTGGCCTTGGACACTTCCAGGGATGGGGCAACACAGCTTCTCTGGGCAACCTGTGCCAGGGCCTCACCACCCTCACAGGGGAGAATTGCTTCCCAATCTCTAGCCTAACCCTGCCCTCTGTCAGCGTGAAGCCATTCCCCACTGTCCTATCACTACAAGCCTTTGTCCAAAGTCCCCCTTCAGCTTTCTTGTAGCCCACCATAGGCCCTGGAATATGCTTTCAGGTCTCCCTGAGCCTTTCCTTCTCCAGCCTGAACAAATATCTTCTCCTGTAGTTTGGTATGGGTAAAGATCAGGTATTTCCCTACTAAATAAGAATTCCCAGTGCTTAAATAATTGCTAAAGCCCGGAAACATGAGAAGAACCTAAAGGGAAGTGCTCAAAATTTTGTATGCTCTGGTCACAAGATCATTTTCAGGGATTTCTTCAGCACACTGCTTCCAGATGTTGTTCACTAACTGAGGTCTGGAAGCCAATTAGATGGGATTACACAACATGGCATTGCTCAATGGTTTGCAATTTTGTCCTTTGCATTGGAACTGTTTGTGGCATTTAATGGACTATGTCTGATACCAATCATGTCAGGGAAATTATTTGTAATAGGGTTGTCGTGGAAGCCATAGGATAACAAACACCAACAATCACCACAAGACTAAATAACTATTTAGTAAAAACATTTTATATAAAAAGCATATAGAAAAATTTACAATATTCACACATTAATGGAACCCACATCCACAAATAAAAATTTGCTACATTTGCTATTCAACATAAAATGAGATGAAAGGTATGACTCAGGATATGATAGAAACAGAACTTACTCTGTTTTTCCAATCTTCTTCAAGCGTGTCCCGTCTTATGTTCCCTGATAATGACCCATCAAGATAATATCTGTCAAGCATGCTTTTGGATTATTCAGAAATAATTATCTGTATTTCCTGTTGTGTTATGCTCTGCATGCAGAGACCATGAACATGTACATTTAGGTAACAAAAAAAGGTAAAGCCAGGGAGCATTCCCCCAGTGACAACTGGCATAGTGTTAATTGAGAGTTAAGGACAGTACATGGAGCAAGAAAATGTTTGTAATAGTTTGTCTTAGCATCAGCTGCAGGTTTGTGGAGTCCTCCATGGATTCCTTCCAGTCCCTTTTAGCAGCCACGACTCCACATTACAAATTGGTTCTTAGCCATGGGTAGGGTTTCTGACTCTAAGCTGTCACCAGCACTTTTTCACAGTGCAAATAAATTTTCATTCAAATAAGTTCTTAAAAAAGCATTTCTTTTAAAAAAAAATAAAAAATTATTAATATAGTAAATTTCTAAAAAAAAACACCTCAAACCTGACAACGTGGGCCAGTCCGGTGCTGAGATTGGAAGGCTCTGTCCATTTGCAAGGAGAACCTACAAAAGTCATTTCTCCAAGACAGCAGACATACAGCTACGCAGGGAATGGCTCTGTTCTCCCAGCCTTTTCTGGCAAGCAGAAAATTCCTGAATTAAATACTGAAATCAGAAAGAAAACTGAAAAACATATTCCCTGTTCTCTGTCAAAAGAGATGATTTCAGAAGGAGGCAAACCAAAGTGTTTCAGTAAATGGTGAAGAATTTCACATATTTGATTACCACTGAAAACAGTGTGTGAGACACTGTTAAATCAGCAGGCAAAAGTTACAACTCTTTATTTCAGGCTTACAGCGGTGTGTTCCTTTGCCCTAACCTGTCTAAAGGAGGGTATTCCTGAAATTCTCTCTCTTGCTGCTCCAACACAGGTATTAAAGTCAACCAACATACCTTCTTTCCTGAATGGCAAAATAAATGCAGGGGCTCGTGCCTATTAATTTCCTCTTGTTGACTGAGTAGTAAGATGAACGAGCATCTTTACTCGTGAGGCCCATGTGCAGGGGCTGCTCGGGGATTTAATTACCAGAAAGTGCAGGTGAATGTGAGGGTTCCCACGGCAACCTTGGTGCATTCAAAACAGACAACCAGACTGTCTACTGGCATCACTCTGTTGATGTAAAGTAGCATTTGCAGAACTGTCTTCCTTGTCCTCCAATTTTATTTTTTTTTTCACTTTTACCTTCTCTTCCCCCCTTTTTTCTCTGAATCTGGGCAAAATGTGTTCATGGTGCAAATCGCTGTCGCTCCACTGACAATGCTGCAGATATGCTGATTACTCTAGTTATGCTGTGAATCCAGCCCATAGAACTTGAACTTTAAAATCTTAATATAAAATAGTTCTTTTTGAAGAGTTAAAAAATATAGAGGCCATTTTTTAAAAAAATTATTTAACAAAACTATGAAATAATTTCACCCATTCCAAAAAAAAAAAAATCCAATCAAAGCATAACAGCATTACCTAAAAAAGCAGCATTTGTTTAAGTATGGATAGTTGTGCCTGTTTTCCTAAAAATGTTAGTCATTGGGGTGTGTTATTCTGCATTACATCCTACCAAATAAGGCTAGTACAAATAAACATGGAAGAACCACGTCATCCTTAATTTGTGGCAAATTTCTCATAGAATTCAGTATTTACAAAAAAACACTTTTTTTTCTGGATCAAGTACTTGCTGTTAACAAGTGTAACAGCAACTATATTACTGAACTTACTGGAAGCCTGGTGAAATGTTTGCAGCACAGTAATTAAGTAAATAGGCACTGTTATAATACATTGATCAAAACACAGATTGATTTCAAAAGCTCTTCTGTGCCATTTCAGCAGCTGTTTTTATGTACAATATCGCAAATAAGACAAGACTAATGTGTTTACTCAAGAAACGATCCTAAAAAAACCACTTAAGCAAATACTTAATTTCAGGCATGTGGGTACCCTTAGTCAGGCTGTTCATGCGCTTAAAATTAATTAGGAGCTCAAGTGTTTCATAAGATGAGATGAAGACGTGCAGCTTGATTTCCTGATGGTCTTTTAACTTCTGTAAAACTCGTGTTCAAACAAAAACTTGCAGAGAAATTCCATGGGCACTTGGGAAGCAGTAGGTACAAAGGCTCCTTAAAGGAGCCGAGATATTCAAGACAGGGTCCCAATGGAGACCACAAGTAAAATTTGATATCCTGTCTCAGCCTTGAGTAAGCGGACCAGGAACATCCGCCACCCCACCTGCCGCAGCTGAGCTGGTGTGGAGCATCTCTGCTGGTGGTGGGCGCTTACCTGCCTGCGGCTGTGGCCAAAGGTATCATCTGTGGGGTGTGAAACCCTCTCACATCCCCAGCCTGGTGGGGCAGTGGTGCCTGTGCCTGTACAAATCAGTGCCACCCACAGCCAGCTGCTGCTGCTCTTCCCGACTGGTGGGGGAGAACTCGGCACACTTGGACCTCGCGATGAGTGAGCTGAGAAAGGGGAGTCTGCTACTGCTGGTATCGATACAGTTTTTGCTTATTATCCCCTATTTTACAGGAATTTTAAGCTGGTCCTGAATAGGGAAATTGGGTCCTTTGGAAGCATGATTTTTGTCTTTTAGGCGATCATGAAGGCTCCAAAAAAACTTGCTTCTTTCTCCATATCAACTAAGTCGCTGTTACTGACAGAGACAAAAATCCTGTCCTGTCTTTTCAGCTCAAACACACCACCTTGGTAGGTGGAATAAAGTCCATATTCTGCCTTTTTAGACCAGCAGCTTGTTCTTGCACTTTTCATGAGCAAAATGGGCTCAGGGTAATTCGTCAGTCTGTAAATGTACTGGACAAGCTGTTTGGGGTTCCTGACTTGTCCCAACAAATCTGAATCCTCGTTCTCATCTTCACGGAAGCGAAAGTAAATTTGTGAGTAGATGTAATAAAAGCCCGTCTGGGGTATCACTAACTCGCCATTTCTCAGCTCCACATTGTAAAGGAAAGAGTGGGTCTTCCTTGATGATTCCCAGTTTATTTTATGTCCGAACCCTTTTCTGGGCAAGAAATCTACTTGGGGAAAAAGAAAAAAGAGAGAAATGTTAACTTAAAAACTAGACAGTGAAGTCAGGTGTCTGCTGGATAATAACAAAGTAAGGAAACCTGCTCTTCACAGTGGTTCATTACATCCATTCTCACAACAAACTGACAGTCCACAAGTGAGCTCTGAGATTTATGTAAGAATTAACATGAACTGTCTTTTCTTTTTTTTTAATTTTTGTGTCCCCAAATAAGAGAAAAAATGATATTGTTACTTAGAAACAAAGTTAAAACAGCCATTAGTGTCTGATACCCTCTGAAGCTGCAGAAACCCTACCAAGTCCTTCATTAACATGTCCTGAATGTCATCTCTCCTGTCTGTTGCATTTCTAATAGGTCTGTCACCATAGCAGCTGAGACTCCAGCTAACAGAAGGAAGTGGAAAGAAAGAGAAAAACTTAATATTAGAAAGAAGGAGAATTAATTTTTTTCCCCTAATGAAGGTTCCAAAAGAAAAATTAGGAAGGCACCCAGAGGAAACGGGCTTTCTCCCTGTTGGTGGAGAATCAGCAGAAAAAAACAATGTCTGGGACAAGATGACTTTTTCATGATTTGTTTCCTACACTTAACTCAATACAAGCATTAAAAAGTGTAGGTAAGCATGAGGCTAGCAACGGGAGAGTAATGTCTGTGCTCTTTCAGGTGTTTTAGAAGTTTTTCCTTACAGCGTGTGAACAGGGAACTCCTCCTGTTGTTGCTGCCCGTCAGATGCGCCGCGGCCCCGTGGATGGGCCCACGTGGCTGCTGCCTGTCGGTGTGTGACAGTGCCAGACTTCTTTCAGCTAACAGAAGACAAGAAACCCCACATCAAAAGCAAGAACATTAGAAGCACATCTGTCCCATCTGACTTGATTTTAAGGAATAGGTACATCATTTTATTAACTAACTAAATCACAGACTGAATGCTATATATTGGCTAATAAGGCTCAAATTCCTCTTTTGCTCTTGCTCTCCTTGAAATGTCTTTATATGCCTCTTTGTTCTTCTTTTTCTCCTTCTCCCACCTTCAAATTATCGAGACAAAATAACACATAGTACTGTATTTTTTGGTTAATTATTCCTACCTTTCACTCTGAACTTCCACTTGTATGTTTTAATTCTTTTGCCCAGCATCTTTAGAGCTGCATGAACTTCAGCAGAGCTATTCCTTAACTGACCTCTGCATCCAGCTGCTCTATGCTGCTTGTTCCAGGAGCTGGGATACTGGGAAGACTATTTAAATGTCCCCACAACTCCATGGGACTGAGGCCTAGAAGCTGAGTCCTTTGTATCCACCTTGCTCTAACCACTTGACCATATTTTTGGCTCCTGAAAATTTACCTTCTAGTAATAAGGAATCATTTTTTGGTGACTTGATGCCAGTACAAGATTTTAGTCACTTTCTGTACTTAAAAATATTTTGAGTTGCTACACATCAGGTACCACTAGCAGCTTCTTTTTGTCACAGATAATAAAATTATTATACCGTTGATTGCAGATATGTTTTCCTCGTAGCTTTTCGACATAATCTGCCAAAACACACACAAAAAAGAAATTAGTTTATCAGCTGAAGGTGACAGGTGTAGGATAAAGACGCTCCTCTTATAAGCTCATGAATAAAGTGTATTCTCGATTTGATCAACAAGCAAACTAAGCAAAGCCTATTAATTTCTTGTAATAAAGTATTTCTACATTTACATCTTTTATATAATGAGATAAATGGGAAAACATTCACAAGAGAGCTCAGTCTGTTGGAAAATTTGACCTCATACTTCTCTCAAATGAGAAATACTGTACGAGCACCAACTTCCATTTGCAGAACACTTGGCAGCGTGCACTTTTGTGGGGTCTTAGCTCTGAGAAAATAAATTCATTTTTAAAGCTGTACCCATCTATCTAAGCTGTTAGCTATCTTACTTTGTGCATTCCCCTCCTTTATAACTGTTTGCTGACTGCTGAAACAAACCAGTTTGGTTACAAATGGTGGTGGAGCAGCAGCAAATGTGGTGATGGTTGGAGATGATTTACCTAGGTGACTAACACAGGCCCTCTATTGCCACTTACTGATGGGTTCTGCCCTCCCTGATTTTATTTATCTAACTATCCTATTATTATTACTATTATCATAATTATAACTGTAGTAATTTATTATCTCTGGCATCCAGGCTACCTTTTTTATTAAGCAATCAGGGAGCTAGTAGGTATAACAGATGTGTAAATGTCCACCAAATAAAACATTTTCTCTATGAAGAAGTTCAGGGTCTTCAGTGGCAGAACTTTCACCATAGGAGCCAAGAGCTCTGAACACAAATAGAGGATCTGTTTTGGGCTGCAAGATTTGCCAGGTAAGTTTCAGCCAGAAGTGAAATTTTATGGATGAGCTTTATGTGCTGGAGATGGGATTTTGAAAACCATTCCAGAAGATTTTAGCCTTTCTGATTTTTACAGCCAGAATGATTTTCTTCTCTGTAGCCAAAACTTCTACGTGTTGTGTGCAAGTCATGCAGGAGATGCTCTCTGAATGCTGCACTAGGAAAGTGCTGTGCCTGATGCTGTTGTGCTCACTTGCTCCTTCCCACTACATTACACAGCTCATGACTAGACCATTCCTCGGGCACCTTCGTACCTCCCCGTGTTACATTTAATCTCATTTTCTCATCTCAATCTCCCTGTGTTTCCGAAAGGGCAGTGACAGCTCTGCTAGCACCATGATCTGTATGGTCAGGTTGAAAGCAAGCTCTAGTCAAAGACTTCCACCCTAATGTATTTCAGACAAGCCCATCTATCACTGAAATCTGCTTAGTAAAAGCTGACTGTCTTTCCTTTATTATTTATTGAATGTAGTGAAACCACTGTTATGGAGGGTTTTTTGTCTTCAGTGCAAGTGCTTTGCAGCTGAAGCTGTGGTCTGACTATTGCTTTGCAATAAAACAATCTGAGAGCCTCCTTTATTCTGCTATTAGGATTCTTTCAACTGTAATATCATCAAGCACAGTGTTCCCAAATACCTTTTTAATTAACTTTCCCAGGTGCCACTTTACTTGCCAGCAGGGATCAGCTTCTCTGTCTTCGCTTTCGATTTCATCCAAGTTTTGGATGGAATTTCCGATTTCCTCCCCGGTGAGACAAGCGATGCCACTCTTGGAGTACGTGTCCTGGAGCTGCAGCAGAAGGGAAAGCCAGGATTTTTCACCCATGATGTGTCTGCAGATGTTCAGCTATGGTATGTCACTATATTCACTATGCTTAGGAACACATTTCCCTTTCTTTAAAGCATTTCCAAGTATGGTGCAAGTAGAATGATATAAACAACATGAGTAATTCATCCTGATTTGACATATTTAATTATGATGGCATACCTAATATGCAAAAATATACTTATGTTATCTCCATGGGCATAAATTTGATATCCAGTGCTCAATCAAACAGGCTTTTTGAAAATTCAATACCCAAATCCCTAATGTCGTGAACTCTTTAGTTGCTCTAGTTCTGTATTAAAAACATTTTTTTTGCACAAGGGATTTTTTTCCTGCAAATTATTGAGGATGAAATCAAATACTAGACCTTAAAGGTATTTTCAGTGCTGTCTTTTCAGCCAATGCCATTTATAATCCAGACTTTGCTATTATATATCCATACCAAATCCTCCCCATATCCAGCCTGGGGTCTCTCCATAACTGCACTTGTTCTAATAGTCCAGGACAAAGTCCAGACAACTGAAATGACATTTGAGTCCAAATATAATTATAATGCTGGACGCTCATGACACGGACCCATGTTTATATTGTCTAGTCATAGAGAAAACACATTTATTTTCTGATAAAGAGAAATGAGTTTTTAACAGATTGGCAAAACTCTGCTTGGCTCCAAGGGGATCTGACTGGGAGAGCTGATATCCTAGTGGAAAGCTCTTCCCAAGCTCCCTGCGGATGCGACACACAGGACTCCAGCTGGCGCTGTTGGTTAATGTGGGAACACAGAACCTGTGCTGGCTCCAGCATCCAGCCCCTGTTTCCCTGGAACGGGGCTCCTGCTGCATCAGCTACAGACTGGTCAGGCTTGTTGAGCCAGCAAAGCACTACAGGGACTTTGGGAGAAACAGCAGCAAACATGCAGAGCGTTCAGCTGGAATTCTGGTCTGCTGGTAGCATTTAAATTTCACTTTTGTTGTGTTAAAGAACCAAGCCTTGTTTGGTTTGCTAAACAGATACATTTATTCTACAAGTTTCAGTTGTCCTTGAGACAGGGGTGTTGAAAGAAACAAACAGATCTGAGTCACCTCCTCCTTCATACTCCGTGCTTTTCCTGTCTGTTAGAAAACAAGGCATTTAGGAAGAGATTTTCCAGCTCCAGGAGGAGGAAGAGGAGAATTCACCTCCTTAAAGTCCCATTTTCAGTTTGCAGCAGCAGACTCCACCGAGCTTCAGCCTCTACTTGTATTTTGTAGGCAGCAGAACGAAAAGGGGCCACCACTATGAGTGTTTGTGAAGGTTTCTGTGTCTTTGCCAAGGAGTATGGACATTCTTAAATCAGGTTTCAAGATCTCAAAAACATTAATTTTATGTGCTCATTAAGACAAAGCTGCACTTAAAACTAAGGGCTCTGACAGATTTACCTACACAAGCTTCTATAACAGAGTAGTTTGATGAGTTTTTTAAAAAAAGCAAAACATAAGCAGTTGTGAAGTTACTGTTTATTCTCCTGGCAGATCTGTTACAGCCCAGCTCTCAGCTTTGCCCTCCCATCTGGAAGCAAACAGTCCTGTGCTTCTGCCTCTTCCTTACCTGCTCACTTTTCCCCAAAACAACTTTACTATCCTGGCACTGGAACAGTATTTTGCATGCAGTTTGAAATGCATGCAAAATGCATGAAACAGTATTTTGCGTGCAGTTTGGAATGCAACCTTGCAGCAGCACATTTTTATTTCTGTTGTAAGACTTACTCAAATGAGATTTAACCATAGTACTGAAGCCTGTGAGAAAAGTCCTGCAGGAATCTTGTAAAGCCTCTCCTATGCTAGGAGTGGTTAGTAGACTGTTTTCAAAATAGAAGGAAGCCTGAGGATATTGTCCTCGCAGCCCTATATCCTGAAGCATAGTGAACTTCATTGTCTCAGCACTTCCTCCTAAAGCAAAACTCTTAAACAAATGGTCATACTCCTAGTCCTACTCAGGTCACTACAGCTGTAGAGGAAAAACCCTCCTAGTTATTCAGCATGCTTTTTGCAAAGCTAGAAATGTCTGCAGTCTGTGCAGCCACAGTAATTTGGTGAAGGTGTAGCAATACAGGTATTGTGAATAGCAAAGGGAAGGAAAATGGGCAGACCAAAATCACAGCTTATCTTTTGAGATTTATTCCACGTGCACCATGTGGATGTGGGGTAGCAGACTGTGCTTACAGATAAGCTTTTTCCTTGTTTATTGTGCACCAAATGGCACATACAGGAATGTGTGCTTAAGGCACCCCCTCCAGAGCCAGCAACCTTAGCTTTTAGTCCAGCAGAACTTTAGTGTGGACAGATTTAGCCCTTCACCCCAAATGCAGGCTTGTTATTCTTCAGAAGCACTGAGTTGTATTTTGGGCAAGTACCACAACATGTGGTTGTGTCTCAGGTGTACATGTTTGAATAAAAGGAGAGGAAAGATAAGTGTGGTTACTAATTACTTAGATTGGCAAGCTTGTGAGCAAAGGACTCTGAACTGTATGCATGAAGGAATGAGGATACCTTTATATATTTTTCTTCGTTAGCAGCATTATGTAGCCTGATTTCATAAAGTCAACACATTTCTGTGACTCCCCCATTTGACCAAATATGGGACAGTCACAGCAGTGAAATCTGTTTTATACATTTCCAAAGTACGAACACTGACTCATATGTACAATACTGCAAACCCTTTGCCTCACAGAGAACTCTGACATCTCAAAAGACTCTGCCTATTAAATCTGATGTGGAACAAATGCACGCATACCATATGTTATTAATAATCATGTAATTATGCATTATTGAATGCACAGTAACTTACATTTCTGCAATACTTTCTGAAGTTGTATATGTATAGAACACTTACCTGCAGTTACTTTTACTTTTGTGCCAGGAAGAGCAACATACTGATAGAACTTACAGCAGGGCAGTAAATTTTGGGTAAGACACTCATGGAAATCCTGAGTACTAGTGGGTCCATGGAAAGAAGGGCCACACGTATAAAGGCTCCTGGGACTATCAACTAAATGTAACTTTCTTGGAGTGTACATGGCAAGAAGAATTAAGCAGCCAGGAGAAGAAAGAGCTAAGCAGCAGGGAAAGGAAAGAGTTAAGCAGCAGCTAGCAGGCCTGAAGGGTGGCTGCAAGGAGACCAAAACATCTAGACTATACAATTGCTATTTTACAAGTTATTCTGGGGAATTCAGCGGTGTTCGCTGTCTGCTGCAGTTCCTTTGGCATTAGTCACTGCCTTAGAACTATGTATTGTCCTACAGGATACGTCTAAAAGGCACCTCAGCTTTCCTCAGTCCTTTGCCCCCGTGTCTGTCCGACTGTCCAGCCCTCCCAGCGCTCTTGGCGCTCCTGCAGCGCCGGCGGGCAGCGCAAAGCGATGAGACGGCGAATTTGCGCGCTAATGAAAAACACATTTGCCTCTTCGCTGAAAAAATGCATAACTTTGTTGTTCGTTGTTTTTTTTTTTTAAGGCAAGAAAACTTTGCAGCCGTTGTTGCTTTGAACTCCCTTCCCCGCGCACACCCACGGCGGGCCCAGACAAAGGAACAGGCGCGGGGAGCGGAGCTCTTTATCTGCGGGGAGCGGGGTGGGCGATAAACCTCGGCCCAGGGACGGCTCAGTCTCGGCCCAGGGGGGGCTCAGGCCACGGGGGGCTCAGCCCCCGGCCGCGGATGCCGCTCGCATCGCCCACCGCCCACACGAGCCCGCGGCCCCCCGGGGGTCGGTCCGTCCTGCGGGGACAGAAGGGGGAGCGCGGGGTCCCCCCCGCCGCCGGCCCCCCGCACCGACCTGTTTGAGCTCGCTGGTGAAGTAGAGGAAGGTGACGGCCACGCAGACGGACTGCAGGAGCACGGCGGCCACCACCACGGCCCCGCAGGTCTGCGCGGGGCTGGGCCCGCCCGGCGCCAGCATCGCGGGGCTCGCTCGGGATGGGGGAGCGGGGCCGGGCCGGGATGGGGGCTCGGGGCTCACGGTGCTGTCCCGGGATGGAGTGCAGCCCCCGGCAGTGCGCGGCGCTCATCCCGCCCCGCCGGGGGATGGATGGGGCGGAGCGGGGCGGGCGGGACCCTCCCTCCCATCCCCGGCTTCCCTCCGCCCCGCCGGGACGGGCGGGTGCGGGTGTTTCTCCGTCGTACCGAAGTGCGGGGTCGTTGCTAAGACGGGGGGGGGGGTCATTACAGAGCCGTCACGCTGCAGAGCATTTCTGAGCGCTCACCACCAGGGAATGATGGAAACTGGATTTTTTTTTTTTTTTGAGACATTAAGGCTCTTGGTTAAGAGCACAAAGAGGCCCAGAGTTTCCCCACTCCAAGTTGTGTTATGGGATCATAGAATCACAGATTGGTTTGAGTTGGAAGGGACCTTAAAGGTCATCTCGTTCCAACCCTCCGTGCCATGGGCAGGGACCCCTTCTGCTATCCCAGGTTGCTCCAAGCCCCATCCAACCTGGCCTTGAACACTTCCAGAGATGGGGCAGCCACAGCTTTGCTGGGCAACCTGTGCCAGGGCTGCATCACCCTAATTGTAAAAAACTTCTCCTCATTGTAAATAACTTCTTTCTTATATCTAACTGTAATCCTTCAGTTTAAAATCATTATCCCTTGCCCTATGGCAACCGGCCCTGCTAAAAAGTCTGTCCCCATATTTGTTATAAACCCCCCTCAAGTTCTGAAAGGCTACATTCAGGTCTCCCCCAGCGAACAACTCCACTTCTCTCAGCCTTTCTCCATAGAAGAGGTGCTCCAGCCCTTTGAGCATCTTCTGGACTTGCTCCAACAGGTCCTTGTCCTTTGTGTGTTGTCCTTATCCATGTCATATCCTCTGCAGCTTCTCCTGTAGAGCTGGTACATCACAGAAAGGTGCCTGGGAGCTGATAACCTGTACCTGTGAGCCAATAACCTGTACCTGTGCCATGAGCTCCAGCCCGTCGCTTCTGCTCCCCAGTCATGACATGCCTGATGTCACGGTACATGGATGCCAGGTACATTTTGTCTTTCTTTATCTGAAGGCACTTTGGGGTTTGGTTGGTTTTTCAAACCTCTAAGACTTCTTCTTAGAAGCTTTTCTCCAAACTGTTATACCCAGATAGCAGTTTTGCAAAGGCAGGTCCATGCTTTTGAGTGTGTCCTCTGACTTTCAATGAGGTTTTGACACTTTTGCCTCACACAGACTTGATTATAAGCAACTCTATCTGCTGATGCTTTTAAATCAGCACAGGTAGCACCAGTATGGTCTGCTGACAGTGCAGCCATGGAAAACTGGGATCCAAGTGCAGAGGTTTGAGTTAGTTCACTTTCAGGCTGTTGCTGCAGGACAGGATGAAATCTTAACTCCTGCTCAACAGCCAAACCCAAGTGCCAGGATGCAGGTGGGAGTTGTCAGTATAATTACAGGGAAAAATTAAAATCAAGATCTCTTCATCTCTCCTGACTATTGAGATCATCTTTAGAAGGCGTAACTGCATTCTAGTCAGCCATTTACAGGAAAATTAATAGTTTTTTCTTCCATCATAGTGTAACAAAATAATCCCCGAATCCCTGTTCAACGTGGCAGCAGGCAGTTTATTTGTCTGACTCTTTGAGGCAGTTGATCTCTGTGCCAAAACAGTTCAGATTGTGTGATTCCAATGCATATGTCAGACAGAGAAGATTAACGTTTTCTCAAAAGTGAGCTCATGATCCTCTCCTATGACTTCTCAGCAAAGTCAGCATGACATTTTGGGCTCCTTCTGCTTCACAGTATCACGGCCCCTTTCTGAGCAGGGCTTGTGGGACTCTGTTCACTCTTATTTAATGCAAAGTAGGTCTCTGCATCAGCTCCAGAACAGGCGTCTCTTACAGATTTTTAGCACATGCACAAACAGAATCTTACCAAAAAACCCCCAAAAGCAAAAAAAACCCCAAAAGACCAACACCCTGCCTCTTACTTTGTTTATCATGATTCATAAATTTCTAAGAAAGAAATTTCATCTGATGGAGCCATGCAAAGAGTTAATTAAAAGGCAGCAAACTAACTTGACTGATGACTCCCACTGCTGAAGCCAGTTTGTGCAGATATTCCTTCTAGATGTTTAGGGAAGTCCTACCTTATTTGAAGGAGAATAGAAACAAAAGTGAAAGGGAGCCAGGGCACTACAGAGCACTCTTGTTGCTCACAGTTAGGGGTTGGTCTTTATTCTGTGTTTTTCCAACCTTTTAGTGGATTTACCCCCACCCTGCAATTTGTAACAGAACTATTTTGTGGGTAAGTGTACCAATTCATGAATGGTTTTTTCAAGAGCCATGTACTCTGCTTGTAGTTCCCTACCAGGCATGGTCTGTGTCCCCCCAACCTATCATTTTAAATCCTCCACGGATGTTTCTCATGGCTCTGATTTAATACTTGGTTAGTTAGTGCCAGCGTGATTTGAAAAGAACAGTGGGAAAAACACACTTCACTATCTTTCTGAAGTTTTAGGATCTGAAAATTTCATTGCCCAATGATAAAATATTTATGGGTTTTCATACTGACACAGACTCTGAGAGTGAATATCCAAACATTTCCCCCATCAAATGCACTTGAAACTCTCTGCTACTTTCAATGCTCACTTTTCCACAATCAATTTTTGTCTCTGACAAGTATAAACTTATACTGAAAATAATATGTCTTAAAGTTTCAAGAGTTTAAAATTAGTGCTGTGATGAAATTTTACTGCAGTAAAGCTGGGATTATGACACCAGTGGGAAGGAATGGTGTTAGTGCATGTTTAAACAGAACCAAGTCCTGGATGTTTGTGTAGTGCTAGACCCAGGCAGCTCCCCACCAAAACCTCTGATTCTTACTGTCTCCTTCATCCTATTATAGCTTACTCAGTGAACCATTTAATTAGAGATAAACCTTAATCTGTCCTGTGGATTTAGGATGTGTCACTTGGCATGACAAGGAAATGCCTGGCAGGGGACCTGCCACACTTGTCCCCCAGCAGTGTGACTAGTTAGGAATCTGTAATGGCTCTGAAAATGTGTAAGAATGAAGGGAAGAGTGTCTTGTTAAGGTTTTTAGTTCTAATTCCTTACCTATTGCAGTGATGTGGGGGATGAAGATGATTTCAGAGGAGGACAGGGGTTGACATGTGTTTTTTATGTCCTTCTCCTGTTAACTCACGTGGCTGTTGTTACCACTGCCATCACTCCCTGCCAGCACTGGCACTGCAGGGCTGGGCTTGTTTTCCATGTCAGAGAAAGGTGAGCTGACTTTCTGGTAAGCAGCAGTTCTCAAGATAGATTTCTCTGCTGAGTAGCAAAGGTCATGTTTTTCATCACAGGTATCATGGCATGTAATTGCAGAGGTGTAGTTGGGCAGAGGGCATGTAGCTGTTCCAGAGAGGAGAGCAGCCCTGTGGCTGTGCTTTCCAGGTGTAGTTTTCCACCCCCTCAGAGCACAGCTCTGACTGAGCTTTTTGTCGCCAAAGATGCTACGATCACTTAAATCTTCCTTCACAGTCTAACACCTGTCTTAGGTATCAGATTCCCATCAGAAGACACTTGAATGCTTTTGGTTTGGGCTTTGCTGCTCCAGCTAATTAATTGAGTGGGAGAGCACAGTAAGCGATTGCTGTGTCCTCTCCCCTTCCTGAAGGGAAAGGGAAGTCCCTGCCCACCTCTGCAGCCTCCCAGTAAATGTGTGGGACACTGCCTTTCTCTGCTTCAGGAGATGGGTCATGAACAGTCACAAGAAGCTTCCAGCCAGCAAGGAGTTAACTTTGTGCTGTGGTCCGCATCCCTGCACATGTGCTGGACAGATCACATCTTGGCTACTAGGGATTGTTCATTCCTTCGAGGTCCATGGGCCAGATTCTGACATTATGTTTTGCTGTCAGTTGCAACCATCTCGTATCCATGAGTTTGTTGTGATTTATACTGTCATGGGATCAGGATTAGGATCTATTTGTCAGTGCAATACCCTTTTGGTCCATGGTGTTACATAAACAACAGGAATGGTCTATCTGGCCCAAAACACACCTATGAAATAATTTATTCAGACCTAATGCCCCAAGCAGTGGATTTGATAAATAGAGCTAGGAATATATGTGCCTGTGCATGCCACGCTCATGTCCAATAATGTTGTAGCAATAGCACTCCAGATCTAACTTTGGATCTCTCATTTTTACTTAAAAAAGTGCTTAACAATTTGCCTGTTAATGTGGTGCATATATTTTAAGCTTTTTTATTACTTTTGTCAATTATATGGGGACACTTCTAAAAGTATCCCATCCTTCATGAGTGCTTGTTATGAAATTTCTCTTTAAGGGAATTAGTATCATAGAAAGGTTTGAATTGGAAGGAACCTTCAAGACCATCTCATTCCAACAGCCCTGCCATGGGCAGGGACACCTTCCATTAGACCAGCTTGCTCAGAGCCCCTCCCAACCTGACTTCCAGGGATGGGGCATCCACACACAGCTTCTCTGGGCAACCTGTGCCAGTGCCTGACCACCCTTACAGGGAAGAATTTCTTCCTAACCTCTAATCTAAACCTGCCCTCTTTCAGTTTGAAGCTATTCCCCCTTGTCCTAACCCTAGTATTTTTAGCTTTCAAACCTGGGATTGTCACCAGGCACGTCCCAGCAAAGCACTTGGATGTTACCCACCGAATGAATACAATTAGTTTCACTAAGGTGCCTTGGTCCAAGACTCCATGGTGTTTTTTTTTCTTGATGTAAATGGTTTCTACGTCATTGTTTTGATCATTATTTGCAGTGCTGCAACTCAGAATTTCTGTTTCATGGGAAAGTCTCATACTTCAACAGTTCTGTTTGTCTTAGAGTGAAAGGTTTCAGTTGAAGAAAAGTTCTTAGACTTCATTTTGAAGTAATTGAAATGACTTTATCATTATAATAACATATGTATCCATTATATGGCTATGTTTCTGGGAGTGGAGTGTAACGACTGTCACTCAGGAAACACTCTTAAATCCTTCAGTTGGGTGGTACCTGCACCATCTTGAATGTGTTTCTTTTCAGATTAACAGCTGTGAATTCAGGGGGGGTCTGAGAGAGCTCGGGGAGTAGCCAGGTTAGTCAGGGTTAGCCACACTGTCCAGAGGTTAGTAAGCAAGAAACACGTGACAGTAAAGCCCGTGCAGGACTGGAAGAACTTGAATTACTTATGCAGATTGCTGGGTTATCAGTTAGTTGAAGCAAAGCTGAAAGGAAACCTTGGCCTTGGTGAATATGTGAGTCATATCATGGTGGTGATCAAAAATACACGTGCTTTATGTTACAGAAGGTATTGCATGAATGTCATGCAAACATTATATTGTGTATATTGTATCTTGTGAATTTTGTGTATCTGGGTCTTTGGTGGCCAGTTTTTATTTTCAATGACAACTAACTACAAAGGCATTTATTTGCCTTATGTCCTGCAAAATGGGTCATTATAGAGCAGGGAGCAGAAATTCCCCATACCTGCTGCCAAAGAGAACATTAAAACAGCTCTGTGGGCAGATTGCTACAAGAACAGAGTCTGAATAGATCTGGCATTGATTATAGAGGGCAAATTTTGCCAGGTGCAAGATGTTTTCTTGGGCCTGTACAATACTGAAACTCAGTAAACAGAGAGGGCCCAAGGAAGAATAGAAAGTGAAGCAGTCTCTTGGGTCAATGTGTTTTAGTTTCATCATTCCTACTCCAAAGTTGTGTAATATTTAACTGAAAAAAATATTTATAACTGTTACAATATTTAACTAAAAGCAAACTGCAGTGTGCTTCATCGAGCTGCAGTATATTTACTCTTGGGGCTAAGGCTTTTGCTTTTCCTCACTCAAATTTTCAAGTTAAACTCAAGCTGACATTGATTTGCAAAACAAGTACTTGAGTGTCTGGGAATAAAACTCATAACAAACACTTCCCTGGCTTCTTCAAAGCAGGATTTCCTTATTTACTTGGGAAGGAAGCTGGAAAAGATTTCTGACAATAAATAGATAATGCAAAAAATCTTAAAGTGGAAAACATAGCATTTTTTAAAAAAACCCCACAGTGGTTTAGAGCTACTTTTTGCTACACGTAACGAAATTGCTTGTTCTGGGCAAGCTACAGAACCTGTGATTTCCCATTAACTTTTAGCTAGCCCTGAGATGTGAGTTAATATAGGAGTACTCCACCAAACAAACCCTGCAGACGTTTTCGTATCTTAGCAAGCAAAACATTCCCAACCTGTGCTTTCAGCTTTGTTTGGTCATTACTCTTATTTGTCTGAACACCACAACAGTATCAGCAGATTAACTACTGTTCTGGTTACACAGAATTGTTATGTGATTTATTAACTAGAAAGGCAATTCAGGGAATGCAAATAAAGGCCATGTGAAACAAAATGTAAGATGTCAGCACTTAGAAGGATTCAGATTGCACAGAGGTGCTTTGAGCCCATCAAAGCCTCATCCATTGTTCCAGCTGCCTCCTCAGACCAGAGGATTCAGGAACCCCTGCCATTTCAGGTGGTCCTTCCTAGTGGATTTTTAGGATTGTTGGGTCTTTCTACAGCTGAAAATACAAGCCCCTCAA
This sequence comes from Chiroxiphia lanceolata, assembly GCF_009829145.1. NCBI lineage: Eukaryota > Metazoa > Chordata > Aves > Passeriformes > Pipridae > Chiroxiphia > Chiroxiphia lanceolata. Next base: position 5,175,828 of record NC_045646.1, read on the forward strand.
ATTCTGCTCTTTCCTTAATGTAGGCACCATTTCTGATTTGGGAAAAAGAGAGATGACCACGGGAGGGAGAGGCTGTGAGAGGTAGCAGGTAGGGTGTGCACAAGGGCCCTGAAGTGGGTAGGGTCTGGAGGCCACCAAGCAAAGACATATCACAGAAGAAGGTTAAACCCCCTACTTTTAAAAAGGTTTGTGTTGATTCTGGGTGTTCTGGGAGCTGTTTCACAGCAGTGACACCAAACCATTGCAGGGGCACAGCTAAAAGCGGGACAAACTGCATAAGGGCTTGAAAGAATGGGAGGAAACACTTAAAACAGTTTTTGTGCCAAAGAAAGCATCTATATGATAACATCATCTTGATATAGTTGACCTTTTTTAAGGTCCACCTCCTTTATAAAGATTTGAAGATGTGGAAGGAAAAGATTGATTTTTCAGATTTTACAGTGAAGGAGGAAAGACTGGAAATAGAGCAAAGGTATGTCCTGAGGTTCAAACGTAACACCAGATATCAAAGGAATCCAGAATTGCCTGTGAAATATTTTGCAATAGTAAAACCATTTCAAAAATTTTGCTGATGAGTGTTGGAAACTTGTGTTGGCAGAATCAGTGGATGAGATTGCCGTGGAGAAGGCTGGGGAGGAGGATGTTTGTGTCCTTATTAAAGGTACATAGACATACATAGATAGATATGGTGAAGCACAGCTTGAAGTCTATGTCGCATGCCAATATTACCTGACTGAGTAAAATCTTTAGTCTTTTGCATAATTTTGGTTTGTGGGCATATATTGGTTAAGCTGGTTAAGGATTTGTGGGGTTCGGAATGAGAAAAAATTGGAAACATTGCAACAGAATGTTTACAATAAAAAAAATAAATGCAAAAGTAATGTCTTTATAACTAGGAAAAATTATCAACAAAAGACACTTGAAAAATAACTGATAACTGCAATCAGCCACTAAAATAGTTCTTCAGAACAGTTGGATTATAAAACTACCTCCATGACTGACAATTAAAATGGTTACCAAGGGGCTTGCCTTGGCTAAAAAAAATATACTCCTTTCTATGACTTTTGGAGGCAGGTGAACTTGATTTCCTTGTTTTCTGTAAGGCCCCAGTCCAGTAATATATTTGAGACAAATAGGTTCTTAATCACCTGGAGAAGAAATATCTTTCCATAAGAGCTCACCTGGCTGCAGAGAGCCATTCCCAGCACAGAGTGCGGTGTCAGACAGCAGCACTGAAGCAGAGTGGCCAAATGCTAAAGATTGACTCAAGGGCTTAATTAAGAAAAATGGAACTTAATGTTGCAGATGCAATTTAGTGAAATAAAAACACCGGGAGATATGGCATGACAAAAATAACTGCTCCCCCTCAACCAGCTGCTGTTGGTGTCAGTGGTAGGAGCAGGATGTGATAATTGGATAGGATATGATACTCATCTATCCACACAAAACAGAAATGGTGAATGATGATTATGAGACATGCAGCGAGGTGTTAGATGTGTTCACCCCTTCTCAAAGGAAAAAGGCTCTGCTTCTGGCTTCTTCCCTTCTTGTTCCAGGCTCCATGATCTTGCAGCTTACCTCAGATCAGCTCTGGTGCTCATCAGAGCCACTACAGCTCATTAATGCAGCAAAATGTCAGATAGTTCTCATCTGAGCTAGCAAGGACTGTCTCAGTAAAGAGCCCAGAAAGCCCAGGGCAGTGCAAGGAGAGATGGGAGCCGGTGCCAGGGTGAGGAGGACCCTTCCCTGGCCATGAGAAGAGCTCAGCTGCCCATCCTGCCTCAGCCTTTGTCACACTCCATCACACTTTGCTCACATTTTGCCACTCCATTGTGGTTTTGTCAGTGCAGAGTTTGGATCGGGCTCATCTCCAGGCTCTGGTTTCTTTTAAGTTGATAGGTTAGAGAAAAAAAAGAAGTCTCAGTGAATGACTTTCTAGTCACTCCTACTTTATATATGCATTGAATACTTTCAGGCTGTTGAAACTCTCCTGTCAAAGAGAGTAGTGGGAAAGATCTTACCTGTTGTGTAACACTCATTTTGGAAAAGTACCACTATTTATGAAAAACACAATACTTATTTCCTCGAGTGAGATTTTCGTCGGTTTTGCTTTCATTTTCTTTGTTACCAGCAGTTTCATGTTCAGCTTCAACATTCTCTGAAGGAAGTTGCAGACAAAGCCTCAGTTGAACCCACTTTCTGTTTCTGCAACCCTCTACATTTTGAGGTGCTTTCCCTGGACAGTATGTCCATGCTGTGGTGCCTCTGGGAGGTCTCACCTGGGGCCAGGTGAGGGGTTGGTCAGACAAAGCTTGGGAGACATCACCAACCTTCTCTGAGTTGGTGGTTTGACCGTCCCATTGGCAATAACAGTTTGTAGCTCCCAGCTTCTTTTCACTGGGTTTGAAAGGAAAATTCAGTTTCCCAGACTGGTTTATGGCATGGTGACACAGATAGTTTTGCTGATCTGTTTAAGGGCAGAGGAGGTGCAGGGCAGGGTGAGAAGCCTCCATCTAAGGTTGTGGCCTGAGCTGCCCTTTAGTGAACAGAGGCTGGGCAATGGGTCAGTCAAGCACACACCTCCTTCCACCAACACTTCTAACCAGATGTAAATTGTGCTGATGTCCCTCCTGCCAGTGCCCAGCTGTGTAAAGGACATCTACCCTCTTTAGGGAAATACAGGTCCTTTTTCCATATAACATCTTTTGGAGAGGTGCAAAGTGGAGCTGGGGAGGCACATCCCCTGTCTGAGCTGTATCATGAATATCATGAGGTAGATGTGCATTTTAAACAGAGACCTTCTGAGAGTGCAGCTTAGCTCTTAAAACAGAAAACACAGGACCTCATTGTTATCAACTGAAACAGGAGAATGGAGTGTGAAATTGCAATCTTAATGTGAGCAGTGAGACTGCTATAGAACTCACCACAGTTTGCCAGTGCTACTGTTCTGCTGATTGCTGACAGATATGCAGATTTTATTTAAATTACAGGATAGCAGAAGACAATGAGGTGCTGTCACAAATCTAGACAGAAGGGTTATCAGTGTTGTCTCCATTGCCCAAGAGGAGATGCTGGGAGTGAGCACCCAAAGAGTGCTCAGCTCTGTACATAACTTTATTTTCTTTTATTCAATGTGTCTTCTTAAGACACATTTACCACCACTGCCTCTCTGTCAAAAGGAAGAGGTACTGTTTAGTTTGTATCATTTAAAACTGATTCACTGTTCATAAGCAAGAGATGCTTGTTTAGAGAATCTTTTTTTTTTTTGCAGCTGGTCTGTGGAATGTATTATTAATATGCAATTTCCTCATCTTTGCAAGACATTAATAGGGTGGAAGTTAGAAATACTTTATAATTATTCCATACATAGCCTATTTTTTTATAGTCATACCCTCTTTATATGTTCCGAAATTTTTTCAGGATCACTTGAGGCTGTGACTGAAGATGCACAGCAGCTCTCCCCAGGCTGCCATGCCTGCAGCAATCTCAGATTTGCCACCTATGCCCACACTCAGAATGAATCAAATTTTTTTTAGAAAGAATTACACACACATTCCTGAAAACTGCTGTATACAAACTGCTGTATGACAAATCAGATAGGTCCTGATAAACAGTTATCTGTTTTCTTGTGCTTGCCAGGCTTTTATTGCACAGGGAACACAATAGGTGGATGGGGATAGCAGAGATTGCAGATAATATCACTACAAATAATTAGCAGGACAATTCACTAAACCCCTTTGAAGTTTCTCACAAAGAATTCAGGACTGGGGTCTGAGTCTGGAGGAGGACTAGGGCAGAAGGAGATGGAAGCTGGCAGACAGTAAAGTTTTGGTAAGAGGGAAAGATGTGAGCACAGTGTTTGTTCAAACTCCATTTTCAAGCACTGCTTCCTGCCTGCTGACAAGGCACTGTTTTGTTTTGAAAGAGCTAAGTCCCAGTATTAAAGCATTGAAGCTCCTGAGCTGGGTTTTGATGCTTCATCTGGTTAAGCACAGAGAGGAATCCCCTTCTCTCCACCAAGCAAATGCAACCCTTCCTGCCTCTGCTGAGTGCTGTGTAGGAACAGGCTCCAATCCAAACTGGACCAGTGCAGATGCCAGCCCAGATTAAAGTCCCAGTGTAGATTAGCAATGCTTCATCTCCACTAAACATGTCCCTGGGGCTGGTTTTTGATCCCCAGCATCAAAAACAGCATTGCAGGAAGAACAAGAGTAATGCCAGAGTGGCAGGAATCAGGTCAATTCTGTTGCCTTTGGGAATTTTAATGCCACAAGGAGAAAGAGCTGGGAGAATTTGGTGAAACCACTCAGCAAGTTGCTTTGGATTTTAAGTTTCTTTGTGCTAAAAGTGAATCAGTTTTCTTCAACACTGGATCTTTTTGAAGGCTGGAGGCAGTGATTCACAGAGGCATCATTGCCTTACTCAGAAAAGAACCTGTAGCACATCAGGATAGGTTTAACAACCTCTTCTCTTTCAAAAATCTCTGCTTCAACCAGAGAGAGGTAATACTGCCAGCCAGCCGGCTGCCGGGGGCTCCAGAGAATGGTTCTTAAAATGCAACACAGGAAATCCCCAGAATTTAAAAAATGTTCCAGAGGCAAGACTTGTAGGAAAAGGCAATAACTTCTGCTTCTTTTGCATTTTCAAATCAAAACAAGAGCCTGAAGGGTAAGTTGCATTCCTTGTTTGTTATCCTGGTTTGCTCTGGGTCTGACTCAGGATGTGTCTGATCCTCCTGGCCACATAACAGTTTTAACTCCAGACTTTTGTGTGAGCAAAGCAGTTCAGTGCTGCTCTACATTGTAGGCATGACTTGTAAACATGGAACAAGTGGGCAGCGTGTCTTCAGTGTGACTTCTAAACTGCTGGTGCTCACCTGCATCCCACTCGGTGTGAGTCTGTGAGTTATTGGTTCTCTTCATTCCCCTCCTTAGAGCCAGTCCAGGCGTCACGGCCTCTAGAGGCCAACAGTTCTTGTCACTGCTCGTGATGGAGGGCTAGGACAGAGGAAAAAACTCCCTCTGACCTCGTGGCGGCTAAATAGCTGCGGAGGACCAAGCTGATGGGTCTCGAGAGGTCTGAAGAGAAAGCATCTGGTGTTCCCTTCCCTTGCCTTTGGGTTTTTCTGAGCTCTGAACTTCTTACTATAGGTTTTAGGGCTGGGAACTTACTTTAGTTTTCTTTAAAAAGTACACATTTATGAACAGATTATTCATCTATTTCTATGAGGAGGTGTTGATGTAGACAGTGAACTTCATCAAACTGATGGATATGTGTGGTCCATGGAGACACCTGCCAACCCAGAGCTCCTGAGAGATTTCAGGATTTCTTCTCTGAAATCTTTAGCCAGATTATTCAGCTTTTCTACCACAGTGTGTCCCTGTCTTCAAGGGGACCATCAGGTGGAAGAAATCCCAGCACCCACTGCCCCCACAGGCAGATTATGAAGAATTCATGCCTGAAAAGCACTTTGAGGGAATTGACTTTTATGACTGAATTATTGATGCCTCAACAAACCTCTGCTTTCTTTGCAGAGGAAAGGAATATCATGAGAAACAGATTACTTAAAAACTCTGCTAATCAGGTAATCCTTGAACATGGTGCTGCTCCAGACTTAAAATCTACATGTCTACATAGATATAGAGGTCTGTTCTATGAATGAATGCACACTGCTATCTAAACCTGCACACAGATATTAAAATATACATATATATTACAGATGTAGTTCCTCCCAGTGTACAGTAATCCTGGTGTGGTGCTTTTAACAAAATTTTGATTTATTGTGCTTTAAATACTGTGGATGGCATTCATCCCCAGATGGAGTACTACTGTAGCTGAGCCAATTATCTGTTTTGTATGGAAGACACCTGCTATTACAGTTTCTTAACTTGGAGAATGTTAGTTTTTCAAGCGAATGCAGTGCATTATTTGGTAAGCATGTTGCTCTCCAAAATCCCTGCCAGGTTACTTTGCTGTTTCTGACAGCCTGGAGCAGAGGCTTGATGTATGTTTAGTGTGTATTTACACTGACCTATAGACTTTGCAGTTCCTGCAAAATCTATTGTAGTCACCTCTTTCTTTTTCTCAGTTTTATGTAGATAGAAAGCATAATATTCGACCTGGCTTCCAAAGTTTCTCACCTAATTTCTGAATTTTGGTGGAGTCTCAGCTGCTACAGCAGAGTACAAAAGTCTTGGAAAGGTAAGAGAAAGTTAGCAGAGTGTGTTGGGTGATAAGGGACAAGATATTTATCTTCTGAACAGAAATTTAAGGTGCAGCAAGCATTAGCTCAAGTAAATATAAAAGCCTTATGTTGTGTTCAGCTTAAGACACTATTAATTAATCTAGCAGTATCAATGCTGCCAGATCTGTTGCAGAAGGATGTGTGCTTTATCCTGACAGAGGAGCATCAGCAAAAAGGTCAGCCAGTGGTCAGCATCAGGCTCCACTCAGCACAAAGCTGAATGCTTCCACAGGCTGAACCCTGGTGCCCCAAGTAGTGGTTTTAAAGTATGTGCTACCTATTTGTGAAACCTAGTTTTCAAAAGGCAAAATATATATATTTCTGAAGCATTTCTTCCTGGTCATGGTAATTTAACATTCCTGCCACTCAGTTCAGAGCTGTGAGTGCACTGAGCAGAGGGAACAGAGCCTGATGCTTGGGCTGTGCTGCTGGCAGCTGAAATAGTCTGGTCATGACTTGCAAACTAAGTGTTATGAAATCACCGATACTGGATAAACACGGAACATCTGGCTTTTTAATCCTTTCTAACACCACCTTTTTGACTGTAAATAAGTGCTCGCAGTAATACTGATATGAACTGCGAGTAAATATAGAAGTGAGTAAAGATACTACAGACCTCTGCACTGAGACATCAGCAGGTAAATGCACTGAGACTCAGGTACAGGAGTGATCCCTGCAGAAATCACAGAAGCACGATTTGTGCTGGAGACTCACCCAGCTAATGGGATCATCCTCAAGCCAGGGAGAAATGTCGTGGCCTTCAGGAGCATACAACGAGGGATCTATTGGAACAAGCACTGCAGTGTCAGGTTACAACCTTACATTGCAGCCAAGACAAAGTAATGGCTTGTTGACACTGAAAAGGGACTGTCCTGTCACTCAGCTTCTTGCTCCTACTGTCTCCCGTGAACCAGCACTCACCTGTCCCTGCCCTGGGTCAACCCACAGAGCAGATCAGGAAATAAAAACAACTGTGCGTAAACACAGAGTGATTTTTTTTGGCAGTTTTCTCCCTGATTGGAGTTTCCCCAAATGTTTTGTTTTTACAGCTGATGATTTTTAGTTTTGAAATACATGTGAGTGTCTTTGGGACCATGTCTTTGGGCCTGCCCTCATTCCGGTTCACAGCAAAAGCCACATGAACTGCAGCAGGAACAGGCTTGTTTTATGGCTTACAGCCTGGAAATACTGTACTCAACACAGCGTGGCTTTCCAAAACTGGATGTGATCAACAGCATTGCTGCAGTATTTTGCTAGGTTAGATGGATAAATAATCTGTAGAGAGGCCAGACACAGACATGCTTTTCTTTATAGTTAGTAAAAAATGCTAAAAAACCCCCGTTGAAGAGTTGCAAAATTTTTGGAACTCTGAACATAATGCACGTGCAGTAGAGTCAACTGCCTACTGGCATAAAGGGTTGAAATTCTTTCAAAGTTCATAGAAATATTTTAGGTAACACCAGCAGGGAATTTGCCCAGCTGTGTTTCAGCTGCTGTCATGCAAAGCACTGGAGAATCAGAGCTTTCCAAAGAAAGCTTTTTCTTCTCTCCAAAGAAACCATGTGAGCTCTGCAGTGCTGATAAGCAAAAAATACCTATTCATTCTATCTTCAAACAATAAGCACATATGACTTAAATGAGTGAATTATTACCCTTAGTGAATATCTGCAGTTTAGAAATTGTTTACTCTGGCTGGACTTGTAGATCAAACAGCAGAAAACCCACCCTGACTTAAAACTCAAGGAAAAGTACTTGTCTTTTTACTTATTTCACCTTGCAGCTCTGATGGACTTAAAAACAAAGCTTTGGTAATGTGTTTGTGTATTTGTCCAAGCCCATAAAGATAATCTTAGCCCTCAAGGACTTACAGTCAAAATCATTTCCTTGCAGCTCCTTGGGTACATAAAACCAGCTGTGAAGCACTCATGGAAGTAGTGTGATAGTTCACCTTTGTGTACTTGCAGGGCTGATGTCTTGAAAAAAACAGCTGGGCGTGGATAATTAAATCAGTTGCTGCTGTCAGGTTTGTAGAATGACTTTTTGTTTCAAAAGCCTTTTATAACTGCACCTGCAATCACAGAAGAATCTTTCAGTAAAGCACCTCAGACATGCAGGGACTGGAGGGGTGCACCCAGCCAAGGTGCTCTGTCTGATCTGCTTCCTCTCCAGTCAGTCTGCTTACAAATCTTTCTCACACTTGTGTGAAACAGTGATGTGGAAGAGGGTTACTGTGGCTCCAGTCCTTCC